>NC_090228.1:32522359-32832401 GCF_024489055.1 Chanodichthys erythropterus | reverse complement strand
AGTCACAGAATTACAACAAAGGAAGCAAACTATTCAAAAACTTTTTAAAGCCTCACAAATAAAAAAGCTAAACAGAAAACACATCAGTTTAAAACAAGGTTATTCGCTCATGTTTGCTCTGATGTATCATTACGTTAACTGTCTGAATGCCTGTCCTATACTCAATCAGGCAAAATAGCTCTGACGATTTATCATATTACACAAACTATGCATTGCTTTGAACATGTGAACTGTTGCTTAACACTGAATATTTTATTACCTTTTCGAAATAATCCATTAAACCGATTCGATTTGAGAAGTTCCATTCAGTTCCATTCGCTTGCGCGTTCTCTCAAGGACGCGCCCACAATAGAAGGATATCATGAATATTCGCGTAAGCGCCACCCAGTGGAACAGAATATTTCAGGAACCGAATATTTTGTAACACCGGCGTTGGGTTGCGTGGAAGCTTTGAAGGAGGTTGCCGGCTGGTGAAACGCGCTGTTCTGAGAGTCTGGCTTGAGCGGCTCTCTTCTTTGGAGACTTTGGTCAGATAGTTCACGGAGTGTTTCGGAGTTCTGGATTTCGGCTTGTGGATGAAAGCAGCTGTGGCGCTTTAGATGTAAAGTTCAACCATGGTCAAAGTATCGGTGCTTCAACTACTAGCTTGTTTTGGACAGCATTGTTTTAAAGGAGCAAGTTGGCTCCATCCTTCAGATGCTATCCTCCAATAAGACGTTGCTACGGAGCTTAGACACGCCCCGTCTATTGTCTATTGATTACATCACGTGATATCCGTGTAACATTCTCCTGTTTTATTAACAACTTTATAAAGTTTCCTAATATCTTCCTGATATCGAATTTCAATGTTTCATGCACACAGAATTAAAGATAATTATAAATCCTGTATTTAGAACTCAAACATGACACACTTTTTACACACATATTACTAGACTGACCTAATAAATCAATGATTACAATAATGCATTTGAAGAAAACCCACATATTGAATACATTGAATAGACATGTTAGTAATTACATCATGGCATCCCTTGTGAAAAAAAGGTGCACTTTAGTATACTTTTATAAAGTGTACTTATTGCACAAATAATATACTTAAAAAGAACACACTTAAGTGTGAATTAAATGTAATGTTTTCATTGCTTAAGTGCATTCTATTTGTAATTAATTTCAAATGTATCACAGATTAAGTTCATATTAAATGCAATAAGTTGAACTTTTGAGTGATTTTTTTGAACAACTTAAGTGGTACTTTAATACAACTTTATGATAACCTTCACAATTATGTCTAGTATGTTTAAAATATAGTTGAAGTGCACTGCTTAATGTACTGACAAGCAATTAATGTGAAATAAAATATTTTAATATCAGTTATAAATACACTTAAGTGTGAATTAAATGTAATGTTTTCAGCGCTTAAGTGCATTCTATTTGTAATTAATTTTAAATATATCACAGATTAAGTTCATATTAAATGCAATAAGTTGAATTTCTGAGTGATTTTTTTTAAACTACTTAAGTGCGACTTTAATACAATTTTTTATGTACTTTGAAATATGGTAAAAGTATACTTCCGAATGTACTGACAAGCAATTAATGTGAACTAAAATATACTTCAATGTAATTTACATGTACAATGTTATATCATTTAATACATTTGTAATTACATTATTTACATTTGTTATTACATTATTTGTAGTTACATATAATAATGAAGTTACAATTTAGTATATTTCAAAATATTACAATCAACACAAATGCAAATTGAAACCCTCTACATTTACTGACAAAATAATCTCTAAAACAAATGCACAAAAACCTTTTTGTTGATGCACAAGAAAAACCCAAGAAACACTATACAAACACAAACAATTACAACACTTTAACTCTCATATAGAAAGAGTCTGGAGGACTGTAAGGCCCGCCTAATGGGCCCAATGACGGTTTCCCACAGGACGGGGAAGGTTAACGCGTGTATGCCTTTTCAGCATCTCTATTAAGTTCACTTAATTTCACTCGCTTAATCTGACTCCAATTTCAAATGATTCTTACACTTAGGTTGTGTTTCCAATTAGAAATTAATCATTTGTTATGTATTAATTTAGATATTCGATTATTCTGATTACCTTATGTCTTCAATTATTTAAATATAACATTTTATTTTTCAAGTAAAAATATATGATGCCAATTACATTACAATTAGACAATTAGAAGCCAATTCAGAAATGATAAATGCATAATATCGATTACTCAAAGAAATGCATATATACACAGGGATGGGTGAATGTCCTCAGACATTCACCCATCTCTGTTGGGGCCTGCAGAAGATCCCCCCTGACTGCTTTGCTCTTTACCTTATATACAGACCAGAACAGAAAGGATCATAAATATTTACTACACCAACACCTGTTTTGGGGGAGAGGAGTGGGTTTTCACAAAAGGCACCACCCAAAAAAGGACAGAATTTTCCTTAGTTTTCAATCTTCTTCATGATACTAGTGACTGCTGTGAAATTGAGACCATCTAACCAATCGCACTGAGACAATTTAAATGATACCAAACATGAAAGGGAAAAACAATAGATACACAAGTTACATTATATGTTTTGAATAACTTTCAGTGACTTGAGCCAGAGGAAGGGGAGGTGTGTGTGTGTGTGTGTGTGTGTGTGTGTGTGTGTGTGTGTGTGTGTGTGTGTGTTGTGGGGGAGGCGTTGTCCTTTTGGGGTTAGGGTGAGGCATTGTCCATTGCTACTTCTTTGAGATCTTCTTTCCAGATTAAAGTTTTATTACTTTATTGCAGGACGCTTGATCTCAGTTTTTGTTTAGCAGGAAAATCAGGCCTTACAGGACAGAGAGGCTTATATGCACTATCATTTTCTCCCTCACATACAAAGGTACCTAAAACCTACCCATCACTTTCTGCATTTTTACATTTTCAGATAAAATCATTCGGTATGATCTATAAGATGATAAATAAGATACAAACAAAAATGTATACAAACAAAATGTAAAGAAAAGAAAAGATTCAAAACTTTGGGTAACACTTTACAATAACTTTTTATTAGTTAACTATTTTAGTTAACATGAACTATGAATGAAAAATACTTCAAAGCATTTATTAATCCTGGTTAATATTCATTTTAACATTTACTTATGTAACTTTTGATTTTAATCATGCATATGTTAATAGATAATGCACTGTAAACTAACATGAACAATGACTATACATTTTATTAACTAACTTGAAAAAACTATATTTTTTATTACCTAATGTTAACAAAAGATGAATAAATACTGTAAAAAGTTAATGCACATAGTTAGATCATGTTGTCTAATATATTAATTGATGTTAACAAATGAGACCTTATTGTAAAGTGTTATCGAACCTAGTTACTTATAAGCTCTGAAACCTGTACTAGCATCGAACATTAAACAGGACCAAAAGGTTTCTTCTAAAATCTTTCTCCAGCATTACAGTGAATGTAATTTTGAAAAGAAAAACAAAACAAAACAAAACAAAAAACTTGACAAATTCCAAAGGCACAAAAACAAGAAACCAAAATTGTCTATCACCAACTTTTTTGAAGTTGTAGGAAAAAGTGCTGTTTATGTCAATGTCCCAGAAGCTCTCCATCAGCAGAAAACCTCAAATGTCCATTAAGCTGCACACCATCTCTACACAGTATGCATAAATGGACATGTTCCAAAGAGGCAGGGAAAAAAATACCTTGAGGAAAAAGATAAACAGAAGGAAAACAATTGTTTGTAAACAGAGTCAGTCCATTATTATAATTGGCTCAATTAAATGAAAGCAATAGATATAGAGATATAGTTGCACTCCAAAGTTTATATACACCTTTGTAGGTTTGAAAATAATCAAAAATGAACAAAGACATTTGATGTCCTTTTCCACCACCCTCCTAGACCCATTTGGTATTCCTAAAGGCAAAGAGTTGCTGATAGTGATTGAAGCCAAGATGTGTACTGTGTAACGATCATCTCCTCCACTTTAATACCAGTTACAGTGTGAAATAAATATGAATGAACATCTGAAGGTATGTTACAAGATACAGTACAACTGATCCATAACATGTCACATTTAATCGCTCAGATCAGTGTTTCAACGCGTGGAAAGACGTCAATGAAACAGCTTGTAAACAATGTCATGTAATGTCACATTTACTTCAGAAAAATCATATTCAGTATAAACTCATTAGTCAGCTATAGAGAGGAGCATTCTGCTAATTATATGCACCACGTTACATATTCATTATAATTTTATTTTAAATTTTTATTTTATTTATAATTAATCTATGTATTTAATGCATGTTTGAATAAATTATTTATGACAGCCATGATTTAAATGTTTATATTTCAAAAAACAAATTGGAGTAGAAATATGATTATGTAATTCTAAAGTTAGTATTATAACTTTATTATAAAAAAAACTATTTATTGTAATTTAAGTGTTTGTATGTAAATAAGTTAATTTTAACCTTCCATATTATAGTAATATAGTACCAAGTGACTCCCTCGTCTAGTTTATAGCATTATTTGAGAGATTTTTTTCCTCAAGAAAATTTGTCATTAACTGTATCTGATATACATCCAAAATAAACGATATTGAATCGAAATCGAATTGCAAGCTTGTGAATAGAAATCTAATCGAATCGTGAACATTGTCAATACCCAGCCCTACTGAATAAAAATATAAAATATAAAGCACTATTTATTTCATTTGTATCTTTGTTCTATATTTATCTATGCTTATAATTTGTTCATTATTTTCTATGTGCATTCACTCACCTACAAAATCAACCCAATCCTCCTAGAATGATTACTTCTTTTCAAATAGAGCTATTTAAGTCATCTGGTGAATTTTTTTCATATCGCAATATATATTGCAGAATTTTTTTTTTTTGCCAATATCGTGCAGTCCTAAACCAAATATTATTAAACTATTTCAATTATAAATTATGTGCTATAGTTTTGATTAGGTATTAACTTTGATGTGCAATGATCTCCCACATATTTTGCTATTATAACTGCACTTATTTCCGTTGTTGGTAAAGGTGGCAGTGGGTTTCTTGTCTGATAACGTTTCTTTAGTCATTCGGCCATCCTGCAGCCTAAACCACTGTAGGCAAATCACCCTAACACCCTGCAGTATTCGCAAAATAATTTTAACAATAAAAGGTATCATAAAAATTTGCATGTTGTCTTTTTATTTAGTACTTCCCTGATGAAGCAGTTCATTCTGCAAGGTGTAAGTAAACTTTTGACTGCAACTGCATCACCTAAGATGAATTACCTCAGTCATCAGGACAACACTGTAGTCGAATCCTGGGAGAAGCTCCTTCACATTTCCCACAAACACCAGGATTTCAGTGACCACACCATCTTCACTGACACTGGCCTTTAAACATAGAGAACATTTTTATAAATGTTATTATTCCTACTTTACAGGGAATTAAACATAACTTTATCAATTACACACATTAGGGCTGTAACGCTATGCGATATGAAACCGAAATCGCGATACGCAGGTCCACGAACCTGTATCGCGATGTGAGAAGGCAGAATCGCGACACACCCCTTCCAACTCCCAGAGTTATCCTTCCTGTCCAGATCCAATGCTACCACATTTTTAAATTACTATAAGTATTAGGGGTGTAACGATTTATCGTAGATGGTGTGTCTCAATCAGCTCTCTAGTTCAGTAAGTGTTTCGGGCACACATTGAATCTTGCAAGCAGGTTTAAACGTTTCTCATGTCAGTCTCTTGCATGGTCGCGTGAGAAAAGTCGTGGCTTTCTTTCACCGCAGTGCACAGCAACAGCTGTGCTCACAGAAAAGCAAAAGACGCTTGCGATGCTTTGCTTTAAGAAGTTCTGTGGGGCCGTTCACATATTGCGTCTTTTCCGCGTGCAATTCAGTTATTATTTTCAAATGTAGCCGCGCGGCAGGCGCGCTCATAATGGGATCGACGCGCATGCAATTCTCAACTTCTCAGAATGCAGCAAGCGCACCGCAGGTCGTGTGACAAGAATCAACCGATCAGCTATGGCCTTTCCGTAACAAAACATCAAAAGCTCAGCCGAACAGATGATCATAGCTGTACATGGTGGTTTTTATATCTTATCTCCATCAATATATCTCGTAGTAAAACTAATGCAAGGGCTAGAAATCATTTATCCTTTGCAGAAACATCCTGATCCTCTTGGAGAGCTCAGTTCATGGTTGCATAGCAACGACCGACGCCACGGGAGCGCAAGCGCTTTGGAAAGAAGGAGAAGCGGTGCAGCCGCGCCTTCCACGCGTTTTTAGACGCGATATGTGAACGGCCCCTATTCATAATTCTAAGTTCATGTTAAATTTAAAAAAAAATTTCAGTGACAGACAGCCCTATTCAACTGTTAATTTGAATACAGAAGGTTTTTATTAACATTTTATATTTATTTATTTTATTGAAATGTGATCTTGTATGTACAACAAGGAAAAATATTGAAATTTGTTCATGTTTTTTTAATAAATCTTGTTTGAATTTCAGTTTCATTTTGTTCAAAATATCGTGATACGTATCGTATCGTGAACTCCGTATCGAGATACGTATCGTATCGTGACCTGAGCGTATCGTTACACCCCTAACACAAATACAGATAAATAACCCAAGACCCAAGCAAATTGAGCGGGCGTTCACACAGAATATATTGAAAATAATGATATAATATCATTATAAATATATAATGATGAGATGGGGTTTTGTAAGTGCACATGTGAGAATGTATTACTTGCAAATAGAAAAGATTCAAAGCATTTAAAAGCTAAAAGGATAGTTGATGGCAGTGTTTTAGCTTGTAATGTGTGATCAGGGTGTGCTGGCTGAATTAATGGCAAAACTTGTAACATCACCTCATCAATATGGGTCTTTGATTCCACACAGCTTGCACTGTATCTCCATTGACAGATCTGTACTGATCCTACAAAATGAATAACTAGATAAGCACAAAAATATTACATATTACAAACACAAACAGTAACTGAACACCTCACTTTTCAAATGCAAAAAGAAAAATAGATTATAAGCAATATTTCTAGAGGGGGTGATATATTGAACATTACTGGTGGTTATAATAGCGTTTAGATGGATTAAATGTAAATGTCTTTGAATGTTACAAGATCAGATCTTTGAATTTAGTTCTGCAAATTTAACCTTAAGTCATTTAAAATGATTTAAAAAGTCAGAGTTCAATTAAAATATTTTCAGCAACCAAATTCTTTAAACACGCCCACACACGCGATCACATTTATATATAAGAAATTATTATAATGCAATCATTAAAAAAAATATAGTAAACATGATTAATTCCCCTCCATATTGCGATTAAACTAAACAAGTTACACTCTAATGGCAATAAGAACTGCTATGTTACGGTGAAAAAATAAAAATGAAGAGAGCATATATCAAGATACTTACTTGCTTCTTTATTTGTAGTACATAACGTCTCATCTGTAGTCATCCAAACGTGCACTCCTTTGTTTTCTTCTTCTTTGATCAGCAGAGTTGCCTCGCGCATCGCGATCACAGAAAGATGGCTGAAAGTGCATTTTCCAAACTCTGGTGAAGTAGTGCGCCGTCATGACGTAGTATTTTGGCGCATGCGCATTAAACAAAAAGTTTATAGGCTATGTGCATGATTTAATTTCTGTTCAAATTGAAGTTTTTCTAGTTCACTGTTGTAGTTTGACTGTATGTTTAGGGAACTTGACTCATTCACCTAACTAAAAGTCAATCATTTTTACAGTTTAGTCTGATTAAAATTATTAATGTATTTTAACTGAATATGAATTCAAATTAATTTTGTTTAGATTTGTTAAACCTTTGCTTGCAACTAATGCAATTAAATATGTTTATTCGACTTAGAACAACATAATGATATTAAAATTATTAGACACATATGTAAAGTACAGCACTATTGCATTAAGTATCACAAATTTAGCACTCCACAAATGACATTTATGTCAAATATTATGTAGAAAACTGACACTAATTGAGTTTAGAGCAGGAGCTAGTGATAAAAATTTCAACAATAAGTACTGGATTATACTGTATAAGCAAGTGTATTGAAATTCAAAAGAAAAATACATTTCAGGTGTATTAATGCACACAGTATACTATATATTAAAGACTAAATACATTAACAAATGTCATTTTGGACAACACTTAAATTGAAATTAAAATAAATTATTTTTTCATGTGCTTTAGCATATTAGTCAATACATCAAAATAAGTGTACTTATGTAAAACACTATAAAGACATAATTAAGTAAAAATTAAGTGCATTTTTAAAAAAGTGCACTTAAGTGTGTTTAGAAATATTGTCTTGAAATTGTACTTTCTTTAAGTAAAACTTAATTAGACATTGTTCCAAAATGCATTTTTAAAATGTGCACCTAAGCGTGTTAGTAAATATTGTCATTAAAGTGTACTTTCTTTAAGTACAACTTAATTAGACATTAATACAAAGTGCATTTTTTAAAAGTGCACTTAAGCATGTTAATAAATATTGTCATTAAAGTGTACTTTCTTTAAGTAAAACTTAATTAGAGATCATTAAAAAGTGCATTTTTAAAAAGTGCACTTTAGCATATTTAGAAATATTGTCATTAAAGTGTACTTTCTGTAAGTAAAACTTAATTTGACATTATTACAAAGTGCATTTTTAAAAAGTGCACTTAAGCATGTTAATAAATATTGTCATTAAAGTGTACTTTCTGTAAGTAAAACTTAATTTGACATTATTACAGTGCATTTTTAAAAAGTGCACTTAAGCATGTTAATAAATATTGTCATTAAAGTGTAATTTCTTTAAGTACAACTTAATTAGACATTATTACAAAGTTCATTTTTAAAAAGTGCACTTAAGTGTGTTAATAAATATTGTCATTAAAGTATATTCTTTTTAAGTACAATTAAGTGGCCTTTAATTTTAATTATATTATATTATCTGCAAGTGCACTTTTTAAAAAGTATACTTTTAAGACTTGAAGTACACAAAAAGTACACTTTCAATACAATTAAGTGCACTTCTTTTTCACAAGGGATGTATTATTCTGAATATAGTTTAAAATGATCTCTCAATGATTGTCCATTTGAGATTCAAAATTTAGTCTGTAAGCATAGAGTCATTGAACAGCGACCAGAGTCACAAGTGACCGGGTCAAAACGGACTCCTAATGAGGAGGATGTCTGTGTGGATCTGTTGTTCTTTTCAGGTCCGTTTAATTAGTGTTTCCTGTTCCGGTTGTTTGATACAAAAGGGTTTTGTGAGCGTCTATAAATTTAATGTGATCAGGAAGGCCACAGAACAGATATTCTCTGTTCTTAAGTCATGTTACCACTTCTCTTAATGCTGACTAGCTGGAATTAGGAGCTATCCAGTGCCCCTGGGGATTCTGGGGTCAGCGAATTAATCCTTTGTCAAATGAAGCTTTGTTCGATCACGTTGTTCATTGATAAAGTCATTGGTAAGTTCTGTCGAGCGATGCCCTACACTCATTTTTATGACACTCTAAAACATTGCAGTTTTCTTTATATCTTTATTAAATCCAACTGATTGCGCAGGCGCCTCACGTGTGTGCACACACAACATATCATTCCAGCATTGCTAACTTTACATTTAAGCCATTCATCATCAATCTAAAATGCAGTCAACCAAAAGTTACACTGCTCAAATTAAATGGTCCACTGTAAAATCAGCCCAGTGCCCAACCAAACACATTTTTACACATGTGAAGGATGCTGTTTTACAAGGATATTGGAACGAGTGAAATACAAAGCCTTGTTTACATAATGGATTACAGTTTAGCAACCAAATGTTACATGGCTAATATGGAAACATATTTGGATTCTTGCAGAATGAGAGAGGTGAGCCCAATGTCATTTCAATTTCATTTTAAATAAATTCATTTTGGCTTGATGTTTGAACAGTGGCGTAACGTCTGGGAATGCAAGGTATGCACATGCATGCATATGGGCCTGCCCGGGCGAATTAGTACATCATTTTAAATGAGTCATATTGGTTTTCTCAAAAAACAACTATGTGTGCATATTTTAAGATAGGCTACTGCACAAGATGTGAATAAATGTAACCCATCACTGGGGTGGAATGGATACTCTTTATTCAACAAAATAAAATGCACATAAAACGTGATGGAAAAAATATTTTGACAAGGAATTTATTAGGAATAAAACATTAAAAAAGTCTGTGACAGAATAATTAATACATAACTGGAATAATCTTCGGACTCATCACATCTGAAATGATGCTATGCTCATTCTGAAATTCCAGAGCCAGAGTCAAATCAGTAAAATTCAAATGTAGACTGTGTTGAAAAGCCGTTTTTTGACATTTTTGAAATAGATCAATGCAAAGTCAAAATGATGGAGAAACGCATCTAGTACTGTAGTTCTGTTGTTGTCATTTCTAGAATTTTTTTTTTTGTCTGCATGTTGATTTGATAATATCTTATTCATAATAGGGGCCCCCACACCCCCCGCACAACCGATGGGGGCCCGTAAAAATGTTTTTGCATATGGGCCCGGGGCTGACTTGTGTCACTGTGTTTGAATGTTGTTTATAAATGAAAGCCACTTTAGCCTACTTTGTGTTTTATTTTATATTTCAATATATAATTTATAGCTACTGAAGGGGTGGATTCTGGAAACCACTGCTGCTTCAATTTATATTTTTATTAATCTACATTTATATTTCTGTTAAATTATTTAAATGACTTCTTCAATGTATGTTAAAGGATCTATTTTCCTCTGTACCTCTCACTGAGAGAAAAGAACGTTATCAGTATGTTTTGGGGAAAGTTTCCTGCTCAGAGCAGAGCTCAGATCAACTTCAGCCTCGAAGAAGCTGTGAATCATGTGTATCTGTGTATGTGCGCTAAGTGTTCTGTGCAGGTCCCTTTGTTATTGGTGGACAACTAGAACTCTGCTAGACCAGCAGACGTCATGTCATGACCCCAAAAGGACATCCGGTACCTAAATCCAGGGTCCCCCTCGTCATCACCGTGATGAAGGGAGATATGCTTCTTACTATCTGTCCATGTGTGGAAAATTTCTAATCTTGTCTATCTTCTCTTAACCAATCAGAATCATTTTTACCTTAGTAATGACATATTTAGTAGACTCTGTTAGAGTATAATTGGTCTGAAAATGTGAATGTACGCAGAGCGGCCTACAAACTCCTTGTGCGACCTGAAGCTGGCTTCTGCTGATAAAACTGCAAACTATTCTTCATTAAATTTTTCTTCAATTTATTAATTATTTTTTTCAACTTTGACTCTGGGTCTTTATTCAAAATATCTGGTCTCAAGGGTCCTAAACTGTTTATCCCCAACACTACTTATTTTTCATTCTTGTTCTGTTCCTGAACACCATTAAATTTAAAGGATTTGTTGTGGAGTGAGGGGAAGTGTTTATAATGTTTCAAAATGTTTTGTTTTATTTATCCAAGGTAAGTGTTTTTCCTTGCCCTTTGATATTTTCCATGGAGCATGTTTATCAACTACTCGAGTAAACTAAGAATATAAAAAGTCCCAAGCATCCTGAACATTGGGGATTAACTGATACATATTCAAATTGAATCATTAATGAATAACTCTGAATTCATCTTCTTATGTTATCTGATTTTTATTACTATAGGAAGTGATTTCAGAATTATAATTTTTTTCATGTACAAAAGATAATTGTGTGATCGCTAAAGCTATCAGACAGGACACCAGCTTACACATCAAGGTGTAATTAATTCTAAGATTAAATTAGAGGAGACATATCACCACACGACCACCCCTGAAATTTCTGTTGGCCTATAAAGTACATAATTTGCAGAACATCATGGCCTTCAGATGATTCAGGAATCTTAACAAAACAAAGATTAGCAGATCTGCTTCAATTTTCCTGATTTCCATCAACACAGAGTTTGATAAAAGCACAGATACGCACCGTCACTCATCATAACTCACACACACTGATCACTGATCATCAAACACACACTGATCTTACTGTCTATATGAGGATTCATTACACACATTTATTCTGACATGTTATTTCACTGACAGAAGTTCAGCTGTAGTATTAATGTAATGAAGAGAAAATAAGAGACTCTATAACATCTCACTGTTACTGATTTATCATGAGCTCAAAGCATTATGGGTAGAATCTCTCTACAGTCTATTCTGATTCATCAACACAATTTCACTGATCCTTTATAAACACTAAACCCAGGATAGAGCGGTTGAGTGAATGTGGTCTGGACTGTGTGGATGAGGATCATTGTGTCTCCAGAGACGCTGTAGAAGGACAGAGTTCCTGCACTGTGATCCACATACACTCCTATTCTCCTGCTGATGGGTTCTACAGGGAGAACAGTCTCTATGTTATTGTGCCAGAATGAGTAACTGGAGGAATAGCAGATCAAACTCCAGGACTGATCATTATGTCCAAACCGACACTTATTACCCTCTCCCTTCCTGCTGATGCTCTTATATGAAACTGCTACATACACACCATACACACATTCACCACTGCACTCAATCTCCCAGTAACAGCGTCGATCACACACACTCTCTCTACACAACACCTCAAGGTATTTATCAAATCTGTGTGGATGATCAGGATACGGCTGGACTGTGTTAGTGTAAGTAATCACTCTGTTTCTCACAGACAGATGGAGGTTATTATTTACTGTGTTTGGATCCAGAGTGAACTGATGGGAATCTGATGGAGATAAAACACATCAGAATCAGGAATTATGAATCTGATCTTTTAATGTATCTGAACTCTTCATGTTCAATATATCAGCAGTGTCTCAGTACAGTTTACCAGATATCCTGTACAAATCATCATTTACATGATCAACTATAAAACTCTTCTGTCATGTTTTCTTTCTCCTTCCACAGGAAGAACATGAACACACTCAGTGAGTTTTTCTGCTTGTTTTCTTAATCACTTACATTGTAGGAAGTCATTCCTGGTTCTGGGAACAATGTTGGTGAAAGAGACTGTGGAAATCAACAGACATGAAGAGTGTGATTATCATGTCAAGAGAAAATGATCCCTGCATCCGTTCCTAAGACATTTCTAATATGATCTTCTACATGATATGAGATGATGGAGGATCATTTCTGAGAGCAGATGAATCTCCAGGACTTTACCTCTGTCAGAGATCTTCTTGAGCTCCTCTTTGCAGAAATCCTCCAGTTTGTCTCTCAGCTGACGGACAGATTCTCTCACGCCATCGAAAGAGGAGAGAGAACTGAAGGGATCGTCATTTACGTCTGTAGATTCAGGAGGAGCTGAGAGAGACTGGAAACTCTACAGAAAACAGAAATCAAAGCTCATCACCTCCACACTTCAGCCTATAACCTGCACTACTGTCAGATTTGAGCAGCTCTTGTTGATCTTTAGTAACTCTCCTCAATCCAGCACTTTCCCAGCATCAGCTTCATTCTTCTCATATTCATTATATCATGTTAGAGCTATAAGTTCTAGTGTTTGACTCTTACACCATATGTGAACTTTCTAGGAAAACACTTGATGATCCAACATCTGTCAGTAACATAAATGGAGTCACATGGCAGGTTTGAGTAGATTTGATCTGGAAAGGCAGTTCAAAGGCAATGAGTAGATTGACCATTATTTTCTAACTTTTGAGCAGTAAGTGACTCTGAAATTCACAAGGACTTGTAGGACACAATCCCAAGGTCAGGTTATGTGTTTTAGGGAGCGTTCACACTTGGCATGTTTGGTTCAATTAAAAACTAACCCTGGTGCAATTGCTCTGTTAGTGCGGTTCATTTGAACATATGTGAACGCTGCCATCACAATCCTGGTGCACAACAAACAAGCGGACTGGGACCGCTGAAAAGATGGGTTTCGGTCTGCTTCCAAACGATTTTCAGAATGCTTTTAGCCTCCTGAACTGTGCATGTAAATCATGAATCGGCTCCGGCCAGTCTAGGAGAGACTGGGACTTTGGCATCTTTGTGGCCCTATCAGAAGCTAACCAGAGAACCCCAGTCCCCAGCTCTGGGGACTTCAAAAGAATCACCCATGTGGGTTAAGGACCATGCGGCCACATGCCAAGCCCCAACACACACCACACACACACACACACAGAGAGTCACACAGACACACACAAACACGCATGAAGATTGTATGTACATAATATGACTGTGCCAAAGTCTACCCGTCGCTGTCTGTATCATGTATGTATCCCTAGTGTATAAGCTTAGTTATGACTGTAGTTGCGTTAGTGTCATTCTAAACGATAAATCAGAGTATAAACTGTATCTCCCTTTTTGTGTATTTGCCACCTGACAAGTTTGGTTGCTTTGTAAAGCTCTCTTTTTGCCTTATTCAACAATGTATGTCACATTACTGTAAAATGCATTGTTCTATTTTTAATGGTACTTCGAAGAAAAATGTACTCTGATCTAACACTTCATAAATTATACAAATCGAGCCGCAAGACAAGACAAAGAAAAGTCTCAAGTCTCAAGTCTCAATTTATTTATAAAGCACAATTAAAAACAACTACAGTTGACCAATGTGCTGCACAATGATACATGAACATGTATACAAACCAACAAACATCAGAAAAAAAACAACATCATAAGTCATAGTCAAAGGCCTTAGTGAAATAATACGTTTTTAACTTTGATTTGAAAATATGCAATGTTGGTGCAGTTCTAATGTGGATTGGTAACGTGTTCCAAAGTTTAGGTGCGGCTATGGCAAAAGCTCGATCACCCCTAGATTTTAATCTAGACTTTGGAACCGTTAACAGACTCTGGTTGGCGGACCTAAGAGTTCTTTCTGGACGATATTCATATAACAGATCTGAGAGATAAAGGGGAGCGAGGCCATTTAAACATTTAAAAACAAGCAAAAGCACTTTGAAGTCAATTCTAAAGCGTACTGGGAGCCAATGTAACGACATTAACACAGGAGTAATATGTTCGTGTTTACGAACACCGGTTAAAAGATGTGCAGCCGCATTTTGGACCATTTGTAGTCTAGAAATTAAGGAACTGTTTATTCCCAAATATAGGGAATTACAATAGTCAATCCTAGAGGAAATAAAAGCATGAATTGCAATTTCAAAGTGCTTAAAAGAAAGAAAGGTCTTTACTTTAGCCAACATTCTTAAGTGGTAAAAACTAGATTTAACAACTGAATTTATTTGTCTATCAAATTTAAGTGCACTGTCAAAAAAGACACCCAAGTTTTTTTACACCTGATTTTACTGAACAGGATAAAACACCAGAATTTCCATGAGAAATGTTTGGGACTTCAGAAGATCCAAACACAATGATCTCCGTTTTACTCTCGTTTAGATTTAAGAAATTCAAAGACATCCAGGCTTTGACGTCAGAAAGGCAGGCACTAAGGGAGTCAACACCATTTCTATGCTTCAAAGGCAAGTAAAGTTGAGTATCATCTGCATAGCAGTGATAGTACAAGCCATGCTTTTCAAAAATAGAGGCTAAAGGAAGCATATATAATGAAAACAATAAAGGGGCCAAAATAGAGCCTTGGGGGACCCCACAGGTCAGGGGGACTGCTCCAGAATAATAACGACCAATATTGATTGAAAAGCTTCTATTTTTAAGATGTGACTGAAACCAACTTAATGCAGTTCCTCTAATGCCCACAACTTGTTCTAAACGAGTAAGCAAGACCTCATGGTCCACTGTATCAAATGCTGCACTTAAATCTAATAATACCAGCACAACAGAGTCACCTGAGTCAGTGGCCACTAAAATATCATTTAAAACTTTTACAAGTGCTGTCTCTGTAGAATTAAACTTTCTAAAACCTGATTGAAAAACATCAAAAATCTTATTGTCATTCAAAAATATCTGCAGCTGATGAAAAACCACTTTCTCCAAAATTTTGGACAATTTTGGACAATCTCCAACTTTAATGTCCAGTACTGAAAAACCACGAGACAACACAAGATCAAGTGTATGACCATGTGAATGAGTGGGACTTTTCACCAGTTGAACCAGATCAAATGAGTCTATAAGGCTAATGAAGTCCTTGGCCAACAAATTAGAGGGACAGCACACATGAACATTAAAATCTCCAAGGATTAAAAACCTATCAAAATTAGTAATAATACCACTTAAAAACTCAGAAAAATCAACAAGGAAATCTTTATGAGGTTTTGGGGGTCGATAAATCAGTGCAATCACCAATGGATTGACAGAACCCAGAACCAGGAGTTGAAGTTCAAAGCTATTATACGCATCTGTCTTTAGAGAACGACAAGAAAAGTTCTCTTTAAAAATAGTCGCCAATCCTCCTCCCCTTCTCACAGTTCGTGGGGAATTTAAAAATGTGCAGTTGCTTGGTAACAATTCGGAAAACGGACTCACATCCCCAGCAGTGAACCAGGTTTCCGTAACAAATAGAAAATCCAGAGAACGTGAAGTGAAGAAGTCATTAAGGATAAAAGTCTTATTTACAGCTGATCTTGCATTGACTAAAGCCATTCTTACCCGCACCGGGCCATCCCCCGCCGCCTGTGTAGTCCGACACAGCAAGCGGAGATTCTGCACACGCACACCGCCACGACGAAGACGAGGCGAACGGGGCCGGGGCCGGGGCAGCTGAGCAGAGGCAGCAGGTAAAGCTGGTATAATCCAGGAACAGACAGGATCCGATGGACGCCATACAACAAAGCGTCCATAATCCACATCATGATTTGGGATGACCAAACAAGGTCTAAACTCTCTTTTTGCTGCCAGAAGGAATTTGATCTTGACAGCTACGCCTCCTCGTTTCCCCCGTCTTTTCCGTCGTCTTTTCACAGGCAAGGAGCACGGAGTTCGGCGTAAACTTGAAGGTAGGGACGCCAGCCAGGGAGGGGGAGAATGATTTGAGCCTCTCTGACTTTGGTTAAATAAGGCATCCGTAGAGATTTGCAAATTTAAAAGTGTTTGACGGTCATATACTATAAGCGGTGAAACTGCTCGAAATAAAAACCAAAAACACAATAAAATAGACAAACTAAGAGACACAGAGGGGAGCAGACGGCAGGCCACACACAACGGCGCCATCTTGGATGAGGTTTGCCCGCCAAAATTGCACCCTTACCATTGGCTATTTCAACCAAGGAGGTGTGTTTTTCCATAAAAGACAACAACACGCAATTTTCCTTTGTCTTTCATCTATCGATTGTCCCAACTGTCCCTCGCCATCTCGTGCACGTCTCTCTCGGACGTCTCGTTGACCGCGCTTCCATCACGCACTCATCTTCTTTCAGGACGACCATCTCCAGCAAAACAAACTTTCAAGTTCTCAGTTCAAATCTTCCTGCGGAAACAGAAAAAGCCAACGAACTGCAGCCGCACTGAACCGAAACTCAGCACGCAAACTCATGCAAGTACCGCTTCTCTATCTTAGTTGCGATAAGTCATACGACCTAACCAAGTGATACTGATTATTTGCTGGCTCTCATGGACTGTCTGTAAGTTTTACTACTTGTCTTCTCTCTTTTCCTGTCTTTACTTTTGCTTTTGTATATATGTATATCCTTTGTGTATATTTAGATGTATAACCTCTGTATTAGTAGTTTTCATATATTAAACACATAATATTCATGCTCGATTGTTCTGCTGCTCATTCAGAAAACCAGGTCACTTCTACGTTTTCGATCCGGCAACACTGCTTTATGCTTTGATGCTATAATAGGAAGTTATTCTTGTGGCCAGAGAATAACATTCTTTTTATAATAGTCTGTGAGAAAACCAATGTTTTGCTGGACAAAGTAGGATAGTTTTTCTAAAACAACTATTAAGCTAGCAATCATATATGTAATTGATTATAATCCATTGTAATTAATTCACAATATATGTGCATAATTCCCTCTTGGGTTGACATATATCATAATTAATCATAAGGATTTATGATTTGTAGCGAATTAACTAAAAGGAGAAATATTAATAATTATTCATAACTCATTATGATTGATTAATTATGATTAATTATGAATATCTAAATCAGTTAATCTGATTAACTGGATGTAGCTACATTAAGATTAATGTTACAATGAATTAACCTGTTCGTCCAGTGGACACTCAGTGTTGATTGTTTATTAATTCTAAGAAATGTTCATTTCCAGGTTATGGAAAAACAACATTCTTATTGTACCGTACTACTCAGAGCATGTAGTCAGGATCTAAATCACTTAAGAGGCAATTTATTAGCAGACAGAGTCAGAACCAAACATGTATTGTGCACAATTCTTTATTAACTAACTCACAAATTCATAACTAAATTAACAAACACATAACATACATGCAGGTCACACACATATGTAGGAATGAGCAATGATAGAATTGAACCGGAAGGGGAACTGTTAATGGAGCAATAGGAAAAAGTCAAAGACAATCTGGAAAAGAATCATCAGTTTTCTCAGTAATAAAACACCTATGCTGACAAAGGTAAGTTTTACAAATCAATACTAAATCGCTGTTTAGTGTTCAAATGTATGATACTTGCATAACCGACATGAGTGGGCAAATGTTCACATTCGACTCTTCATGGATGAATCCCGTTTTTCACTGTACAGGGCAGATGGCAGACAGTCTGTATGGTGTTGTGTGGGTGAGCGGTTTGCTGATGTCAACGTTGTGGATCAAGTGGCCCATGGTGGTGTTGGGGTTATGGTATGTGCAGGCGTATGTTATGGACAATGAACAAAGGTGCATTTTATTGATGCCATTTTGAATGCACAGAGATACCGTGACAAGATCCTGAGGCCCATTGTTGTGCCATGTTGCAGCATGATAATGCAGCCCCATGTTGCAAGGATCTGTACTAGGGATGCACCGATGCCATTTTTTAAGGACCGAGTATGAGTACCGATACTTTTTTCTAGTACTCGCCGATACCGATACCTATACCTTTATTAATATCTCTCTCTTTCGCTCTCTCTCTTTTTTTTTGGTGATGTTGCAGTTTTCCAAGCATAACACAGTGAGACTAATGAATGTAGGACAGCTTTTTATATTATTACTCAAATGAAAAAGTGATAATTTTTATGTGCTTGTCACAAACTTAAAGAACAAAAACTTTACAGTGTCCAATAACCTTCAAAGGGCATAATTACCTATATATATATATATATATATATATATATATATATATATATATATATATATATAATTGTTGTTATATAAAAAGAAATTTACAAACAAATTACAAACAATACAACAAATACTATAGAGATAAAAATTAAATAAACTTGTTTTTCAAGATACAGTAGGATACATATCCTGTTTTCACCCAAATGTTTACATCCACTTAAAGCATAACCGACTGTATTTACGTGAGATACTCAACATGATGGACATTTTGGCAACTATGTGTGTGTAACACAGTTCGTATATACGGGAAGAAGGAGGCGGGAACCGGCGAACGTTCAAACAAAGTTTTAATTTCAAAATAAACAAAGAACAAAACGAAAGTAATGCCGGCAGACCCTCGCGGACGTCTGCTGGCCACACAAACATAATAAAACAAAATAAAATCCACGCTTCATCTCTATTGCATACGACACGTGACAGAAGAACAGACCTAAACCGCTGGATATCCACAAGTGAAAAAATGGGTATTTTCCTAACTCCAGTATACCCAGAGTCTCTCCAGGCGGAGGACCGGCTATGCCGTTTATGGCAGACCGTTGGAGAGGTATGTGGAGGAGTTTTTGGAGGTCTCTTATTTGGTGAGCTGGCCTGATGCCAGTCTTAATGCTGTGTTTCTGATGGGACTGGACAAGGACGTAATTCATTATAGCGAACCGGCCTGTAATTTCTCCTTAGTCAATTCTCTAAATCTAATTCTCTTTTTAAATGGTTCTAATTTTGAAGTCCCGCTTCCCGTGACCCGCCATGGCCGCCCACGGCCCCTGATCCGCCATGGCCGCCATCGTCTCCGGACCCGCCATGGCCGCCATCGTCTCCAGACCCGCCATGGCCGCCATCGTCTCCAGACCTGCCATGGCGGTCTGGGCTCAGAGACTCGTCCTGGAGACCGGTGTTACATCTACGGCGCGAGGACGCGCCTACCGGGAGGGGGAGGTACTGTCACAGATCCCTTGTCTCCCGAACTCCATTTCCCATGATCCTCCTGTTTCCACACCTGCACTCACTTCCCTCGTCATCTCCCCTTCAGCACTCATCATCTACACCTGGACTTATTCATCATCACTGCCTTTATATATGGACTCACTCCCTTCACTCCTTGTCTGTTCTTAATGTTGTATTGTGTTTATATGCTTCAGCTCTGTGTTTCTTCATTAAAATACCCATCATTGTGGATTTCCGTTGACGCTTCATCTCTATTGCATACGACACGTGACACAGGTAACAATTATGTTACCTCTATGGCATTTCATATAGCCTTTTAGCTTAAAAGCATGCACATTTAGAGAAATATTGATTCTCATATGTTTATGTCAATTTTCTATACACAGTAATATTTATTTGTCATCACTATGACCGCTGGATACTGTGTTTTCAATTCATACTTGCAGACGGAGGGCACTCTGTACACCCTTAGTCCACAAATTACCCTAAAGAAGAACAGGCCATGTGACATTCCAGGAACTAACAGAGGCTTCCAGAGATTGCTATATAGAGATCATGCTTATAACATACAGATGAACACTTTTCAAGACAATAAATACATGATTGAGATGATGTATACATGTATTGCCTCAGAATTTGCATCTGAATAGCGCTCGCTCCGTGGGCGTGGCTGCATGTGTCTCTTTTCATACAGATTACATAAACAGAGAATTTTTGTTTTCGATTTGACTTGCATGATTTAAAACCTGACATTTCAATGTTTCTTTAGACATAAGTCTCATTTTTTGTGATTAGTATTCACTAAGTTACAGTTCATTTTCTGAGAACTATCAGATTGGACTTTGTTCAGAGGGAGATGACAGATCACGCATCATGTTAGTTTTCTTTATTTTACAAAAAGCACAACATTTTGTTTTTACTCTGAGTGTACACAAATAAAAGAAGATATTTCACAGATTAAAATGGTTTATAACTCTTAATTGTATGTGCAAAATTGACAGAGTAGTTTTAGTCTCACACTGGTAAGAAAAAAACTGAGGTGGTATCGCCACGATACCTCCGACACAAGAGAGTTAAATGGATTAGGTTACTTCATAGTGACCCACATGCAGAAATAATAACAAATAGCCAAATTTCAGAGGTACACGTCAAGGGTGTCCATTGTCCCCTCTTTTATTTTTATTTGCAATAGAACCCCTCGCAATGGCAATTCGGAGTAGTCCTGAAATAAAAGGCATTACAATATGTGAGAGGGAACATCGCTTATCTTTGTTTGCATATGATATTGTGGTATTTCTTACAAATCTAGAACCTTCTATTAAAGCTCTTAATAATATATTAACAACATTTCGAGAATTTTCGGGCTACAAAGTTAATAATAACAATAGGAGTGCCTTGCTGTTATTGAATGGGGATGAAAGGAGAAACTCTTTGACCTGTAGGTAATTCGTCTGCTCACCTGAAGGTTTTACATATTTAGGAATTAAGATAACCCCAAATATAAAAATATTATACCAACTAATTATGACCCACTTGTAAAGAAAGACATTGACTCACTCGAGAGAAGGAATGCATTGCCATTTTCTGTTAGTGGACGTATAAATATGTACATACAGGATGCGAACTATGGGGGAACTAGGGGGAGCTCAGCTCCCCTCAATAAGACATGGGCTCCTCTGAAAACATGATTTGTGAAATTTTGGGGGGGGGGTCTCAAAAAATATCGACAATGTGTTATTTTGACATGCAATTTGACGTGCAAGTTTTGTGTAATGTGATCATCGTGGATTATTATGTGTAAAATTGCAAAAAAATATCATTCATTCATGCATGATGGCGATTAAAACCTAATTCACTGCAATAAAGATAATTATACATGCTATTCTTGTCGTGAGCATCAAAGTGTGGGGGCGCTGTGGAGCAAATGCCACTCATGTTTAGTATGTTAACTCGAACAGCAAAGGAAGCTGACCCCAGACCTGTGTTAAGGTGAGGCTCTCAATGTATTAGACCTAATTTAACGGATTTTGGTATTCTTCTGTAGCCTGACGAGTAACTTTAACCATTGTTCATTAAATGCAGGGATATTGTCAGGCTGACAGAGAGAATCTCAGAATTAGAGACACGCATCCAAACTTTAATTGAGGATAGTGAGAATGAAAGGGCCTTAGATACTGCTTTGGATGCGACTAGCCTAGTAAACACTGCACATTCGGTTCCGGTTGTAGAAGCCACGCAGCAGGCTAACTGGGTGACTGTGAGGCGGCATAGTGGCAAGAACAAACACCACTCTTCCGTTCCGATTAGAACATCAAACAGGTTCTCCCCACTCAGTGACGCACCCACTGAGAATCCTGTTGAAAGTGCCCTAGTTATTGGCGATTCTATTACACGGAACGTGAAAATAGAGACACCAGCCACCATAGTCACATGTTTGCCGGGGGCCAGAGCACCTGACATCAAAGCAAATTTAAAAGTGCTGGCTAATGCTAAACGTAAATATTCTAAAATCATTATCCACGTCGGCACAAATGATGTTCGACTTCGCCAGTCGGAGATCACTAAAATTAACATTAAAGAGGTGTGTGAACTCGCAAATTCAATGTCAGCAGAAGTAATTTGTTCTGGCCCTCTTCCTGTTCGTCGGAGTGATGAGATAGTTAGCAGGTTATCATCACTCAATGGCTGGCTGTCTAAGTGGTGTCCGCAGAATAATATAGGTTTCATAGACAATTGGAAAAGCTTTTGGGGCAGACCTGACCTGTTGAAAAGAGATGGTATTCATCCCTCCCGGGATGGTGCTGCTCTTCTATCTAGAAATTTGGCAAATAGTCTTAGAGCTGAAACATGACAAACCAGGGCCCAGATCAGGACGCAGACAAACTGGCTAAACCGACCGTCTGCTAGCCGCCTCACGTCACAGAACTCAGATAATTCACAGCACATAGAAACACTTACACCTAGATATTATCACATAGAGACTGTGTCTGTACCTCGAACTAGTAAATACAAAAAATTTCCGAAACCTTTTAAGGGTAAAAATTTAATTGATGTTCAAAAAATGAAAATCACAGATAAGTCAGATAAACAAATGATAAAGCTTGGGTTACTGAATATTAGATCTATTTCTTCAAAAGCACTTATTGTAAATGAAATTATCACAGACAATAAACTAGACTTGCTGTGTTTGACAGAAACCTGGCTAAAACCAGACGATTACATTACTTTAAATGAATCTAGTCCTCAAGGTTATGATTATCGACACAATCCTCGACAGAAAGGCAAAGGGGGAGGTGTTGCTGTAATTTATAGTAATATATTCAGAATCATTCAAAAGAATTTCAAATATAATTCCTTTGAAGTGATGGTGCTTTATATAACATTATGTAAGTTGACATTTGTGCTGGCTACTGTATACAGGCCACCAGGGCACCATACTGACTTTATCAAAGAATTTGCTGATTTTCTATCAGAGTTAGTACTGGCTGCGGATAAAGTCCTTGTTGTTGGTGATTTTAATATCCATGTAGATAATAACAAAGACGCATTTGGATTGGCATTTGCAGACATTTTAAACTCTATTGGAGTTAGACAACACGTGTCAGGACCCACTCATTGTCGTAATCATACCCTAGATCTAATACTGTCGCATGGAATTGATATTGATGCTGTTGAAATTCTACAGCAGAGCGATGATATATCAGATCATTATTTAGTCTCGTGTATAATACAATTAGCCAAGGCTACAAAACCACCACCCAGCCATAAATATTGTAAAACCATCACGTCTACCACTAAAGATTTCTTTATAAATAATCTCCCCGAGCAGTTTCATCGCCTTAGTATACCTGACAACTTAGAAGAACTCGATGCTGCAACAGAAACTATTGGCTCTCTCTTTTCCAGCACATTAGATGCAGTCGCTCCTTTACGTCTAAAGAAGATTAAGGAAACTAATCCAACGCCGTGGTATGATGAGCACACTCGGGCTCTAAAACGAGCTGTGAGAAAAGCTGAACGTAGTTGGAAGAAAACAAAACTAGAAGTTTTTCGCCTTTCATGGAAAGAAAAAATGATTGAGTACAGAACGGCTATAAGAAATGCTAGATCTACTTATTTTTCAAATCTCTTAATAGAAAACAAACATAATCCTAGGTATTTATTTGACACAGTGGCTAAATTAACTAGAAACAGAGATTCAACTGCTGACGTTTCCATAGAGCACAGCAGCAATGACTTTATGAACTTCTTTACTTGCAAGATTGATAATATTAGAGAGAAAATTATAAACATGCAACCGTCTACAGTTTCACTTCAGACAGTGCACTGTAGTGTCCCTGAGGTAAAACTAGAATCATTCGCCGATATAGGAGAGGAAGAATTATCTAAACTTATCAAATCATCAAAATCAACGACATGTATGTTAGACCCAATGCCGACTAAACTACTGAAAGAAATGCTTCCAGAGGTCGTAGGTCCACTTCTTGATATAATTAATTCATCCTTAACACTAGGATACGTGCCAAAAACCTTTAAGCAGGCTATTATTAAACCTCTTATTAAAAAATCTCAACTAGATCCGAGAGATTTAGTAAATTACAGGCCAATCTCGAATCTACCTTTTCTGTCAAAGATACTAGAAAAGGCAGTTTCAACACAACTGTGCTCCTTTTTAGAAAGAAATGGAATCTGTGAGGATTTCCAGTCAGGATTTAGACCATACCATAGTACTGAGACTGCTCTCGTTAGAGTTACAAACGATCTACTCCTATCATCCGATCGTGGCTGTATTTCTCTATTAGTGTTATTAGATCTCAGTGCTGCTTTTGACACTATCGATCACAACATTCTTTTAAAAAGACTTGAAAACTATATTGGCATTAGTGGAACTGCTTTGGCATGGTTCAAATCGTACTTATCTGACCGTTATCAGTCTGTAGTAGTAAATGAAGAGATGTCGTATCGATCACAGGTTCAATATGGAGTACCACAAGGCTCAGTACTAGGACCGTTGCTTTTCACTCTGTACATGCTGCCCTTAGGACAGATAATTAGGAAGCATGGTGTTAGTTTTCACTGCTACGCTGACGATACTCAGCTCTATATTTCCTCGCGCCCTGACGAAACCTACAAATTCACAAAACTAACAGAATGCATAGCTGACATTAAAAACTGGATGACAAGAAATTTCTTATTATTAAATTCAGAAAAAACTGATTTCCTAATCTTTGGACCAAAAACTTCCTCACGAAAAAACCTTGAATACTCTCTAACACTTGACGGGTGCTCCATTAAACCTTCGTCCTCAGTTAGGAACCTGGGTGTGCTCTTTGATACCAATCTTTCATTTGAAAGTCATGTTTCTAGTATCTGTAAAACCGCATTCTTCCATCTAAAAAATATATCTAAATTACGACATATGCTCTCAATGACAAATGCGGAACAGTTGGTTCATGCATTCATGACCTCAAGACTAGATTATTGTAACGCGCTACTGGGTGGTTGTTCTGCTCGGCTTTTAAACAGACTACAGTTGGTCCAAAATGCGGCAGCTAGAGTTCTTACTAGAACCAGAAAGTATGACCATATTAGCCCAGTTCTGTCAACATTACATTGGCTCCCTATTAAACATCGTATAGATTTTAAAATCTTGCTACTTACTTATAAAGCTCTAAATGGTTTAGCTCCCCAGTACCTAAGTGAGCTCTTAATGCATTATAGTCCTTCACGTCTATTGCGATCTCAGAATTCAGGCCAGTTGATAATACCCAGAATATCAAAATCAACTGAAGGCGGCAGATCCTTTTCCTATTTAGCACCTAAACTCTGGAACAATCTTCCTAGCATTGTTCGGGAAGCAGACACACTCTGTCAGTTTAAATCTAGACTAAAAACACATCTCTTTGCTCTTGCATACACATAACACATTATCAATACACTAACATTTTTCAAATCCGTTAAAGGATTGTTACGCTGCAATACTTAGGTCGGCCGGAACCGAGAACATTTCCTATAACACTAGATATACCTGTACATCAGAATAAGAATGGCATCTACGCTAATATCTGTCTCTCTGCTTATCCTGAGGTTTGCCGGGTGCTGGATCCAGGCCGTATCCAGATCAGATGGAGAACCTGTGTCTGGACCTGCCTACAATGTAGCCCAGGAGACAATGGGCCTACAGATCCAGTTCTGGCTGCATCTATAATTCTGATTTTTAATCCCCGTATCCGCTTACATATATTTATATATAATCTACTTTTAATCTCTATAATAAAATGTATAATTCAGATTTTGATCTCCATATCCATTTACATATATTATATATATCTTCCAAGGGTTTTTTTCCCTCCTAGGACTTTTTTCCCAGTGTTAGCACGCTGGGTTTTTCTCCTAGGGGGTTTTTTCCACCCCTGGGAGTCAGCCGACATTGGCTTAATGTACCACCATCTTGTATATGTTACATATTACCACGCTTGTTGTACAGCTTATTTTTAACCACTTCCCTTTTTTTCTGTGCTTCTAATATGTAAAGCTGCTTTGAAACAATTACCAATTGTAAAAGCGCTATATAAATAAATTTGACTTGACTTGATTGTTCATGTACTCAAAGACAGCCTGATGCTTTGTTTATAAACTATTTGTTGGTGGCTGTATGTATGTTGTTTCACCTATCGATTTGTGTCGATAATGTATAATAGGGTAAATCCTGTTTAGTGCTTGCATAAAGCAAGTAGTGTACACAGTCTTGGCTGTTATGTATCTTTGTAACTCATTGTAAGCCCTCTTTTGCGGCACGCGCAAGTGCACAAACCTACGTTATAAAAAAAAAAAGTGGGCTCCCCCAAAGTCCACGGTATAGCTCACTGTGTACGAATAAAGATGTGAATTCTACCAACATTTTTATACCTCTTAATCCTTTTCTTAGGAATACCATCTCTGTATTGTATGAAGCTCACAATTTTTTAGATGAAGCAATTAGATTGTCAGGTTTGTAACAAATCTGGGGTAATACAAATTTTGTGCCTGGGAGAAGTGATAAGAGATTTAAACATTTAATGTATAAGGGAATAAGTCAAAGTAAAAGATTTATATGAGGAAGGTATAATGTTGTCATTCTAACAACTGATGAGAAAATGATGCATTTTACATGACACATAGTTTTATTAGTTCTGAAATTAAAACATATTCAGAACCCCCTTTGTCAATTATAGAAAAACACACTTTAAAACATTTAAGGGATAAAGGCAATCTATCATTCTTTTATAATATACTTAGAGGATCAAAAGAGAGTTCATTATCTTATTTAACAGCTTGGAAGAATGATCTTCAAGAAGATATTTCTAAACTGCTGCACTGTTGCACAAACAACAGTGTCAATACTAGGTGTAAATTGATGCAATATAAATGGCTTCTTCGTACCTACATTACCCCAGTCAAATTACATCAATTTAATCCTAATATTCCAGACAGTTGTTTAAAATGCAAACATGAAATCAGTACCCTTTATCACTGTATATGGGAGTGCAATGAGATTTAATGATTCTGGAAGGAGATTTTTCTTATGATTGGTAAATTGACAAATGTCCCTCTTGCTCCCAAATTTTGTCTATTTCATATATATCCAGTGAATCTAAAGGTGAATGCAAGAAAGCGCAAACTAATTGATTTTAGTTTGCTTCAGGCCAAGCGTGTTATTGCTTTAAAATGGAGGGAGACCCAAGGACCCTCCCCTAATTAATGGTTTAAAGAAATGACTAACAACCTTGCCTTGGAAAAAATTACATATGTAGTTAAAGTGAAACTAAAAGTCTTTTATAAAGTTTGGACTCCCTTTCTGCACTACTGCAACCAAGTGCATTAAAGTTGAGCTCAAAAGTTTACATACCACTTGCAGAATCTGCAAAAATGTTAATCATTTTAACAAAATAAGAAGGATCATGACTCAGAAAAAAACTATTACAAAAGCTGCAAACATTCACTGATGCTCCAGAAGGAAACACAATGCGTTAAGAGTCGGGGTGAAAACTTTTGAACAAGAAGTTGATGTGCAAGGTTTTTTTTGTTTAAAGAATACATTTTTTAATTTAGTTCTGACCTTTGGAAGCTACAAAAGATACTTGCATGTTTCCCAGAAAACAAAAAGTATTCTGTTCATCCAATTAAAAAAGTTTACATTTCAGCCTCTTAATGCATCGTGTTTCCTTCTGGAGCATCAGTGAATGTTTAAACCTTTTTTAATAGTTGAGTTTGAGTCCCTCAGTTGTCCTCAGTGTGAAAAGACGGATCTCAAAATCATTCAGTCACTGCTGGAAAGGGTTCAAATATGCAGAAGATGCTTGAAAACTGAAGAATCTGCAGGAGCTGGAGGATTTTTCTGAAGAACAGATCTCAGTTTAACTGCTCAGAACAAACTAGAGACTCATGAACAACCATCACTAAACATAAAAACAGTCGTGGATCATCAGCAGTGGCGTGCAGTGCATTTTTTATTTATGAATCAATGTAAATTCATGCATTACTCTTAATGTTGACACATTTTCCTTGTTAAATGAACATTACATTACATCAAAAAAGAAACCAAATACAATTCTATTTTGTAATTTTACATTAACAATGTATTGTAATAAATGTTCTATTTATCAAAACCAAGTCAATCTCATTAAGTTAGTGTTTTAAGCATTTCTACATTCATTCCAAAATAATAACTAAAGGCGATAATAATTTAAACAATATATTTTTTGTATTGATGTTTTTCTTTTTAATAGTCAACTTAGGCTATTTTGGATCATCAGTCATGCTCCGTAATCACTGTCTGTCACAGACGCGAAGATGTATTTTTAATTTCACCAAGTTGATTGCACTAAAAACCCTGCAGTCATCATGCTTTCAGTCCTTTTCAAGTTTGATTTTGACGTGACATAAAGCGGTGATATCTAACTGGGTGATCTGTATACTTACTTTTCAATTAGTCTTCCCGTTGATGACATTATTTGTTCAGTCAAACTGATGGGCAGAACGCACATGTCAACAAGAGGCGGGATTTATTGCACAAACCAATCATATCCAATCATAACCAATTACATCCAATCATAGCGCGATGGAGACATTGCCTCCTCTCACGTGACTTTCAACCATTCATTCTCAATCACCCCCCACAAAACCCACCACAAGCCGAGGGTCTAATGATTTTCAATGGTTTCCTATGAGAGGAAAGGGAGGCATGACTCCATAGACTGTAAAGCATGACTCCTGCTGTAACTTTACCTGCAGGTGTCACTGTTGGGCAGTGTTCCTTAAGAAATACGTGTGACTTGCGCTCTTTTTAATGTCATAATTTGTAATATTTGTGTTGTTTTATATGTAATATGGATTTTTTTTTTTCGAGGAGGAATTAAATAGGGTTATTTAATTCAGCTTTTTTTTTTTTGTCTTGTTGACTTTATGTAAACATCTGTTATGTGAAATAGTTTATTCTGGACAGAACTAAATAAAAAAAAATAACATACAATTTTCATGATCCTTCTTATTTTGTTAAAATGATTCACAGTTTTCTAGATTCTGCAAGGGGTATGTAAACTTTTGAGCTCAACTGTATATACTGGACATGTAATGGACATATCCAATATATAATGCAGTTCTTGTATTCCAGCAAAACATCCAATAACTCTGGTAAAGTAGCAAAGTTAAACTACATAATGAAAGGCTGTGGATTGTGATGTATATGAAATATTTTATTGTTTTAATGTTCAAACAAATGCCAATAAATAGATTTTTGGAAAAAAGAACTGACACAGTCAACTCTGATAACAGATTACTCTAAACTGTAATGTTGACAAGCATTTTCTGTAAAGCAGCTTTGAAACTATATGTATTGTGATAAGCACTATACAAATAAATGTGAATTGAATTGATGTGAATTAAACTGATGGTGAGTTTAGAGCACCTGAGAAAACCGAAGGAAGCTAAAATGAACATTGTGTCAAGTGTGTTGGCGGTATTTGTAAAGTGATAATCAAAGTGAAGGGTGGCGATACATTTAGTATGTCCAGAGTTTTTGGTTGTCTGGCATCTAGTGGGTGTGTTGGATTCTATGAATACATTTGATAAGGAGGGAGGTCTGCACATTGTTTATCTTTGGGGTGGTTGTGCTATAAATTAATTTATGAAACAATTGGATTCAACTTAAGTAGCCACTAATGAAAGTAGCTTGGAGGCCTTTGATGCTGTTAAGATAAGAAAGAAATTATTAGATGGAGGGCAGGGAAAAATCAGGAAACGGCAGATTATGTGTAATATGGAATGTCTTAAAACCTCCCCTACCTGTCGGCTATGACTGAAGGGTTCTGAGGGAACCTGCTTGGAGGATGGAGTCAAGAAAAGGTTTTAGTGGGCGATTAATGGAAAGATGAGCTCTGAATAGTGAGGTACTGGGGTTGGAGCAGTGTTAGGAGCATCTGGAGTTGCGTTGCCTGCAGAGGCATCTTCACGCTAGGCATCCCAAATTCACCTGTCCATCTGTTATATCTGATCTATATCATTCTACTATTTCTAATGTTTTAGACGAGCATGCTCCAATTAGGACTAGGTCTGTTCCTCTGTCCCGCTCCTCCCCCTGGTATAATGCTGAGCTTCGTGCTATGAAGGCAAAAGGCAGACAGCTTGAACGCCTCTTTAGGAAAACTGCTTGACGGTCCATTTTCATATGTTCTCAGAAAATATTAGGCATTATAAAACTGCCCTGAATACAGCCCGCTCTTCCTATTTTTCTGCCATCATCAGTAAAGCAAACAATAGGCCAAAAACATGGTCAACAAATTAATCCAGCCACCTAGCCATAGTTCCAGTCAATATGAATCTGACAACTTGTGTGGCTCTTTCTTGCGTCACTTTCAAAATAAATTGGACGCTCTATGTTGGTCTCTTGGCACTGAACCAACCACTTCTACTTGTGAGCAAGCTCATTCTACTCAACTATTTAATAATTTTACCTTGACTAACCCTGTCTTAATTACTGAAATAATACAGAACTCTAATTCTTCCTCATGCCAGTTAGATCCTGCGCCCACATTCCTTCTGAAGCACTGTACTCCTGTCATTTCTGCTCCTATCTCACACCTTGTAAATATGTCCTTTATCTCTGCCACTGTTCCAACTTCACTGAAAACTGCTGCTGTTACTCCTTTTCTTAAAAAATCAAACCTGGACCCGGCTGATTTCAATAACTACTGCCCAATCTCCAATTTACCATTTGTTTTGAAAATTATGGAAAAAGTTGTTGCCAATCAGCTACAATCTTATCTAGCTCTCAGTAATCAGTTTGATGCATTTCAGTCTGGTTTCCGCTCTTATCACAGCACTGAAACTGCCTTAGTTAAGGTTGTCAATGATCTGTTACTTTCTAGTGACTCAGGTAATCTTTCCATTCTCCTACTGCTCGATCTCAGCTCAGCATTTGATACTATCTGTCACAAGCTATTACTCTCCCGCCTTTCAGAAATAGGTGTTTCAGGTGCTGCACTATCCTGGTTCTCTTCTTATCTCACTGATAGACAATATTACATCTCCATGCATAATCATAAATCTCCCACTGCTTTACTCAGTCAGGGTGTTCCCCAGGGCTCTGTTCTTGGCCCATTGCTATTTATTACTTACATTCTGCCTCTTGGGCATATTATCCGTCATCATGGTTTTCATTATCACTGTTATGCTGATGATATTCAGATATATACTGCTTGCTGACCAGATTCTATCCACCAGACCACATCACTGTTTACCTGTGTCACCGAGCTAAAGGCCTGGCTGAATTCCAATTTTCTCAGCTTGAACTTGAGCAAAACTGAAATTTTAATCACTGGCCCCCCATCACTAACAAAAAATGTAGTAAATGTTCCCAGTTTCAACCTAGATGCTACATCAATTTTTCCATCTGCTACTGTCAGAAATGTAGGCATCTATCTTGACCCTTTTCTGACATTGGATGTTTACATCAGTAAACTTTCAAAAGCAGCATTTTCCCAACTCCACCGTATAGCCCAGCTTCGTACTAATGTTTCACCAAAAGACGCTGAAACATTAGTGCATGCCTTCATTACATCTCGCCTCGACTACTGTAATGCTCTCTTTGCTGGATTACAATCGCACTCTATTTCCCGTTTACAATACATTCAAAACTCGGCTGCGCGAATATTAACCCACACTAAACGCTCTGCTCATATTACCCCATCTTCTCTAAACTTCATTGGCTCCCCGTGTCCTCTCGCATTACTTACAAAATCCTTCTGCTTACCTATAGATCACTCAATGGCCTTGCTCCTCCTTATCTCACTGATCTACTGTCTCCTTACATTCCGCCTCGATCCCTTCGCTCTTCAGGGTGTGCACTTCTTACTGTACCTAGATTCCGTTTAACTTCAATGGGCGGCAGGTCATTCTCTGTCATTGCACCAAAACTATGGAATTTGTTACCACAAGCACTAAGGACAATAACCTCATTCTCTGTATTTAAATCACAACTCAAAACTTATTTGTTCACCCAATATTTCCAGTCTTTACATGATCCTTAGCCACTCGTCTCTACTGTATATCTGGCTGTATTCTCTGTGAATTCAATGTATCTATTATTTTTTGTCTTTCATTTATTACCACTATCCTTCTCTGTTGTTCATTTTTTACTATGTCATGTATCTCTGTTTTATGTATGAATTGTACAATGTTATGCAACTGCATTCATCCCTGTCCTAGGACTAGACAACTGTCTACTGTCCACTTGACTGTAATATGATTGTCTTGTTCATGTGAACTGTCTCTGTAAAGCGTCCTTGAGCTTGGGAAAGGCACTATATAAATTAAACATTATTATTATATAGAGGATACTGCTGAAGCTGATGGCCAGCCTCACACAGCAAGCTGGAGCTGGGGGCTTCAGATATGAAAGACGGTTAGAGATAGTGGAAGAGAAAGGCTATAAATACTAGGTTTATAGATAATCTAGAGCAGTGGTTGGGAACCTATGGCTCATGAGCCACAACTGGCTCTTTGACAAAAAACATGTGGCTCACCAGGTCTCTCACCCTTTCTCAACAAATGATCGATAACAAATTCGACATCAGTAAAGATCAACAATTCCTGTGTTGTAGAGCCTACCGAAGTTCATTAAGAGTTATAATAATATATTTAAAGTTGTACCGGCCAAAGTGCGTGTTCAGTGATGTTCGTGACATTGCGAGTATCACGGCAGCAATGAACAACAAACCACTTACGTTTCTATGTAACCTACCTCCTGCTCTCAGATTCAAGTGGCTATGCAGCTTTTTCATGGCAATGGCGAAAACAGCAAAAATCGAAAAGTATGTAAATAGTGACTGGACTTTAAAATATTATTTTATTGAAACTAGTGCTCTGCTGGGCCAAGAGACATTTCAAAACATTTCACCAGTTACATTCGCTTTTGCCGCATAGACCTTTATGTTTTATAAATGTGTTGTATTTATATCTATGATAATCCACACAGCTTTCAGTGGGTGCGACTGTTGGTGTAATTAATAAAGAAACATGAATGAATTAAAAAGTAAAGAGCGGGACATGCTTGATATTAAAAAGGAAATGCAAAGCTGAACTGTATCCGCTTATGACAGGATGTTTCTGTGTGCTCGCTCCGAGTGCAACATGGACAAGCATAGTAGCCTTGGTCTTTGGTTGTGCATCTAAACTGTCAAATACACACAATGTCAAAATGCTGGCATTGGTGAGTATTCACATAAATGCAGTCGATGTAATCACTGTGTGTGGGCCTTGTTCTTCACTTGTTTCTGCTCTCTTTCTCTAGCTCTCTCAGAACTCTGAATAGAATTTATGCTCCTCAGGTGGTAAATCAACCTCATATGAAAGCCCAGCACAATTAATTGTATATTGCAACTTATTTATTATTTGTTGCATATTTTTGTATTTTAGTTGTATATGGACTTAATAAAGATACTGTTATTAAAACGTTATTTAAAATAAAAACTTTAAAAAATAATAATATTACACTACATTATTTTCCTACTTTGGCTCTTTTAGAAAAGTTCTAACAGATATGAAAGACAAGGACAGGACCTTTCTCCTTGATGCCCCACTTGAGCCTTCTGGTCTGTTCAGCGACGCTGTCAACACAGTCGTCAACAGGTTCCAGGAGGCAAAGGTGCTCCTCGCATTCTACTTATAGTTATCTACAGGCCTCCAAAATACTCTCCAGCCTTTGTGGAGGACTTTACAGAACTGTTATCAGCAATTTCCTCAGAGTTTGACTGTTAAAATATTGCAAGAATTAGATGCTTTGTCTCCAGTCAAGATTTAGAGAAACTTGTTCATGCTTTCATCACCAGCCGGGTGGATTATTGTAATGGGCTCCTCACTGGTCTTCCCAAAAAGACCATAAGATAGCTGCAGCTCGTACAGAACGCTGCTGCCAGGATTCTGAGCAGAACCCGAAAACATGAACACATCACACCAGTCCTCAGGTCCTTGCACTGGCTTCCAGTTGCATTTAGAATTGATTTTAAAGTACCGTTACTTGTTTATAAATCACTCAATGGCCTAGGACCTCAATACATTGCAGATATGCTCATAGAATATAAACCTAACAGATCACTCAGATCATCAGGATCAAGTTATTTAGAAATACCCAGGGTTCACTCAAAGCAAGGAGAGTCTGCTTTTAGCTGTTACGCCAGCCGCAGCTGGAACCAGCTTCCAGAAGAGATCAGGTGTGCTCCAACAGTAGCCACATTCAAATCCAGACTCAAAACACATCTTTTTATATTTTTGTATTATCTTTTTATTCTTTTAATTCCTTTTCCTGTTTTTATTTCATTTTTAATGTATTTTATATCTTTTATGTATCATCTTGTTATTCTGACTTTTAATGCATTATTGCTGTCTGATTGAAAGAGCTGGGAGAATTAGGAAGAAATTGATTAGGTTAAAATTTGGTAAATTTGACAAACCATGGGGAAATTTAAGCTGTAGTGCATGGTTAGGATATCTCTGGATTACAGTCAGGACACATTCCAAAGGGGGAAATTTCCAAAGGGGAAATTTGAACTGCGTTCCATAGGTAAGATATCTCCGGAAGGGGGATTAGGGCTGTGTGGTGCAGTTTGAGGTGTTTTGGCAAAAGGGGAGATTGAAACTATGTTCATCAGTTTGAAGTGCCTTAACAGGTAGCAGTCCTGTTGGATGAGGAAGATCCATTCTGATCTGCTCTGATGAATAGATCCGTTTAGATCCAACTCTGATGGACGACAACAACAACAACAACAAAAACAACTGACTTCCTAGCTCTTCCATCCAGATAGCAAAATTATCTGTTTTTACTGTTATTTCTATTCCTTATGTTCTATTTTTATTATTCTTTTTTATGTAAAGCACTTTGAATTACCATTGTGTATGAAATGTGCTATACAAATAAAATTGCCTTGCCTTGCCTTGCCTAATAGCAAGAATCCATCACTACCCCGTGAAAGAACTAATCCCGAGGCTGTCCCAACAACAATCACCCTTACATTTTGAAGGTATGTGGATCTCCATATATCCTGATTTGACAGCGGAAGTAATGTCACAGCGCCGAAACTTTGATGGAGTTAAAAAGAAATTAAAGGATGCTGGTGTCAGATATGGTCTGCTGTTCCCCGCGCGTCTTATCATCACTCACGGATCGGAAAAGAGAATCTTCGATTCAGTCGCGGATGCCGAAGCATTTGCCAATACAATCACTGCCGCATCTTGACTTTTTAATGCACGCGCATTTGATTTAGACAATTTTCGCAGTTGCTCTATGCAAATGGAGCCTGGATAATGTGAGTACGCTTCTGTTCATGCAGTCATACAGACTGATGTCCCGGGCTTTCTGATGTGGAAAGCCGATGATGGATGTAAATTGGCGCTCTCACTAAGACTAAGAGTACTGATTTTTTATTGAAATTATCTTTTTGTGGGATTATGGTCCTGAGTCCTGACATGTTCATAAGCTAGCTTTGGCCTCGTGCCAATGTTCGAAACTATTTGTTTTGTTAATCTTAAGTGTCGAGAGTGGAGGAGGAGCCGTTTTCACCGGACAGTTAAGCTCGTTTCAGCTTGTTTGCTCCTTAGCAGCCTTGTAGCTCCACGGTTCATATATGGGGTTTGTTTTTTATACTCCACTTCGTTTGGGGAAGTGGATGAGAGGGAAAGGGGGGGCGTTGGGTTTTTTTTTTCTTCATGATCATGTGTTAAGTGTTATATGTTTTGTCCTGTTTACTGTAATAACTTCAGTTCCACACAGTCGTTACAACAATACTCAAGTTCATTTACATTGGTATATAATATGAGATCTTCAGACTGTAATGTTACCCTAGCCAGTGGGAACGTACGAGGCGTTAATAACCGGGCTAAAAGATTCAAAGTCTTTTCTTATTTGAAGTCAATCTCTGCTGATATAATTTTTTTTGCAAGAGACACACATTAAACATAATGAACAAGGGCTCCTAAGATGTAACTGGGTTTCACAGTTTCAATCTACGTTCTCTTGTAGAGCCAGAGGAGTGGCCATTTTATTCCGCAAAACAATTCCTTTTAAGCATATATCTACTATTTGTGATCCTAATGGTCGATATGTGATAGTTTCTGGTCTCATTTTTTCTGTACATATTACACTATTGATTATATATGGACCAAATTATGACGACCCATCCTTCTTTCGTAAAGTTTTTAATCTCCTGCCCAATCTGTCAAACACTCATCTAATAATTGGTGGTGACTTTAACCTGGTTTTAGATCCCATTTTGGACCAACCATTCTATTGACGGTCAAGAATTTCCACAATCAATGTGCGATGCCAACATTTCTCTAATTCTTAAAAAAGGGAAAGAGGAAATGGATCCATCATCATATCGCCCCATAGCCCTTCTGAATTCAGATCTTAAAATTTTCACTAAGATTCTTGCAAAAAAGATTAAATAAATGTATAACAAAAATGATTCATTCTGATCAGACCGGTTTCATCCCAGGGCGCTTTTCCTTTTTTAATGTGAGACGCTTAATGAACATGCTATATTCTAAGCATGATTAGGCCTTCCAAATTTCCAGCATTATTATTGGGCTGCAAACTGCAGAGCCTTATCATATTGGAAAAAATCTCACCTTGCAGGGCCTGTAGGTGACATTCCATCTTGGCTTGCCATTGAACAGAGTGTTACAAACCACTCTCTTTCCTCTCTGCTTTTTGCGGCACCTGCGCCACTCATAACAGTGGCCAGCACAAACTTCATACTTTGCAGCTCTTTTAAAATATGGTGTCAGATCCGGAAAGCGTTTAAGTTGCCATCTACTGCTCTGTCATGTCCTATTGCTTGCAATCATGCCTTTAAGCCATCACTCACAGACTCCACATTTTCGGTCTGGTCCAGTAAAGGAATGGTCAATGTGAGAGACTTATATGTGGACGGTAAATTTGCCACATTTTCCCAGCTCAAAGAGAAATTTGATCTTCCATCATCACATTTTTTTAGATACCTACAGCTGAGAAATTATGTTCGCACATCTTTCTCAAACTTTGAACAACTCACAGACGAAAATGAGAAATATATTATACTTTCTGCCTCTCCTGATGCCCCTAATTTGATTTCCCGTTTTATGGCTGTCCTCACTAGTCAGCTCAACATATCTACCTTACATCTGAAAGATTCCTGGGAAAAGGATTTAGGTATTCAGATAACCGACGAGGACTGGTTAGAGTCTATCAAGGTCATAAATACATGTTCTATTAATTCAAGGCACCAACTAATTCAATATAAAGTAGTACATAGGCTTCATTATTCTAGGGTTAAGCTTAACAAATTTTACCCTTCAATTTCCTCTACCTGTAACAAATGTGAATCCGCTGAGGGCTCTCTGGGACATCTCTTTTGGTTCTGTCCAAAACTTTTTGAGTTTTGGAGCGAAATTTTTAGATTCTATTCTGAGGCATATTCTTGTGATCTCTCTCCTGACCCAGCAATTGCTGTTTTCGGCTGGTCTGACTCTCTTCATGGCATCAGCCATCAAATTCAAAAAGCTGTCCAATATGGAATGGTGGTAGCTAAAAAAACATCCTTTGTCTATGGAAAAAGGCATCAAAACCACTTTTTAAATCTTGGCTCTCTGAACTTTCCGCCACTTTGCATTTGGAGAGACTCAGACACAACCTCTCTGGTAATATTGCTGGCTTTGAGGCCACCTGGGAACCCTTTCTTAAACATCTATCAAATGTCAAGGATAACAGTTTAAAGGTTTGACCCATTTATTATTCACATGTCACCATATTGCCCTTGTACACTGGCCTAGAAATGTATAACATTATAGGAAATATGTATAAAACTGAAGGAACTGATGTAATTCAAGGTTGAAAAATCATTCAAAATGTTTTTTTTGTTTGTTTGTTTTCTTTCCTTTCCCATTTCTTGTCATTGTCTTTTTGTAATGTTCTATGTTGTCTTAATTCCAAATTAAAAACATAATATTCAAAAAAGAATGACAGCTAGATCCAGTTAAATGTCCTATTGGTTCAGTGCTAGATTTTCTACAAGATCGTTTCTCTTGTGGGTTGACCTGCACTAAAAGTGTATGTGTCTACTATTTCGGCTTACCATGCCCATGTGGATGCTACCACTGTGGGGAAGAACCCATTAGTAATCCGTTTCGTGTGTGGCACCCTGAGGCCGAGGCCTATAGTGTGCACTAAAGTTCCTGATTGGGATTTGGCTATTGTGTTGTAAAGTTTTCATTGGTTCTGTTTGAGCCACTGAATACCATCTCAGAAAAGTTTCCGACTGAAAAATGTTCTTCCTTCTTGCCATGTCTTCCATTAAGAGAGTAGGAGACCTTCAGGCCCTATCTATATGCCCCATGTACTTGGAATTTGCACCGGGGATGGTCAAAGCTTTTCTTTACCCTAGATTAGGGTATATTCTGAAAGTGCTGACCAATGTTCCACAGCCTATAGTGCTGCAGGCTCTCTGTCCTCCTCCATTTGAGAACTCGGACCAGGAAAAGTTTAACCTTGTATGTCCAGTGCGAGCACTGGACGCTTATGTCAACAGAGCTGCCCTGTGGAGAAAAGCGGATCAACTGTTTGTCTGTTTTGGGCCGCATAACAGGGGTCGCCCTGCGGTTAAACAGACAATGAGCAAGTGGATAGTCGAGGCTATTTCACTGGTTTATGAGTTTTCTTGCCAGCAATGCCCTTTAGCTGTCAGCTCACTCTACAAGGAGTATGGCGACCTCCAAGGCCTTGATTTCAGGGGTTTTCTTCAAAGAAGTTACTTTTGTGAGATACTACGATCTTGACCTGGATGCAGCTCCAGGTTCCTCAATGCTTCTGTCATGAATGTGCCACAGTTTCACACAACAGGCATTTTGGTATTATGGCATTTTGGTATATCATTCCCAAAGCGATCCTATCGGACGCAGTGTCTTGTTCCCTTCTCAGGGAACTATGGTTATAGTCATAATCTGAGACAATTCTTTCAGAGCTTGGCATGTTGGGCAATTAGGGTGAGCCCGAATGCTGGAACAGGTAAGTCGCCTCTATATAAAAGCCTCCTCTCACACTGATTGGGCAGATTATCTGAATGTGCTACTCCTGAAATTTGTTAATAAAAAAATTCATTTCGTGGCAATCCTGGAGGATCACTGAGGCCCCCTAGTGGGCTGCCACCCCCCGGTTGATAACCACTTTTCTAGATCTCTGTTACCTGCAGGAAATGGATGTGATCCTGTGTGTGTGAAAGCTGCTCCAGCTCAGCGTCTCTCCTCCTCATATCATTGATCTCCTGCTCCAGTCGCTCCAGTTGTCCTTCAGCTCGACTCACTGCAGTCTTTTCCTGATCTCTGATCTGCTGTGTGACCTCAGAGCAGCTTCTCTCAATGGAGCGGATGAGCTCAGTGAAGATCCTCTCACTGTCCTCCACTGCTGTCTGTGCAGAGCTCTGTTAGGACACACATCACAATCACACAGTGGCTTCAGTGAGTCCTGACTGAGACTTCTCAAACTTCTCTTCTTCTCCAGACTCACCTTATGAGACTTCACAGCCTCTCTCAGCTGCTGAAGATCTTTCTCTCTCTGCTGGATCCTCTGCTGGAACGACCTCTGTGTCTCCTTCAGCTGGTTCTGTAGCACAAACCAACAGGAGAAACATCACATAAATCATATATTCCAAATATGGAACCTATGGAAATATGTCAGATTATTGTCAATCATAACACACTGCTCAAACATTCTAAACTCCAATCCAAGCATTTTAATTGTTTTTGTAGAACAATGGATTAAACATTTTATGTAAAACATTTATAACTTAAGATACATTTGGACACATCAAGAGATTTATCCTGAAAGGAACTTTGCCTTTGCCTGCTCTTTAAGTTAAAAAACATATCATCAGGCTGGCTATCCGACACTCTTCTTATGAAAGAACGCCAATTTACACCTTTATTGTCCTGCACTCTCACCATGAAGCAACGTCTCGGTTACAAAGGTAACCCTCGTTCCCTGAAGGAGGGAACGGAGACGTACGTCGGACAGACCGACGAATAGGAATCTCGCTAGAGAGGCCAATCTACTTCGAGTGTAACTAAACGAGCCAATGCACATTGGCATGCAATCATATGCATCAGCTGCTCGCCTCGCAGCGCGGGTATATAATGAGCAGCAGGTGCGTTGCATCTTCAGGTTTTCGCTGAGGAGCCGAACCGGATAGGCGGCAGCATCAGCGGGGTACAGCGACTGTGGCGACGGGACGTACGTCTCCGTTCCCTCCTTCAGGGAACGAGGGTTACCTTTGTAACCGAGACGTTCCCATTCAGTCGGTCACGTTCGACGTATGTCGGACAGACCGACGAATAGGAATCCCTACCAAAGCGCCACAGGAGCTGCCCCCTTCCAGCGCTCTGTTGCAAGCCACCTGAACCCCCTTGCCCGAGGATGGTGGGACAGGGCTAACACAGAGAGAGTCGATCACTGCTGTTCCCCAAAACCCATTCAGTGAGACTATTGGATAACGCTGGGAAAGCGTACCCTTCGCTGGGAAAGGAACGCTGCGGAAGCCACATCCTTCCCCGAAGGAGTTATGTGGAGAAGTACATATGGACTAACCCTGTAGGGCTGTGCTACATATGGAAGAGCTGGGGTGACTCCAACCCGATGAAGGGTAGGTTCTCCCAGAGGGAAAGACACGGGCTTCGTTTAGGAGCAACCGTGGAACCAACCATATGGGATCCCCGTAGGGTCACACATATGGAACCCAGCCTAAACCCGGTTCTCAAGGATACAACGGAGTATAGGCCTGGCGCCAGACGCTCCGCCACGTCGGCTGCCGAAGGGATATCGGAGGACTCGACAGGGTCTGCCTTGTAGGGACTCTCTGGAGAAAAGAAGCGCATGTAGCGCAGCAAGCCGACACTAAGCCGGGGCCTCTCCGTGCCTCTGACCTGTGGCGAGAACATGGGAGGAGACCGGCTCGACACGAAGGCTATAGTATCTAGCGAACGTGTTAGGTGTCGCCCAGCCCGCAGCTCTACAAATGTCTGTCAGCGAGGCGCCACGAGCCAGCGCCCAGGAGGATGCGACACCTCTCGTGGAGTGAGCATGCAACCTGAGCGGGCAGGGCACACCCTGAGCTTGGTAAGCCAGGGTGATGGCATCCACTATCCAGTGGGCCATCCTCTGCTTGGAGACAGCCTTTCCCTTCTGCTGGCCTCCATAACAGACAAGAGCTGGTCTGAGGTCCTGAGGCTTTAGGTTCTGTCTATGTACAGTCGCAAAGCGCGGACTGGACAGAGTAAAGCCAGGGCTGGGTCTGCCTCCTCCGAGGGCAGCGCTTGCAGGCTCACCACCTGGTCCCTGAAGGGAGTGGTAGGAACCTTGGGCACATAGCCAGGCCGGGGTCTTAGTACCACGTGGCTATCACCCGGCCCGAACTCCAGGCACGATTCGTCGACCGAAAATGACTGCAGGTCCCCTACCCTCTTGATGGAGGCCAATGCCACCAGCAGCAAAGTCTTCATAGACAGAATCTTTAAGTCTGCTGACAGCAAAGGCTCAAAGGGAGCAATCTGAAGTGCTCTCAGCACCAGAGTGAGGTCCCAAGAGGGTATGGAGAGGGGACGAGAAGGATTTAACCGTCTCGCCCCCCTAAGGAACCTGATGACCAGGTCGTGCTGACCAACAGATTTGCCATCTAAGTGGTCGTGGTAAGCGGATATAGCAGCAGTATGGACTTTTGATGGACTTTGATCGAGCATCTTCGGGGGTCTTCCCGGCGAGAAGAGCACCACTCGACGAACAGGTTCCACTTTGGAGGCGTAAGCACGTCTCGTAGACAGTGCACGTGCCGAAGTGATGGTGTTAAGTACCTCAGGGGGTAAGTCACCTAGAACCTCCGCATCCCGTCCAAGGGACCAGACATGGAGTTTCCAGAGGTCTGGACGCGGGTGCCAAAGAGTGCCCCGTCTCTGAGAAAGAAGGTCTTTCCTCAGAGGGATGGGCCAGGGAGGGGCTGTAGCGAGGAGTGAGAGTTCTGGGAACCAGGTCCGGTTGGGCCAGTAAGGCGCAACTAACAAGACCTGCTCCTCGTCCTCCCTGACTTTGCACAGGGTCTGTGCAAGTAGGCTCACTGGGGGAAACGCATATTTGCGCAGGCCCCGGGGCCAGCTGTGAGCCAGTGCATCTGTCCCGAGTGTCCCCTCGGTCAGAGAGTAAAACAACTGGCAGTGGGAGGTTTCTGGTGAGGCAAACAGGTCTACCTGAGCCTTTCCGAATTCTCTCCAGATCAGCTGAACCACCTGGGGGTGGAGTCGCCACTCTCCTGGCAGCGCAGCTCGTGATAGCTCGTCGGCCACACGGTTGAGCACACCGGAGACATGAATGGCGCGAAGCGACCTCAGATGCTTCCGACTCCACAGGAGGAGATGGCGGGCGAGTTGTGACATGCGACGGGAGCGTAGACCACCTTGACGGTTGATGTACGCAACGGTCGCAGTGTTGTCCATACGGACCAGTACATGCTTGCCCTGAAGCAGGCCTTTGAGGCGGCTCAGAGCAAGGCGTACTGCCAGCAACTCGAGGCAATTGATGTGCCAATGCAGATGGGGTCCCGTCCAAACCCCTGAGACTGCATGCCCGTATTACGTGGCACCCCAGCCGGTGGCAGAAGCATCTGTGAACACCACAGCATGCCGGGACACCTGTTCTAGGGGCACTCCTGCCCGAACAAACAAGGGGTCCGACCACGGACTGAAGGTTCGGCGGCACTCCTGAGTGATTGGCACCCGGAATGTGCCGCGCTGCCACGCCCATCTCGGGACTCGGCCGTGAAGCCAGTGCTGAAGCGGTCTCATATGAAGCAGACCGAGCGGTGTTACAGCCGCAGCAGCCGCCATATGCCCCAGGAGCCTCTGAAAGAACTTCAGTGGGACCGCTGTCCTGCCATTGAATGTATTCAGGCAGTTCAACACTGACCGAGCACGTTCCTCTGTGAGGCGTGCTATCTGCTCGACCGAATCCAACTCCATACCGAGAAAAGAGATCCTCTGCACCGGGGCGAGTTTGCTCTTTTCCCAGTTGACCTGAAGCCCCAACTGGCTGAGGTGTCTGAGCACCAAATCCCTGAGTTTGCACAACTGATCCCGGGACTGTGCTAGAATGAGCCAGTCGTCGAGATAGTTGAGAATGCGAACACCCCGTTCTCTCATGGGAACAAGGGCTCCCTCCACGACTTTCGTGAAGATGCGGGGAGACAGGGCCAGCCCGAAGGGTAGGACTCTGTACTGATATGCTCGACCTTCGAACGCGAATCTCAGGAATGGCCTGTGTCGCGGAAGAATTGAAACATGGAAGTACGCGTCCTTCAGGTCAATCGCTGCAAACCAATCTCGGGGACGGATGCACTCGAAAATGCGTTTCTGCGTGAGCATTCTGAATGGTAGCTTGTGGAGGCTCCGATTCAAAACTCGCAGGTCCAAGATTGGTCGTAACCCGCCGCTTTTCCTGGGTACAATGAAGTAGGGGCTGTAGAACCCCGACCTCAAATCGGCTGGAGGGACCGGCTCTATCGCGTCCTTCGCCAGTAGGACTGCGATCTCCGCACGCAGGACAGGGGCATCGGCATCTTTCACTGTAGTGAAGAGGACGTCCCTGAACTTGGGGGGAGCCGGGCGAACTGAATCGCAAAGCCGACCCTGATGGTCCGAAGGAGCCAGCGAGACGGACTGGGGAGCGCTAACCCGGCTCGCAGAGACCGTACAAGCAGGACCAAAGGGACCACCGGTGTACCCGCAGCAGGGCAGCGAGGTGGAACACAGGGACGCGGCTCGGGGGCTCTCTTTGTGAGGCAGCCCGAAGCGGCGTCACAGTGTGCTAGGCAACACTTACCTGGCTCCACGGATGGACAGAGGGAGCAGTCGAGGCTTTGGCTGCCCGCTGCTCGCTGCTGTCCGCTGGCGACAGAAGAGGGGGATGAGAGTGGTGAGGTTTTTCTCCTCCCACTGCTCTCCAAACCCTCTTCAGACCTGGAAATGGAGGAACTGCTCTTTAAAATTTGGGTACCGCTGCCTCTTGGGTCAGTGGCGGAACAGAAACAAACCCAATAAAGGATTTACCACCTGGCCCTCCTCCAGGGGTGGAAGAGCAGCCCCACCCATCTCTGGGTCGCCCGTCTCAGGGGTGATTCTCACCAACCAGTTAAACAGCTGCAGAGACGGGAGGCGTCATCTCCCCGCAATGGATACAGCAGAGCCTGCTGGGCCGGAGTTTCTTGCAGGGGACGACACCCTTGGCGACGAGCAGACTGAGGGGCGGCCCAAGAGGAACTCAATGGTTTGTCATGGGAAGCTCCCCTATCCGCTACTAACTGAGGAGAACCGCTGGGCTCAGTCCTCGACAGTGTCACCGAAAGGCCACCTCGTAAGATGGGAGCATTGAGAAAGCATTTAGCTTGACAACCTCTCACACCTCACAAGGTAAGCCAGGGGGCACTTCTGGACCACGGAGGTGGACATCGTCTGGCTGAGGGCCTGCGCCGTGACTTTGATCACGGTTAGTCAACAAGCGCAGCTCAACCCCAGCACAGAACTACCCTCATGCAAAAAGAGTGCCTTGGCCTCACATGCAGGGTGGGTGTGGTCTGTGTACAGCCACCCCATCCAAGAGGGTAGTGAGAGAGGAAAAACTTATGCAGATTGGCACCTTTGGCATTCCATATTTATGGCACCAATATACCCCCATACTGCCAAGTTTTCCATGCACATCTGGAAGACCCAGGAAAGCATGGCTGTAAACTCTGAATCTGAGTCAGCATAAGCACACACCATTACAGTGGGCAGCGTCACCCTCATTTCCAGAGCATAACAGCACTCTCTCCGATGCTGCAATCGACGTCTGTCCCTCAGCTGGAGCTCTGAATGAAATGCTAGGTTCCCCTATGAAAAGGACCAGCAATCCAATCCAGAAACTGCACAGCTTGCAATGCGCTAGAGAGGGAGGGGCCCTAGGGGGTTGGTTCCCCGAAGGAACCCCTCAACCTCATGTCACCCAAGCCATATCAGCAAAGTAGACCTCTTCTGGTGCACCAGAGAGGGCGCTACAATGGAGATTACGCAAGGGAACCGCGCATCTAGAGCGCCGAGCGAGCGCTGGGTTGCCGTGACAACCCGCGCTGCAGCCCGGCAGCTCGACGGCACACGACACGCAGAGGAGCGAGAGGTTTGCTCTCGCTGATCTCCGCGGTCTCCCAGAGTGTCGGGCAGAGCCGCGGCTGTGCTTTTACACACAAGCGGCAGCTGGCCAACAACAGAGGGGACTCAAGCTTCCCGGAGAAAGAAGAGTCACGACCGGCGTGTCGACGTGATCATGTTCTCATATGAAAACATGAACACCCACGAACATCATTTCAGCACGCGCCCAGACATGCGAAACGGTGATCGTGGCCGTCAGTGAGGACAGGAACGATCGCATCCAGAAACACAAGTAGGATGTCGTCTTGAACAAGACGCGAATCTACTTGTGTAAGCTCTTTCAGGGACTTTACTCTTTTAGAAGTGCTGAAGCACGCAGGGGAACGGCCACCGCAACACAGACAGGGATTGTGTGCAGCCTGTCATGTGCTTTCTCTCTCTTTGAAGGCGCTCACTCTTACCAGCCGTAAAAACGGCTTTTCAGCGCTCAAAAGCGCACCGTACCGGCCGTGAGAACAGCCTTCTGACGCTGTCAAACAGCTATTTGCTCAAAAACGGCAAACGAAACAGAAAAAGAGAGGACGTCGACCCCGCTGCTGTGCTGTTCGCCCGCACTCGGAAAAAAAGAGAAGTTCAACCAAAAGCTTGACTCGTCTTCTAGCAGACACTCGCTTGCAGAGAACAGGAACAACACCGTTCGGCTCCGAAGCGAAAAGCTGAAGATGCAACGCACCTGCTGCTCATTATATACCCGCGCTGCGAGGCGAGCAGCTGATGCATATGATTGCATGCCAATGTGCATTGGCTCGTTTAGTTACACTCGAAGTAGATTGGCCTCTCTAGCGAGATTCCTATTCGTCGGTCTGTCCGACGTACGTCGAACGTGACCGACTGAATGGGAACTAAAATGTCCCTCCTAAGCCCCCATATCTGTTAGGGGATTGAGTGTTATATATTATTTTTGTGTAGTGATGTAATTATATTTCTGTGCCAGTCTATTAAGTTAACTGAACAATAAGCTAGTAATTATGTTTAATTACTGATGTTTTTCAGTTATAAATTGCTAAAATAGTATAATATAGTATAATAAAGAAAATTTGACCCCCAAAGTGAAAGGTATGTCCACATTAATTATGGCACTTATTGAGTGATATTCAAGTTTATTGAGCAGAATAAGCCAATAATTGAGGCCAAACTGCCATTAATACAGTACTAATAAAGGCAATTGGACCCCCTATTCTAAAGTGAAAGTTAAATCCTCATTAATTGTGGCACATATTAAGTGATATTCAAGTTTATTGACCAGAATAAGCTAATATATATATATTACTTCTAAACTGCAGTACTAATAAAGGAAATTTGACCCCTTATTCAAAAAATATTTTCTTATTTACACTATTGGTTTGCTTAGTTATTCTGCAACGTGATCTCATGAGAATGTGTATTTATATGTAAAGTTTTTTCTTTTTTTAACTTATGTTTCCATACACTGAAATGTACAATATTGACAACACTTAAAATTATTAAATGTAAAAACATTTTGCTCTGTTCATGACTTCAACTGCAAACTTGTTTCAAAGGATTACATTAAACAAAACTACACTTTAAAACCTTAAAATGAATAACATTTCTGTAATCGTTTAAACATTATTCATCAAGTAATACTTATTTTGTTCGCCATGGGACACAAAAGGCGTTTTCTCAGACACAGGGCAAGAAAATACACCAAAGCGCAACATAAATTCACAAAAGACATCAACGACTGCGAGGAACAGATCCAAATTGAACATGTTTTACAACAGTGATATCAAAGCTAATTGGCTCTTGCCTGCTTCTTCACAGATTGTGGCATGGGATCCATTTTCGTGGATTAATAACTTAAATTCTGCCCTGTTCCATAACTATTATATATCACCAGAGAGGACTGCGACTACAACACATCTTCATTCAGACTAGTAATGGTACTTAATAAAGAATTATGGTTATGGGTAGGTTTAGAGGTTTGAATGTATTTAGTGGCTCAAAATATCCTTTTAATGCTATAGTGTTACTAAAATTGTCATTTTGCTAAATACAATTACATTGTATATCATTTTATATTCTCTATAAAATGGTTATGTTTGGGTTTAGAGATATAACATTTAACTATAAAATGGTAAAACGGAAATTATATTGATTTATGATACAGGTATATCTTTATGACATAAGTTTTTTTTGCTGTGAAAGTGTAATATGTTTATGTTTAAATGTTGCCAATAGCCCCGATTTTGGCTCGCCGACAGGTTTTGTGAAATCGCAGACAAATGCCCAAAATCACAGGCAAATCGGTGCTCGTTCACGCGAGTGACAATCACGCAGTGTGAATGAGCAAAGCCGCGATTTGAGAGAATCGCAGACGGGTTGCCAATGCCGTGAGATATTTGGCATGATAAATATCTGGACCTGTCGGCGATTCAAAATTCTGCTGTGTGAAAAGTGTTCTGACTGAAAACTACATCGGCGATGACCGACAGCCAATGAGAGAGCAAGATACAGAGCAGTGGGGAGTTCGGGGAGGAGTTATAGACCACAATCAGCAAGCATGGCTTCGTACACTTAAACATTACACAATTCACAGTCTCCCCAACCATTTCCTCCTCCATATTCTTTTCTTTTTCTTGCTTTCACTGCAGATCAGTGCACAGGAAATTTGTATTGCAAGCTTCTTGTGCGCTACCATTTTTAATAATAATCCCAGTCTCACATGAGAACTCCGGTCTTGAGCATGTGGTATCGCTTTGTTTCCTTGTCACATCTTGCGTGTGTTCGGCTTAGGTGTTTGGTTGTGAAACATAGTTTGCGTGCCAGACAGAGTTGTCGGCGATTCTTCCTATTGTAAAGTCATGCAGTGTGAAACCTTCTGTCGCCGATCCATCGCACAGTGTGAACACAGCAGCGACTGAATGCTGGCCAAGATAGTCATGCAGTGTGAAAAGAACAGTGACCCAACTACTTTGAAAATTGTGCAGTCTGAACTCGGCTATGCTGCTCTCACACCACACATCATGTTCTCACACAGTGAAAAATAAAAGAGGACACTGACTTATTACTTTTGATATGAAATAAAGTCTTAGCTTTCAAATTTTGTCATTTTTAAAAAATTTAAACAATAAATACCGTTTTGTAGCAGTTTAATGTATAGCACCTTGAGCATGTGAACTGATCATCTAACTATAGCACATATAGAATTTAACATGAATGAACATCAGGACTGCAAAAAGATGTTAATACACGCCATTTTTCAAGTTCAATCAAGTTTAATCTACTAACTGGTTTGGTTTGTTTGTCAGACAAAATGGAGGATATCTGCATTATGATAGGACAGTTCAGCTGTCAATCAAACTCCAGTGAAAGGTCAATTGTAAACTCGACACTGAGCTCTTAAATTAATATTTTAACCAAAACGATTGCAATTTACAGTTTCAGTCACAAGTTTACCTATTGTACACTTTGGAGAATCTGCAAGGTAATGCTCAAGAAGGCAAAACGATGTCTTAAAGGGTTAGTTTAACCAGAAATTAAAATTTCTGTCATTAATTACTTACCCTCATGTCATTCCAAACTTGTAAGTCCTTCATCATCTTCAGAACACAAATGAAGATATTTTAATGAATGTATTTTTAATAAAATCTGAGATTTAATGCAACTTTGCACTCATGTCACCTCACAAAATAATAACTGAGGTTAAACCTCTATACCACATGGATTACTTTATTGGTTTACTTTTATGGATTAAGTGGTAGTTTATGGAGGGACAGAAACCTCTCAATTTCATTAAAAATAACTTTTTCAATTTTAATTTAATTTATGTTCAGAAAATGAACGAATTCTAGGTCTTACGGGTGTGGAACAACATGAAGGTGAGGAATTAATGCCAGAATTTTGATTTTTGGGTGAACTAACCCTTTTAGAGCAAGGGGTAAACTTTTGAACAAGATGATGGTGATGTGTACATTTTTGTTTCTTTTTAATGTGTTAATATCTTATTAAAACTCTAAAGGGCAATACGAAATGAATTTTTAAATAAGAACAATTTACACTGATGATCCCGTTCAAAAGTTTACACCCCCTGGCTCTTAATTAATGTTGTCTTCTTTAGTATCACTAAATGTTTGCAGCTTTTGTAATAGTTGTGTTTGAGTCCCTCAGTTGTCCTCAGTGTGAAAAGATTGATTTTGAAATCATCCAGTCACTGCAAGAAAGAGGTCAAATATGCAGAAGATGCTGGAAAACCAAAGAATGTGCAGGAGCTGAAGAACATTGGGCAGTTTAACTGCTCAAACAAGGGACTCATGAACAACCATCACCAAAATCTTGCTGGGTCATTCCACGAAATTGGAATGAAATTGTAAAATTTAAATCTAAAATAAGTTTAATAATAATAAAAAATCTATCTATGAAATGAAGAAAACATAAAATTACAAGAAATTATATTGTGTCAACTCAGGCTATGTCATTGTTTATTTTATTACTATTCTTCGTCATGTTTCAATATTTTTGGTGAAAAATAGGTGGCACTGTGACCAAATTAATGTGATATGGTCAGATTTAGGTGACAATGACACTTGCAAAGTTTGGTGTCAATATGTCAAAGCATTGCAGAGATACAGACTCAGTCATTTTGGCATCATGCCTCTTAATTCGTTGCTGCAGTATAGGAAAAAGGTTATGTCTATCAACATGAAATCCATAAGTTTTTGCCAGCATGGTTTGAAGATGAAATGATTCGATTGGACCAGTGGTCTAGGAGGAGTTTAAAAAAGTGTGATTTAAAAAAAAAAACAAAGTGGTGGAGACATAGTTATGCTGACTATGGCAAAATTAACATCAATGTTCTCAGCATGAACCACAGAATCTAATTAGACCAGTCTCATTACAATAGTCCACATTTATATAAAGCTATTATCATTTTTTAAATATTTCATTATAAAATTTGACCACAAGGAGGCACTGTCTCAAAACCTATTGTGTACCTTCAGAGCATGGTGCTGATGGCATATCTTGAGCTTTGTAATGGTACATCAATGCATTTGTATAATATAGCACTTTTTTATCATAATACTGTATTGTAGTCAATGGAAATTTCAGGTTTTGTTCAATTATAGCGCTACCAAGAGGCACAATCCCACCAATTTTTTTACGTGTCCTCAGGGTGAGCCCATACATGTGTGTGTCAAATTTGGCAAAAATATCTAATTTCTTTTCGGAGTTATAGACATTTATATGTATGAGATCACAAAAACTGGCGCATGAACGACTTTGTTTTGATTTTTTGGCCACTTCCTATCAAACATTTGACATTTGTGTTTCCTACGCTGGTTTTGTCTCGATCTGAGTAATGGTTTAGAAGATATTTGCAATCGTTTTTTAAGCACCAAATCACCACGCCACACAAACCGTAAGTCGAAACCTAGCAAGTTTGGTATTGTTGGACTCGGCAAGGATTCAAGAGTCTAAGGATGTGACTCCTGTGAAAATAAGCCGACCACATCAAAAGTTATAAGCATTTCTCCAAAATTCTCCACTAGGTGGCACTGGTCCGAAACTTCTCAGGCTACTTCAGAGCATTGTGCTGATGACCCATATCAAGTTTCGTAAAGATACGTTAATCCGTTCATAAAATACAGCATTTTAGCACAAAATTCAAAATGGCCGACGGCCAAAATGTCCGATATGGAAAAATTGTTATCATTCGACTCGGGATGATTCCCCGAATCCAACGAGACCAAATTTATGATTTTTGGACAAACCCATCAGAAGTTATAAGCAAAAATATCCATTTTTCATATATCCCCACCAGTAGGTGGCACTGCGCCAAAACGCTGCATGTTGCCTCAGGTCATGCTTGTGATGACATGTACAAAGTTTGGTCTGAATATAAGTGTTGCGGAGATACAGCCTTATGTCTATTTTTGCAATTCGTTCGTTTTACAAAAACGGTTTGAGGAATTGATTTGAATTCCATAACTTTTTGTCGGAATGGTCTGAAGATGATCTGGTTCAAGTTATTAGCATTTTTTAAAATTTTGTTATAACTTTTGACCACAAAGTGGCGCAGTGGCGAAACTTCTCAGGCTCCTTCAGAGCATTGTCCTGATGACCCGTACTGAGTTTCATAATGATACGCTAATGCGTTCGTAAAATACAGCATTTTAGCACAAAATTCAGAAATGGCTGATGGCCAAAATGGCTGATATGGGAAAATTGGATATCCTTCGACTCTGCATGATTCCCCGAATCAAACGAGACCAAATTTATGATTTTTGGACAAATTCATCAGAAGTTAAAAGCAAAAATAGCCATTTTTCATATCTCCACACCAGTAGGTGGTGCTGCGCCGAAACACTGCATGCTGCCTCAAGTTATGCTTGTGATGACATGTACTAAGTTTGGTCTGGATACAATAAAGCAGTGCAGAGATACAGCCTTAAGTCTATTTTCACAAGCACTACGTACAATTCGTTTGTGTGTTTTTTCGAAAACGGTTTGAGGAATCGACTTGAATTCCATAACTTTTAGTCAGCATAGTCTGAAGATGATCTGGTTCAATTTTCGTGAAAATTGGAGTGACGGCCCAGGAGGAGTTAGAAAAAGTAGGTTTTTCAGAAAATTCAAAATGGATTCGTAATCGATTCGTCTTGACCCAAGGAATCAGAGGAAAAAAGAATTTTGTTTCTAACCCTTACAGCTCAGAAGTTATTAGCATAAACATAAGTGCAACTTTGGACAGCTGGTGGCGCTAGAGTTTGCAATGGACACATTTCGGTGCTTCGACCCTAATAATAATAATAATGATAATAAAAAAGAACGCCAACGGATACAATAGGTGCCTACGCATCTTCGGTGCTTGGCCCCTAACTATGTAATTGTCACAGAGACAATTCTCTCAATTCTCTGTGAACTCTGTGATTCCCTCCTCTGGCCATTAGAGGGCGCCATCACCCGAATACTGACACTCATACACACACACACACACACACACACACACACTACATTTCTCACAAGCCCCGTACCTTGGCGCTGATTGCCACACCCAGCTGCTGTGCATTTACCGGGACTATATAAAGGTGTGTTCACGCGGCCTGGTAATTCCTGTAGTTACAAGATTCTAGCTTGTAAAAAGCGTTCACGTCCTCGTAGAGCTCGTAATTACAGCTTGTAAGCTGGGAATTTTCTGAAAGCTCCCAGATGTACCACGTGGCCACTGTACCACTCAACCTCACTGTCATCGTGAAAAATGAAATCAATAGGAAGAACTTCCAGAGAGCAAACTATAATATCAAGGATGAGGTTAGGTCATACTGGGTTAAATAAAACAATGTATTTATTGAGTAAGCGCCCTTCACATGTGATTGTGGAATAGAAGAAGAGACAGTGGAGCATGTTATTTGTCAATGCATTAAATATAACACGCAAAGAGCAAGGTTTAAAGATGAGTTAAAGAAAAATGGAGTGAATGAGTTGAATCTTAAGAGTATATTAAATGAAGAACAAATTATTAAAGTTTTATTTATTTTTCTGAAAGAAACTGGATTAATTGAAAGAATTTAAATGAATGTATGACCACGAGATCTGTTAATAAAAGCCTGCTTATGGATCCCACTTCCTGTGACGACTCGTTATAGTAATAGTTTTCACATATATGAGCATTATTTTTGTCCCTTTTTTCACTGGGATTGTTTCAAATTAGGTATTTAAAAAAAAATCATTTATTTGTCATTCAGATGACCATAAACATTCTAATTTTGCAGACCAATCACCTGTCAATTAAGAAAAATATATATGTATATTTACAAGAGAGATATTGAAATAAAGGCTTTATCCAAAACAAAATAGAGTGTTTGTTTCAATTGAAAAACTTGGAAGGCCATTGTTATTTTTATGTTATTTATGAAATTAATGACAGGATTGACAATGGTAACAGGACTGACCAGAGTAACAGGGATGACGGGACACATATTCTTTAGCATACATTCTACATATTTGTTTACATAATACTGTAAAGTTTAAGATGTGAAATCTATAAATCACAAATAATCTTCAACTTGCACGCAGCTGAATAGTTTCAGTTCTCCTTGTTGGAAACAACACCTAATTAATAAAATATCACTAGCCATCATCCAAATCCTTTAATTTAGAATGGAGAGCTGCAAGAATAGCTTAGATTTACAAATACCTGTAGTAATCTGACCAGGAAAAGTGTGTATGTCTGCTCAGACCCTGACGTGGCTCTAAGCACTTTTCCACCTCAAAGACCGTTTTTATAAATATGAGCGTTGGCGTGGATTTACCCTTGAGAATAAATGCAATTTTTAACTATTTAAAATAATATTTGATTGAATTTACTGGGTAAAACTGATAAAACAATACACAGTATTGATATGTTTGTACTTCTATAACCGATAACTTCTTAGGGGCGCAAAAAGCACCGATTTCATGGAATGACCCCGCTATGGTTACTATGTTGGTATGTCAATTTCATGACTCACACAGAACAAAGATTTAGCGGATTCATTTCCTCTCACATTTAAATACAGTTTTCACTCCACTTTGCAGTTTGAACGTAACCACTGGTCCTCTAGCAACATGAAAAACAATTATTCTGATTGTCAATACGTTCCCTTTAAGCCATCACTTACCACGTTCTGCACTCTCATGAAAACCCTTGTCATAAACAATGAAGTAGTCTACACTGCACAGTGAATCTCATATTTACATCGCTTCTAGAGTAGACTTTGCTGGTTTTGAGGGGATTTGCGAAAGTATGAAGCTTGTGCTGATTCTGAACACATACATTTTGAGCGAATTTTCCGCATGGTGACTCTAACTCTAAATAATAGCTAAAAGGCCTTAACTGTACATTCAGTTAATCATTTATTACTAACTTATTTTTGCTTATTTATTCCATGAATGTGGATCCTTCAATGGCTAATATTCCCTAACTATATGCTAAGTTAATCATTAATTACTAGTGTGTTCATGCTTAACTAATGTATAACAGTTGCTCAGGACAAACAAGAAACTCACGAACAACATCACAAAAAAAAAAAAAACAGTATTGAGAATCAAGGGTATTTAAACTTTTAAACAGGGTCATTTTTATAAATTCAAAACTTTTTGTCTTGTGGACTACATGTAATCATGTGAAATAGCTTATATAGGACAGTACTAAATAAAAAATAACATGCAATTTTTATGATGCTTCTTATTTTGTTAAAACGTTACAATTTTTTTAGTTTCTTTCAAGCTCAATTGTATATAACATTTCACTCTTCATACAAATAATAGCCTACGTGAACTGATGAACTTGTATATGATCATTTGTTTAAACAACATTAACAAATGTTATTTTCTTTATTTAATAATAAAATTATTACTTTATAACCTTACCCTGTAGTTTCAACTCCACCAAATTTTGTTTCATTATTGTCCAGTAAATGTCAATAGCTCGTTTTTACTTTTCATGTTTATTCTAGGCCTATAAAGTATTAAGATTGGACATTACCATCATTGTAGTATTTCATCCTTATTGTTAATTTATGACTCCACTTACATTTCAAATTGTGGTAACTGCAACTTTTTTTCAAAATGTCCCTTTGCGCCACCTGGCAATCATTTAGCAAATGACTTTGAAATTTACACATTTACACAGTAAATCATCTGAACAAGACTTTTAAACCAGGAAGTTGAAGTTGAGCCAGTAACAAGTTCATACCTGTTTCTCTGTCCTCTGAGCTGCAGCTGATACAGTGTCATGGTTTTTATGTTCATCCATCGTACAGAGCAGACATATAATCTTTTGATCAGTACAGCAGAAAACCTCGAGGATCTTGTCGTGTTTCTGGCAGATCATCTCCTGCAGTCGTCCAGTGGCTTCAGTCACTTTATGTGGCTTACGTGAGTGAAATTCCTCATGACGGTCAAAATGAGTTTGACAGTAAGACTCCAGACACACCAGACAGGACTTGACGGCTTTGTGTTTTCTTCCAATACAGACGTCACACTGCACATCTCCAGCTCCAGTGTAACCGTCAGCAGGAAGTTTAATGTTCTTCAGTTTCTCCACCACTTCAGCCAGCATGGTGTTTTTAGCTAAAGCAGGTCTTGGACTGAAGGTCTGTCTGCACTGAGGGCAGCTGTAGACTCTCTTCTGATCCTCCTGATCCCAGCAGCCTGTAATACAGCTCTTACAGTAACTGTGTCCACAGGAAGTGGTCACTGGATCCTTCAGTAGATCCAGACACACTGGACACAGAAACTCATCCTGAGAAAATCTGGCTTCTGCCATTTTACTGCATGAATACAGAGACACAAACACACAACAGCTCAACTACACTTTAGTTTTGCTTTCCCTGAAATCATGTGATTCCTGTTTCCTGATTCTGTGTTTAAGTGACGTGTGCAAAAGTCTAAAGGTTACAGAAAATAACACGCCCACTAAATGTGTGTCTCAGAGAGACACTCAAAGAACATAAGTCAGGGGTGCCCACACTTTTTTTGCCTGATGATCTACTTTTAAAATGATCAAGTAAATGAGATCTACCAAAAAAAAAAAAGAAGCTTAATTTCAAATGCTTGTTGCTACTACTGCATGGATCTCTATATGGAATTCAGGAAAATAACAAATATTCAATTTTAACAATTTTCAATTCTAATACTAAACTCAAAATACTTACAGCACAACATATTACATTAGCCAGGGCATTTACCTTATTCTGATGATTTGCACTGAATAAAATCAGACAGTTTTACATAATCTTTGTCGACAAAACACAGCTTCCAATGTCTAAACTGGTGTCAATCACTGACGGAGCACAGGCGATGTTCGGCCGTTCAAACGGATTCATTAATATTAAAGGTGCCCTAGATTTTTTTTTATTAATTTTTTTACATATGACATTACATATGAGCAGATTTATGCTGTGCGGCCCCTATAAATCCTGTGCCCTCCCTGCCCACGGAGCTTGCGCTTGCCTTAACCCTCTGGAGTCTGAAGCTGATTTGGGGCCTGGAGAAGTTTTGACATGCCCTGACATTTGTGCTTTTTTCAGTTGTTCATAACCATATTAATGGAAAAAGTGTCATTACACTGTATTCAGCACAAACTAGGCTACCATAATATGTGACGAACATGTATGTACATGTTTGTATTTTTAAAGGAATAACGTTTATGAGTGGTTATTGAAAAAACAAAAAACTTAAGTCACTGAAATAAGGCAAAAAATAGTATATTAAATCTGTGTTCACAAGACTTCTGGGTATTGGAGGTTGTAGACTACAGTTTTTGCTTCAGAATTGTGTAAAAATTATGCTGCCTACTCCTTCATATAAAACAATATATTGATTTAGTTTTTGTAAGACACTTTTTGTCAAGAAACACAGTATGCGTGGAGGCATGAATTTTCATGAATAATGGGCCATTTACACCTGAGAAGACAAAAGAATCACATAATAATGACCTGAAATGACTTGCATATTAATGAGGCCTTTCAGTCAGGTAGGCTGTGAAAAAACCCTCTGTAATCATGTCTCAGCTCATCATAAACAGCAATATTATTACAATTATTACAATTTAAAATAATGGTATTCTATTATATACGGTAAAAATATATTGTATTTCTGTGATGCAAAGTGTCTGAACAATTATGTTACCTCTATGGCATTTCATATAGGATTTTAGCTTAAAAGCATGCACATTTGGAGAAATATTGATGGATTCTTATATGTTTGTCAATTTTCTATACAGAGGAGTAATATTTATTCAATATTTATTGTCATCACAATGAGTGCTGGATTCTGTGTTTTCAATTCATACTTGCAGCCGGAGGGCGCTCTGTGCACCTTTAGTCCACAAATTCATATAAAGAAGAAAAGGAACCAGGAACTAACGGCATGTCTTCCAGAGATCGCTAACCATGGCTTTAACATCCAGATAAACACTTTTCAAGACACTAAATACACGATTGAGACGATGCATACAAGTATTGACTCTGACTTTGCCTCTGAATAGCGCTGGCTCCGTGGGCGTGGCCGCATTAGCGGATAATGAGCTGAATCACAGACTTCTGACATGTCTCTCTTTTCATACAGATTACATAAACACAGAATGTTTGTTTTCGATTTGACTTGCACGATTTAAAACCTGACATTTCAACATTTCTTTAGACATAAGTGTCATTTTTTGTGTCATTAGTATACATAAGTTACAGTTCATTTTCTGAGAACTATCAGATTGGACTTCGTTCAGAGGGAGAGGAGAGATCACGCATCATGTTAGTTTTCTTTATTTTACAAAAAGCACAACATTGTGTTTTTACTCTGAGTGTATACAAATAAAAGAAGATATTCTATAGTTTCAATTGATATATTACTTATGTCTCTATGACAAGAAATGACAGAGTATTTTAAGTCTGTTTTGCTGCAATGTGAAAAAAATCCTGCAAAACGCGCTGGCGCGTTAACTCCAGAGAGTTAAACAGTGCATAAACAAAGTTTACACAGCTAATATAACCCTCAAATGGATCTTTACAAAGGGTTTGTCATGCATGCGGCATGCATGCGTCGGATTATGTGAGTATTGTATACTGTTATATTGTTTACATTTGATTTTGAATGAATATGAGGCTGTGCTCCGTGGCTAACGGCTAATGCTACACTGTTGGAGAGATTTATAAAGAATGAAATTGTGTTTATGAATTATACAGACTGCAAGTGTTTAAAAATGAAAATAGCAACGGCTCTTGTCTTCGTGAATACAGTAAGAAACGATGGTAGCTTTAACCACATTTAACAGTACATTAGCAACATGCTAACGAAACATTTAGAAAGACAATTTACAAATATCACTAAAAATATCATGTCATCATGGATCATGTCAGTTATTATTGCTCCATCTGCCATTTTTCGCTGTTGTTCTTGCTTGCTTACCTAGTCTGTTAATTCAGCTGTGCACAGATCCAGACATTCTACCCTTGTCTAATGCCTTTCATAATGCCTTTCATAATGGAACATGGACTGGCATATGCAAATATTGGGGGCGTACACCCCGACTGTTATGTAACAGTCGGTGTTATATTGAGATTCGTCTGTTCTTTGGAGGTCTTTTAAACAAATGAGATTTATATAAGGAGGAGGAAACAATGGTGTTTGAGACTCACTGTATGTCATTTCCATGTACTGAACTCTTGTTATTTGACTATGCCAAGATAAATTCAATTTTTCATTCGAGGGAACCTTTAAGTACAAGGAGGAGGATGCTTTTCCTGACTTCCTTAATTATCACTGTATTATACACTAACAAGCTCTATGTGCGAAAATGCAGAACATGAAAGAAATCGTGGATGTGTTCCAGTGGAAATTTTAATTTGGGGTGGCCAGATAATAATATATATATTATTTTTATATATATAAAAATAATATATAGATAATTAATTATTTTATATATATATATATATATATATATATATATATATATATATATATATATATATAATTAATTAATTATATATATAATATATATACATACATACATACATGCAAAATCAATCGGTAGTTATTAATAGAATAATAAGACACAAACCTTTATGTTCATTTGTGTTTGGTCCCATTTATTTGCATACACACACAAACTTTTAGTCCAAAAGTGCGTACATTTGTAGAAATACATGTTTACCTCAGATTTCATTAGATAAACAGGGCCGTACGCAGGGTTTCATAATTACCGAGGTCAGAAAATATAGTTTGCGCGGGGGGTACTCGCGCTGCGTAGTCGCAATGGGAACGCCTCTGCGTGATGTTGTCATGAAGCGCGTATCAAATCTGTCCAATCAGGAGATGGAACGTCATAGGCGGGTGACATCACTGACCAGGAACTATAAAGCTGCCTCAAACACACTCACATTCAGCTTCTGTGTCTTCAGCAAGCGCTACGTGTGTTTGTCTGTCTTATTTATTATTGTCTGTCATCATCGACATGACATCGATCATTTATCATTATCTGGTATTATGGCGAGCGAGCAGCAACAGTTTAGGAAGTGTGTTTATCCCTGCCCTCGTTTCATTACGGGTGGGGATACTTACGACCTTTGTGTTGTGTTGTGTCTGTTTGGGAGTACAGCATGCCCAGGCCGCTCTCAAAGGAGCTGTCTGCGTGCATTGTGATCAGTTTCTGCTGAGGACGCTGCGCTCCCACCGAGCCCTCTTTGAGGAGAGCAGCTCGGTTCACGTTCCCCAGGGCTCAGGCCCCGCTTCTGCTGAGGCAGGGCCGCATCTTATGTCTTGGGGTTCGCAGATGGATGTAGCAGTGGGGTTAGAGTCGGACCCAGCCTTATCTCTGCCCTCACCTGTTGCATCTGTTGTGTCAATTCGGAGGCAGGAAGCACGCATTGCGGTTTCTTCTGCTCCGGTTGACAATGTCACTCTAATGGCATCCAGTTCTGAGGAGATGGATGTCGCTAGTGTGGCAACGAGAGAGACCGAAGATTCGCCACTTCCCTCTCCCGTGAGTGAGGAGCTTATGGAGGTGCTTACTCACGCTGTCGCCAAGCTTAACCCCTTGGAGTCAGTTCACGCACCGGCGCGTTATGCAGGATTTTTTTCACATTGCAGCAAAACGTCTCGGTTACGTATGTAACCCTCGTTCCCTGAAGGAGGGAACGGAGACGTACGTCAGTAGTGACCGACGAATTGGGATATCGCTTAGAGAGCCCTATCAGCTTCGTGTAAACTAAAACAAGCCAATGGAATTGGCGTGCGATATTTGCATAATGCGCACCGCCCCCGACAGGTGTATATAAATAGGAAGCAGATGCAATCGCACTCTGTTTTTCGCTGAGGAGACAACTGGTGTCCGCGCTACAGCGAGGGTACAGAAACTGTGGCGACGGGACGTACGTCTCCGTTCCCTCCTTCAGGGAACGAGGGTTACATACGTAACCGAGACGTTCCCTTTCAGTCGGTCACGTTCGACGTACGTCAGTAGTGACCGACGAATTGGGATCCCAACTAAAGCGCCACAGTTACGAAACCCCTTCCAGTGCCCAGCGCAAGCTCAGCCGCCCATAGCACCTAAGGGAAAGACACGGACTCGGCCCGTAGGGAGTTTTAAACCGTGGAAAATACACATATGGGACCGCTCACGTAGAGGGGTCACGACATATGGGCCCCAGCCAACAGACAGCGTCAGCGACGGATGTAGGCCTGGCATCAGACACTCCGCAATGTCCGAGCCGAAGGGGGAGGCGGAGGAACTCGACAGGGTTCGCCAAGCGGGGAACACGACTGGAGTGAAAGTATGCACGTATCCGGCCAGTGGCGGGAATGGCATTGCAAGCCGACACTTAGAGTGGGTACAACACGTCTACCGACTAGTGGATGCGAGTACACGTGAGGATACCGGCTCTACACGTAGGCTATAAAACCTGGCGAACGTGTTTGGTGTCACCCAGCCCGCAGCTCTACAGATATCTGTCAGCGAGGCGCCATGAGCCAGCGCCCAGGAAGAGACCACCCCTCTGGTGGAGTGGGCTCTCAACCCGAGCGGGCAAGGCACGCCCTGGGATTCGTACGCCAAGGCGATGGCATCCACTATCCAGTGGGCCATCCTCTGCTTGGAGACAGCCTTTCCCTTCTGCTGGCCTCCGTAACAGATGAAGAGCTGATCTGAGGTCCTGAAGCTTCGCGTTCTATCCACGTAAACGCGCAGAGCGCGGACGGGACAGAGCAAAGCTAGGGCTGGGTCTGCCTCCTCCGAGGGCAGCGCTTGCAGGTTCACTACCTGATCTCTGAAGGGAGTGGTAGGAACCTTGGGCACGTATCCAGGCCGGGGTCTCAGGATAACGTGAGAATCACCAGGCCCGAATTCTAGGCACGTTTCGTCGACCGAAAATGCATGCAGATCCCCTACCCTCTTCAGGGAAGCCAATGTAACCAGAAGAACCGTCTTAAGAGACATTAGTTTCAGGTCGACTGATTGCAAAGGTTCAAAGGGATGACCCTGGAGAGCTGTGAGAACCAGGGTCAGATCCCAAGAGGGTACGGAGGAAGGGCGAGGAGGATTCAGTCTCCTGGCCCCCCTCAGGAATCTGACGATCAGATCGTGTTTCCCCAGGGACTTACCCTCAACTGCGTGGTGATGTGCGGCAATAGCGGCAACATACACCTTGAGGGAGAGGGAGACAGCCTTCGCTCCAACCCATCCTGAAGAAAGGAAAGCACGGATCCGACCGAACATGATCGGGGGTCCTCTCGGCGAGAGGCGCACCATTCGACGAACAGGTTCCACTTCAACGCATAGAGACTCCTAGTGGAAGGAGCTCTAGCGGAAGTGATGGTGTCTACGACCGCTTGCGGGAGATCACTCAGAACCTCCGCATCCCGTCCAGGGACCACACGTGGAGGTTCCATAGATCGGGACGCGGGTGCCACAGGGTGCCCCGTCTCTGAGTCAGGGGGTCCTTCCTCAGAGGAATCGGCCAGGGAGGGGCTGTCGCGAGGAGAATGAGGTCTGAGAACCAGGTCCGAGTGGGCCAGTACGGAGCCACTAACAGAACCTGCTCCCCGTCCTCCCTGACCTTGCACAGGAGTTGTGCGAGAAGGCTTACTGGGGAAAACGCATATTTGCACAGACACGGGGGCCAGCTGTGTGCCAGGGCATCCGTGCCGAGCGTGCCGCTGGTCAGGGAATAAAACCACTGGCAGTGGGCAGTTTCTGGGGAGGCAAACAGGTCTACCTGGGCCTCGCCGAAATGCTGCCAAATCAGCTGGACCGCCTGGGGGTGGAGCCGCCACTCGCCCGCAAGTGGAGGCTGCCGTGACAGCTCGTCGGCTGCACGGTTGAGCGCACCTGAGACACGAGTGGCCCGAAGGGACCTCAGATCCTTCTGACTCCACAACAAGAGATGGCGGGCGAGTTGCGACATGCGACGGAAGCGTAGACCACCTTGACGGTTGATGTACGCAACGGCCGCAGTGCTGTGTGAGCGGACTAGAACGTGCTTGCCTGACAACAGCTTCTTGAAGCGGGCCAGCGCAAGACGAACCGCTAGCAACTCGAGGCAATTGGTATGCCAATGCAGCTGAGGCTCCGTCCAAAGACCTGTCACTGCATGCCCGTTGTACGTGGCCCCCTATCCCGTGGCAGAGGCATCTGTGGAGACCACAGCGTGCCTGGACACTCGTTCGAGGGGTACTCCGGCCCGCAGGAACGAAGGGTCCGACCACCGGACAAGGGTGCGACGGCAGCTCGGAGTCACGGGGACACGGAGCGTGCCGCACTGCCACGCCCATCTCGGGACCCGGCCGCGGAGCCAGTGTTGAAGCGGTCTCATATGAAGCAATCCGAGCGGCGTTACCGCGGCTGCAGATGCCATATGCCCCAGGAGCCTCTGAAAATCTTTCAGTGGAGCCGCTGTCCTGCACTTGAGCGAGCTCAGGCAGTTCAACACCGACTGGACGCGCGCCTCGGTGAGACGCGCAGTCCGTGCGACCGAGTCTAGCTCGAGACCGAGACAAGAGATCCTCTGCCCGGGGGCGAGTTTGCTCTTGTCCCAGTTGACCTGAAGACCCAACCGGCTGGGAGCTAAAACCATGTCGGGTAGGACTTTGTACTGACATGCCCGACCCTCGAACGCAGACCGGAGGAAGGGTCTGTGTCGAGGCAGAATCGAGACATGAAAGTACGCGTCCTTCAGGTCTATTGCTGCAAACCAATCCTGGGGACGGTCCAGGATTGGCCGTAGCCCACCGCCCTTTTTCGATACAATGAAGTAGGGGCTGTAGAACCCCGACTTCATATCGGCTGGAGGGACCGGCTCGATTGTATCCTTCGCCAGGAGGACAGCAATCTCTGCCCGGAGAACAGGTGCACTGTCCAACGACACCTGAGTGAAGTGGACAGCCCTGAAGACCGGGGGAGGCCGGGCGAACTGAATCGCATAGCCGAGTCTGATAGTACGAATGAGCCAACTGGACAGGCTGGGGAGCGCTATCCACGCTTCCAGACACTGAGCCAGCGGGACCAAAGGCACCACAGACGCACCGGGGGTGGGGCAGCAAGGCAGAGAGGGACCCGACTCGGACGGCTTGGGGGCGGCCCGGAGTGGGGTCGGACTCTGCGAGGCAGCAGTGTGCATGGGAGACAGCGCACAGGACGCGGTCTGCGCCATCACACTGCCGCCTGCTGGCGAATGGGGAGGGAGCTGTCAGCGGCGAGGCGGAGCCTGGCACACTGGCAGACAACCCTTGTTGTGACCTGGAGTTTGAGGAAACTGCTCTTTTTGTGGCAAAGTGGGTACCGCTGGACTCCGGAGAGCCAGCGGCGGTAGATGGACAGCCGCCACAAAATCCCCCCGGCCCTCCTCCGGAGGTGGGAGAGCAGATGGAATACTCTCCCAAAGGGCAGGAACCTTCCGCTCCAGGTCGACCGTCTCAGGGCCGAGTTTTCCCCGACCACTTGCCACCTGGGTTGGCAGAGACGGGCTGGGCACCACGTCCGCGACCGGCACCCTGCTGTTTGGCTGGTGTAGGCTGCTGCTTTGCCGACTTAGCAGGGGCGGAGGAAGACGCAGGCGGGCGCCCTCGGCGACGAGCGGGCTGAGGCTGAGCCACGGGCGGCTGGGTGGAGGCAGCAGCGGACCGCCGTGGCATGACATGTCTGATAGCCTCAGCCTGCTTCTGTGCAGTGGAGAACTGTTGGGCACAGCTCTCCACCGCGTCGCCGAAAAGGCCGACCGGAGACACGGGGGAATCCAGGAACCGAAGTTTGTCGGTCTCCCTCATGTCTGCCAAGGTCAGCCAGAGGTGGCGTTGCTGGACTACCAGAGTAGACATCGCCTGGCCAACAGAACGCGCTGTCACCTTCGTTGCCCGGAGGGCAAGGTCAGTGGCAGCGCGCAGCTCCCCAAGCAGCTGTTGGTCAGGACCTTCCTGGGGCATCTGCGACAGCGTTTTTGCCTGATAGACCTGCAAAAGGGCCATCGCGTGCAGGGCAGAGGCAGCCTGCCCACAGGCACTGTAAGCTTTCTCAGTCAGACCGGCTGAGAATTCACAGGCCTGGGACGGGAGACGCGGCTCACCGCGCCAGCCAGCGGCCGTTGGACACAACTGCATCGCAACAGACCGCTCGACTGGCGGGATTCTCGCATATCCCCTGGCTTCCCCGCCGTCCAGGGAGGTGAAGGCGGACGAGGGACCAGGCCCTGTACGAGCCCCATACGGAGCTTGCCAAGACCTGGTCACCTCATCGTGTACTTCCGGGAAGAAAGGCATTGGGGCGGGACGCTGGATTTGACCAGCGCGACCCCCCCCCCAAGTACCAATCGTCCAACCGAGATGGGCCGGGACAGGGTGGAGGGTTCCACTCAAGCCCGACGCACAAGGCGGCCCGGGAGAGCACAGCCGTGAGCTCGGGATCCGACTCGGGCAACGCTACCGTCCCGGGCGGCAGCGCGTCCGAATCTTCCTCCCCTGAGGACTCAGGCTCACCTTCCGATGCAGCGATCGACATCCGATCCGCCGCCGGCACACCAAAGGTAACGGCTGAACATTCCGTAGAGGGCCCAGCGGAAACCAACGGTGGCACGATGGGTTGCGGTGCTGATGAGGCAGCAGGGGCCCGAGGAGCGTTTCCGCTCGGCGGGGAAGCCCTGACCGTAATCCTCAGGTCACCCTTCCTATACAGCGCCGTACCGTCATTCCGGTTCCCGCCGGAAAAAACGGTCGTACGCGGCATAGGAGAGGGGACCCCCGCTTCCTGAGACTTCAGGAAGGAGAGTCTCGACCTCAGCACCGCGATAGTCATGTTCCCGCAATGGGAACATGAACCATCCACAAAAGCTGCTTCAGCGTGCAGAATGCCCAAACACGAGATGCAACGATTGTGCCCATCAGCAGGGACCAGGGAACGACCGCACCCATTAACGCACAGACGAAATGACATACTGTCAGGGTTCGTCTGTAAAGCTCTTTTAGAAGGGGAAAACAGTCAACTCGCTCGTGCCGAAGCACACAGGGAGTGACGCGATGTGCCAGGTACACCACTCCCTGGACACACCGAGGAACCAGCCCAAATCGCAACACACACACTTTCACTCTAGGCGTGTGCTGTGAAAACAGCAGTTGAGAGCTATAGCTCGGATCCTCGGGAGCTCGCAACCTCGCTGTAGCACCGTTACACCGGCACACACGGCTTGCTGTGAATCCTCTTCGAGGCAGTTTAGTTCACACAAACAGTCTTCTTAAACAGGACACCACTGAATGGCTCCGAAGCGAAAGACAGAGTGCGATTGCATCTGCTTCCTATTTATATACACCTGTCGGGGGCGGTGCGCATTATGCAAATATCGCACGCCAATTCCATTGGCTTGTTTTAGTTTACACGAAGCTGATAGGGCTCTCTAAGCGATATCCCAATTCGTCGGTCACTACTGACGTACGTCGAACGTGACCGACTGAAAGGGAACAGACTTAAAATACTCCGTCATTTTGTCATAGAGACATAAGTAATATATCAATTGAAACTATAGAATATCTTCTTTTATTTGTATACACTCAGAGTAAAAACAAAATATTGTGCTTTTTGCAAAATAAAGAAAACTACCATGATGCATGATCTGTCCTCTCCCTCTGAACAAAGTTTATTCTGATAGTTCTCAGAAAATGAACTGTAACTTAGTGAATACTAATCACAAAAAAATTAGACTTATGTCTAAAGAAACGTTGAAATGTCAGATTTTAAATCATGTAAGTCATATCGAAAACAAAAATTCTGTGTTTATGTAATTTGTATGAAAAGAGACATGTCAGAAGTCTGTGATTCAGCTCATTATCCACTCATGCGGCCACGCCCACGGAGCCAGCGCTATTCAGACGCAAATTCAGAGGCAACACATGCATACATCGTCTCAATCATGTATTTATTGTCTTGAAAAGTGTTTATCTGTATGTAAAAGCCATGGTTAGCGACCTCTGGAAGACATGCCGTTAGTTCCTGGTTCCTGGTTCTTCTTTCGGATAATTTGTGGACTAAATGTGCACAGAGAGCGCCCTCCGGCTGCAAGTATGAATTGAAAACACCAGCGCTCATAGTGATGACAATGAATATTAAATAAACATAACTCCTCTGTATAGAAAATTGACAAACATATGAGAATCCAATATTTCTCCAAATGTGCATGCTTTTTAACTAAAAGCCTATATTCAGACTCTTTGCATCACAGAAATACATTATATTTTAAAGTATGTAATATAAAACCATTATTTTATATTGTAATAATATTTTTCTGTATGTTTCATATACACCATGATGAGCTTGAGACATCACAAAAGGTTTTTTCACAGCCTACCTGACTGAAAGGCCTCATTATTATGCAGCACCATTAGAGGTTCTTTATGCGATTATTTTGTCTTCTCAGGTGTAAATGACCCATTATTCATGATAATTCACGCCTCCACGCATACTGTGTTTCTTGACAAAAAGTGTCTTACAAAAACTAAATCAATATATTGTTTTATATAAACAAGTAGGAAGGATAATTTTTACATAATTTTGAAGCAAAAACTCTAGCCTACAACCTCCAATACCCAGAAGTCTTGTAAACACAGATTTAATATATTTTTTGGCCTTATTTCAGTGACTTAAATTTTTTGTTTTTTCAATAACCACGCATAAACGTTATTCCTTCAAAAACACAAACATGTACATACATGTTCCTCACATATTATGGTAGCCTAGTTTGTGCTGAATACAGTGTAATGACACCTTTGTCATTAATATGTTTATGAACAACTAAAAAAAGCACAAATGTCAGGGCATGTCAAAACTTCTCCAAGGCCCCAAATCAGCCTCAGACTCGAGAGGGTTAACATTGACTGGCCAGCCAAGAAGCAAGAGCAGCAGTCGAAATATTTAGCTCGATGAGCGCTTCCTGCCATCAAGATCTGCTCAACCTCCATGTCGGGCACTGCTGCTTTTTTCCCGATCTCAACACTGAGGTGTCGAGATTGTGGAAGAGACCGGTGTCATCCCGTGTTTTCACCCCTCAAACCTCCACCTACAGCAGCATTGTTGGTATGAGAAAACATGGGTATGGAGCGATGCCAAGAGTGGAAGAGAAGCTTGCGAGCCATCTCTCTCCGCAGGCGGCATCGTCTCTCAAAGCCCTGACGTTGCCCACTAAGCCTTTCACCAAGCATTCACCAAATGTGTAGATGCGGCTCTGGCACCCTTGCGTATGCAGGGCATCCACATATTGAACTACATAGATTCTTTGGTTAATTCTGGCTCAATCGGAGCAGATGGCGTTGTAATGACTGAGGCAAATCAGACACAATTTTTGGTTAGTTAACCAATAGTTTTAAGCTCACTCTGGAGTCTGTCCCCATCCCCCGGGAAGTTTTCAGTTACAAGTTTATTGCGCTGAGGAATGTGGTTGCCGCATGGAGAACAGAGTAGAGACACAGAAAATCTGCATCTTCCCTGCATTTTCCACACAGAACACAGACTCTATGGCATTAATGTATAGACAGACTGTGCTATAAATGAACCCTTCTCAGGAAATGGTATCCATTATTACTGATGTTGTATTGTACTCATTGTATTTACATGTTTGATGATTGTTAAATGTTATGACCTGCACAGTAACTTCAATCATGCCATGTTTAGTGTCTATACGTTCTAGCGGGAAGATTTAAATGCTTGTGTATGCGGTACATCCATACCTGTGCAACACATCAGTATTAAAAGAATATTTAATAGTTCTGATTCAAGAACTCAGCTTGTTAATCTTTCTGGGTCGTAAAAGCCCTGACAGGAGGGGTGTTGCCACCCAGAATTACAACATCTTCATTGGTCCGGTCAACAACTGAGAGGTGTGACTTTGACCAGAGGTTAAAAACCAGCGAACAGTGCCACTCCCTCTCTTCTTCCTTGCTTCTAGACGACCGAACAAATCTCCTTGCGGCCGGCCTCTCTAGGCCCTGCCGCAAGGCTGGTAGGCCCCTGGCCTACAACACCCAGCCATGTGCTCATCACCCAACAGACTGGCAACAACTTCAGATGATAACTTCAAGAGTTATCCTCAACCTGCAGATCCGACGCTCTTCAGCCTAAAGGCATCTTGCAAGTATCGTACATTTTAATGCTAAACAGCGATTTAGTATTGATTTGTAAAGACTTTACCTTTGCTATTGCTAAAAGAAACTGATGAGTCCTTTCCAGATTGTCTTTGACATTTCATGTAGCTCTAGTAACAGCATCTCTTCCGGTTCAACTCCATCATTACTCATTCTGACTTGTGTATGTGTGTGTGACCCTTTGTGTATGTTATGTTACGTGTTTGTTAGTTTAGTTATGTGTTTGTGAGTTAGTTAATAAAGATTGTGCACAGGACATGTTTGGTTCTGACTCCGTCTGCTAATGAATTGCCTCTTAAGTGATAGATCCGGACTACGTGCTTTGAGTAGTACAGTACAATAAGAAATATTATTTTTCATAACTTGGAAATTAACATTTCTTAGAATTAATAAACAATCAACACTGAGCGTTCACTGGACGAACAGGTTAACTGATTGTAATATTAATTTTAATGTAGCTATGTCCAGTTAATCTGATTAACGGATTTGCATATTCATAATTAATCATAAATAATAATCATAATGAGTTATGAATAATTATTAATATTTCCCCTTTGAGTTAATTCGCTATAGCGTTCATGGTGGTGGTTCAACATCGAGATGTTGTTCTCGCTCATATGAGAAGGTTGGGGTTGAGACTAAACGCAAAGAAAAGTGTGCTTTCTTCAGCTCAGAGGACCACTTATCTAGGTGTGGTATGGGATTCGATGATTATGCGGGCCCGTCTATCTCCGGTGCGCATAACATCAATTCTATCGACTGTCTCAGACATAGAGCTAGGCCAGTCACTCACTGTCAAACGGTTTCAAAAACTGTTAGGTCTTATGGCAGCAGCATCCAACGTGAGTAGTAATTACCCTGGACAGAATGACAAAAAATGATTAATTACTTTGACCTTTTGACCTTTGACATATGAACTTGACCTCTCCCCTCCCCCACGGGACCACCCAAATATTATCCCACCCCCCCATAGTTAACCTCTGTATGAACTCCATGACCTTGGGGTTATGGAATTTAAATGGCGATTGACCTTTGACATGGGTTTTGAATATGTCCATTGATTCTCAGCATTTTGAAATATCTATGGTATTGACTTGCGGGTCATTTGTAGGGTGGATGATGGATGATTTTTGAACTTTGATGCCATATTAGAAGTCCTGATGGTGATTTTAAAGGCTGAAGGGTCACATGTGTTGAGCAGACATCCGCATTCCAGCACATAGTCTAATCTTCATGTGTAAGTAACAAAAATAAGATTTTAATGAAGAAACAGCTGAATCAAAATAACAAAAGAATAAACATGGTATTTTTTAAAATAGATAAAACACAGATAAAAGATAAATCACACGAACACACGTACATGTATTTCAAAAAGTGAAAAACATTCACATCTCCAAAAGATTATAATGTACTGAATAATAAAAACAGTTACTAAATTTACTGAGACTGATTATTATTTATATAAAAACTTCAAAGATGTCTGAATGGGTTAACAATTGCTTTTAGTTTGAAATATAAAACACACGAAATGTGTTCATATTAGTAAAGGAATATTTATTTTAACAATGTCGATGCAAAAAGGGGATTTGAACATGTTCAGATGCATAAGACATATAAGACATGGTTGCATTTATACTGAATATGCTCTCCCCTAAACTCATGTACCATAGTAAACGTTTTCATTTTTATATTTTCAAAAATATCATTTAGTATAATTTTAAAAGGTGTTTTGCCAATGGGGGATACATTTTTGTAAGTAAAAAAATCTAAAAACATTTTGCTTTTAGTTTATACTGAAATCTAAAAATCTCTCACTGACTCTCTCTCTCACACACACGCACACACACACACGCACACACACACACACACACACACACACGCTTTTCAAAAGTGAAAAACATTCTGTTCTTTGAATGAAGATGGTAATAAATAAAAGTATAACAATGTTAATAATAACAAACAGTTATCACTGTAAAGCTTCTTCGACACAATCTGCATTGTAAAAAGCACTATATACAGTAAATAAAGGTGACTTGACTAAATTTAGTGACACCAATCATTATAGTTTTATAATAAAATAAAATTAAATGAAAATTCGAATAAATGAAAATAAAAATCTTACAGTTTTCAGCGAGCAGGGAAAAGTGTTCCTTCTTGATGTCCTTAACACTAAATGGTTATTTCAAAGGACATCTGGAGAACAGTCCACTCAATGAAACAATGCACTATTTTACTTCCTCACAATATGCTGGAGGGGGTTAGCATATTCCCACATGTCTCAACAATAGTATTCTTTAACACGATGCATTCTGCAGGTTCACATGTGTTCTTTGGGTCGTTCCCGTGAACGTCCGATTGGGGTACCGCTGTGACACCGGCTAGCCTATTGGCTCCAATCCCTGCTGATCCAGCAGAGAGACTGCCTCGCGGATGTAATATCTCCGGTGTGAATGCACAATAGTATTCTGCATATGTGTTTGACTTCAAACAAGAAGTGCATTCATGATTTTCTTCACGGCTCAGCATTCATTCATTAGGCCTCAGGCTCTAACCATTGCCTCGCGCAATTCCTGTGTTAATAATTATTTCGCTGGATATGTGGTATCAGCAGCTTAAAACATAATAGACCTTTCATCGCACACTTTTCAGTCTAACCTTGCATATTAAGGTTAAAACAAAAACGTGTTCGTGATTTTTATGTAAATGGTATTTTATTAATAGCGCCAATGACGGGTGATTTTCTACAAACATCCATCAGAACGGAGCTCAGAATAAGTAAAAATAGAACATGGTTCCACCTGTCGGTCACATTGTGAGCACATTTGATAAGTTATTTTCTCTCCCTCTCTATATATGTTTATTTATAAGAGAATAAATCTGATAAACCGGCTCGTATAACGTGCGTAGTGTATTCGGTATATTTCGCAAGTGTTTACAGAATTTTTTTATGAACAAAGCAAAAAGTTATATATATATATATATATATATATATATATATATATATATATATATATATATATATATATATATATTTAATTTCTAATATAGGATCGGATATGATCAACGGATATGCATTTAGTGTTATTGAAAACATATTTATATATTTAACATTTATTCCTAACAAAGGATGAGTGTAAAAAGTTTCATAGCCCGAGGGAGCGAGACCCGCAGACCCCTACCCTTTCGAGTCAGGGGATATAAACGGGGAGAAAATCCTGCAAAATCACATTCGTGAAACTACAGACTGTCCCGTCTCGTCTTCTCAACTTTTTCCTGCAGAAAAATGCCAAGAAACTGTAAGTTGATCATTTTAAAATCTTTCTTTCTGGTTGTGATCTGATTTGATACATTAAGCGTGGAAATGTTTGATTTCTTGGTACGTATATCAGTCGATCATTCATTTTCTAAATTAAATCAAAACAAATGATCGAGCGATACACACACCTTTCTCGTGTGGATATTACACTTGTAATTGTTTTATTTGGATGACTGCTCGAAAGCGGGTAGCGGGATATTGATGAGACGTAGGCCTAATATTCATAATGTTGAACTTACAAGTCGATCGTAAATGGTGGTTTGCTTATTTTAAATGTGTTGCGTTTCAACTGGTTCTTTGATTTTCTGAACGCGGCAGTGTCTCTTAAAGTTTGTTAAATCTCAGCTCAGTATTTGTTTTGATAGCGTACGCAAGCATGCGTGCGTGATGACGTTGTATCCGCTTACGTAAATCCTTGTTTACACTCTGTATTTCCGCTGTTGTTTTTACTTTCGTTTTAAAGGAACACCTTAATGGTGTGTGTCTGTGCAATGTATTTTGTATAACTAATTGCTTATGTATATCAATTGTTTTATTTGATGGTAGCTCGAAAGTGAGTAGTGGATTGATGAGCCGTAGGCCTAATATTCATAATGTAGAACTTACAAGTCAATCGTAAATGGTGGTTTGCTTATTTTAAATGTGTTGCATTTCAACTGGTTCTTTGATTTTCTGTACGCAGCAGTGTCTCTTAAAGTTTGTTAAATCTCAGCTCAGTATTTGTTTTGATAGCGTACGCAAGCATGCGTGCGTGATGACGTCATATCCGCTTACGTACCTCCTTGTTTACACTCTGTATTTCCGCTCTCAGTTTCCGTTGTTGTTTTTACTTTCGTTTTAAAGGAATGCCTTAATGGTGTATGGGTATTTTGAAATCGGCTAAATACTTTTCATTAATTTGCTGCATCGCTATGTTATATATATATATATATATATATATATATATATATATATATAATTGTTTTATTTTATTTGTATGTTTCAAATTAATTGCTTTATTTTTGAATCGTGGTGTTTCAACTGGTTCTTTGATTTTCTGTTAAATCTCAGCTCAGTATTTGTTTTGATAGCGCGAGCAAGCATGCGTGCGAGATGACGTGTATCCGCTTATGTACATCCTTGTTTACACATTAATTTGTTGCATTGCTATGTTATATATATATAATTGTTTTATTTGTATGTTTCAAATTAATTGCTTTATTTTTTAATCGTGGTGTTATCGATTTGGAGATAGTATAAATGGGTTAATATTACAATGTTATGGTCAGACTGGGGAAAACAGATATTCAGTATTTGATTATTAAATGAGTATGTTTTGATGTATATGCAATTTGAACCAATTTGATAATCACATTTAACATTTTATATTAATCTTTTGGATAATATAATTGTTTATTTGTTACAAATATTTATTTGTTACAAACAGCCATGTTAAGCCTATTGTCTTACTGTAATCATATTTAGTTGCAGTTGGTGATATGCCATTAAATACGTATCAATTGAAAAATATACCCCTCCCTCCACTTCTGGGCGTGTCATAGCCGAGGTAATGATACTATACTGGGTTATGCGTATTTGTCGTCACTATAACGCTTTTACTACCACCGATGTCAGATGGCGTGTTCATGCTATGCCGATGTGATTACTCAATATATTCCGTATGCTGATTTGCTTTTGTTATAGCCTCAAATGCTGAACAAAGAGCTTTCGATGCCATCGACCGTTGTAAGTACATATTTATTCTATTTATAATTGTATACAAATGCACAATATTTATAAACTTATAAAAATTTACAAAATTATATGTTTTATTATTTGTAGTAGCAGACAGCCCAAGCATTATAGAGGACTCAGACGACGGTAAAAATATTATTATTTTCTACATGTAGAAACATTTTTTCCCTGTGTATGCTAAAATCTAACTTTAACTTTTATTTATTTATTTTTTAATAGAATTACCCGCCTTGGTCACACTTCCTGGCTTCATTGACCTCACCACGACCGATTTTGAAGACGAGGCCACCACAAGTGAGTCGTCAAGGGTTAGGAGACGTGACTCTACCGGTAATTTTTGTCAAACGTTGCCATCGCAGGAACAAATAATCTCCACCAGTGACCCGACAGATCTAACGTCGGAGGCTAGGGAACAGTCAGGATCACGCTCAGCACCACCTCCAAATAAGAGACCTCACAACGGGGAATCCACCCCGTTGCCTGGTCCAAGCTCACCCACCTATCCGAATAAGAGACGGCACGAGGACAGATCCAGGCCGTTGCTACGACCTATCTCGGTAGTCCCTCCAAAGAAGAGGTGTCACAACAGTGGATCAAGTCGTATACCCCGTGTAGTAATAAATTCCGGTAAGTTTTGATTCATCCTTATTATATTTTAAAATTAATTTAAAGCGAAGTGTTTATATAGAATACCATCAGTATTAGTCAAAACATTGTATCTGCAATTATCGGTTAAGCTTTAATTTGAGTTGTGGTTATTATATTTCTATACAGATCAACGCATTGGTACCAGCGACGACGTATCAACGTGGACGGACTCGCAAGTGAACGCGTGGGACTCATTGTCTTGGACAAACGATCAAGATGACACGTGGACAGTGAGAGGTAGACAAACTCCCTTTTCTTTTCACGGCGTATCTGAAGGTGAAGAGGGAGACGACGAAAGAGAAGAGGGTGACGAAGAAGGAGAAGAGGGAGGTGAAGGAGAAGAAGAGGGTGACGAAGAAGAGGAGGAAGAGCGAGGGGATACTCCTCGGAATCACGATCGTGCTGACAAAATAGACGCGGTCGCCACCGCTTTTAACAATTTTGTGTCGTCTTCAACGAAGAATGTAACAGAGCTGCGGAGGAACGTGTCAGGGCGGCAGAGGCACGTGACAGAACGGCACGGGAGATAGCGTTTATTCACAACCGTTTGGACTTGTTGGAAGCTCGTCGCGAGCAGGAAAACGAGAGATCAGCAGGTGAATTTGCTGCGCTGCACAATAGGTTTGATGGACACGGTGTCGGACTGCGTGAAATAATAGACATTATCCAAAGAATGCAGAGAAATGCTGACGAACATTATGCCCGAGTTGAAAGATTAGAAATTGAACAGATGCGAGAGAGACAATTAATTGTGAGTCTGCTTAGCGCCGTAGTCGCTGCACACTCCCGAAGATAGACGCAATACAGTTCAGCAGTATTTCTCATTTGATTATACTTGTAAATGTGGTTTCTTTATTCTCAACCGTTATGCTATGATGTCTACCTTTCTGCTTTGAATGCTTGTTTCCGATGTTTTATCTTTATCATTTTGCGATATTACATATTCTGTTTGTTACTTTCGATCTAAAAAATTAAAAAAAATTAAAATGGATACAGAGAACTGTTTTTCCACAGCCGAGACACGTAGCAGTCATCCAGACCAATCTCTCTCAGAGGTGTTACAAAGCATGCTTGAAACGCAAACCGTGAGTACCCAAAACATGTGTGACAGTTTGCAGCATTTGCTAGACATGTATTCAGATCGTGTAGAAACATCTTTTGACGATGATGCACCGCTGCATCAGACTTCAAATTTGGAACGTTTAGAAGCAGCAATTGAAAGGTATCCAAATATTAATTTGTCAGAACGGTTACAGGAATTATTAAACATAATACAAGACGGCGGGGGGTTAAATAATAGTCGTGGAGCGGCGTTTAATGGGGACACTATTGATAACAATCAGCAGCCGTCGTCTAGCATTGTGGCTCTCCCTACAGATACTGGCAGATCAGCAAACAATACAATATCATCCGATCAACCGGCGGGTACGTCAGCGCTACCACGTTCAGACATTGATACGCTGATTCGGGAGGGCGGCCTGATTAACGGCTATCATGTTTTACCGCGACCGCGTTTCAATAGCGTGCAATTGCGACGGCTCATGAATCTGAGGGAGATTAACTCTACAGATTTGGCGGCGTACCACATTTTTTTGCACGATGCTTTTGACAAAATAGTCTCCCATGCTCGAGATATTGGTGGCGAAGCATGTGTAATCAATTTAACCCTTTCAGCCCCTACGCTAAAATCACCAGTCTCTGCTGTTTTAACAGATGGAAATAATTTCTCCGTCAACATATTTACAGACCAAATCGCAAAGGTTTTACAGAGTAGCGATAGATTGATGTCAGATGATTCCATCGAAATCGAAGCTAATGTAGCCATGAATCGACAAGGAGGAGGGCATCGTCGTAAACTTACGGATTTAGCTCTGGATCAGGTCATCAAACGGAAAAAAATGACGCTATTTTGTCCGACAAACGCTTCAAACAACTTATGCTTCTCTATCTGTCTAGCACGTTTTCTCAATCCACAATTACCCGAGAATGAGTTAGAAAGAACTGCGGTGACCATTCATAACAGCGCCGGCTTCTCAATTCAAAAACAAATTGGATTCGACAACATACGGGCTTTTGAATCCCTTCTAGACATTAAAATAGTGTTTTTTTACAGGACGAGCGCGGGGGGCTTAGAAACATACAAAAATCACGATGACCCCCACCCTAAAACAGTATGTCTTTATTTGCAAAATAATCATTTCTATATGATTCTGAATTTGACTGTGTTCATCGGAGCCGATTACGTGTGTGAATTCTGCTACAAGGGTTACTCGAATCGTAGAGACCATCATTGCAAACGCATCTGCAACGTGTGTTTTGATGGGGAATGTTATAATCATCCTAAAAAAGCAGTGCGCTGCGGCGATTGTTTGCGGTTTTGTAAGTCGGGTTACTGTTATGAAATGCATAAAAAAAACACCCCCCGGGGGCTGAAAATCCTGCGTGCAACGTTCTAAAATATTGCAAGCTATGCAATAGGCGATATGTAGTCACAGGTCAGACCAAAAAGCATGAATGTGCGGTCCATCGATGCGTGCATTGTAATGAAGATTTGCCTGACCAGGGGTCGCACAATTGCTTCATACAACCCATTCCACCCAAGGACCCTTGCAATAAATACATTTTTTACGACTTTGAAACGCAATATGTAAATGACCGACATCAATCGAATTTTGTCTGTGCCATCACTTTTAAAGGTGAAAAATTTGTAGCCAAAGGACCTGACTGTATAGCGAAACTAATCGCCCGGTTTAGACAACCTTGATACGAGGGATACTGCTTCATAGCTCATTATGCGTCCAGATTTGACTCCTTTCTAATTCTGGAGTATTTTTGCAAGGCTGGGCTTACTCTCGATGTTATAATGCAAGGATGTAAATTAATCTTCATGTACGATGAAGAGTATAGCCAGCGATACATCGATAGCTACGCGTTCATACCGATGGCCCTGTCTAAGATGCCCGCGGCACTCAATTTGACTACGCGAGAAAAAGTGTATTTTCCGCATCTTTTCAATAGACCGGAAAATGCTGATTACCGGGGGAAGTACCCCGATAAAAACTTCTACAACTATGGAAACACGTCTGATAAAGATCAGGTAAAGTTTGATGCATGGTACAATAGCGTCAAGGGTGAAATCTTCAATTTCAGGAAGGAGTTGTATGACTACGGTGTAAATGACGTCGTCTTACTGCGTGAGGCATGCATGAAATACAGAGAGGTGTTCATCGATTGCACAGGGCTCGACCCGTTCAATTCAACGACGCTTGCCGGCTGTTGCATGGCTGTCTTCAAAACCCATTATCTCGAGAAAGATACGCTAGCTCTGACGCATAATAATGCTTACGTCCCCCAGAGTAAGACTTACTCAAACGCATCGATCGAATGGCTCGAGTATGTAAAAAAGACTCGAAACGTTGACATTCACCATGCTGTTAACCACGGCGAGGTGTCGATTGGTCGTTACTTTTTAGATGGATTCTACGAGGAGGGAGAGTCGAGATACGGGTTCGAATTTAACGGTTGCGTTCACCATGGACATTCGTGCCGCTTTGAAACGGTCTGATCCTTCTGTGAAGGAATTTATGAGTACTTATTCGGCGCCCGAGAGACTGAAGCCGAGAGAGGCATTGTTTGGCGGACGAACTAACGCTTATAAATTGTATCACAAAACGGTTGAGGGTGAGAGAATAAGTTACGTAGATTTTACGAGCTTATATCCTTTCTGTCAGGCTAGGAATAGCTACCCGATCGGACACCCTCAAATTATTTTCAAAGATTTTGAACCGATTGAAAATTATTACGGTATCATCAAAGCTAAAGTTTATCCGCCTTGTAAATTGTTACACCCGGTTCTCCCGTACAGATGCGGCGGTAAACTGATGTTTCCATTGTGCGGTAAATGTGCACACGCTCAAAACCAGACAACAGACTGTACCCACACCGATGAAGAGAGAGCGCTCACAGGGTGTTGGGTCAAGCATCGAGCTTTTGAAAGCGATTGAGAAGGGTTACGTTATTGCAGCGATTGATGAGATTTGGCACTTCCCACAACGGTCAGACACATTATTTCGTGAATACGTAAAGACGTTTTTATGTCTGAAGCAACAAGCGTCTGGTTACCCATCAAATGTTGTCACTGATGCTGACAAAGAGGCTTATATACGCGAATATTATGAAAAAGAGGGTATTCGCCTTGATCCCGAAAAGATCAGTCACAACCCCGCGCAGAGGGCTATCAATAAATTATTGCTGAACAGTTTATGGGGGAGGTTCTCCATGCGCGAAAATTTGGCTTATACCGAGCTTGTGAACGATCCTGAAGATTTCACCAGAATTGTTTTTGGCGAAACCGACACGCTGACTTATTTTACTTTCGTCTCGGATGACGTTGCTCTAGTCCAACATCGACCCCCAAAAGGTGATGTTCGTCAGACTCGTGACATTAACGTGTTTGTAGGAGCTTTTACAACAGCTCATGCGCGGCTTGAGTTGTACGAGCTCATGGATAAACTCAGTGACCGCTTGTTATATTCCGACACCGACAGCGTTATTTTTGTCTCTAGGGAGGGGGACTGGGACCCCCCTCTAGGAGATCATCTGGGGGAGCTGACGAATGAAATAGACGACAGAGATTATATAACAGAATTTTGCTCTAGCGGTCCAAAATCTTACGGATATCGCACGGCCAAAGGTAAAGTGTTCATGAAAGCTAAGGGTATAACGTTAAACGCGAAAAATTCCCAAGCTATTCGTTTGGAGAGTCTTGTTGGTCTGGTTAACAACTATGTAACATCGCGTGACAGTTCACAATGCATCCTGGCCCATACTGAAAACATTGTGAGAAATAAAAAGACTCTCACTCTGCACAACAAATCAGTCGTTAAAAGGTTTAAGGTGGTGTATAATAAACAGAGACTTTTACCCAATTTCACCACTCTTCCTTATGGCTACTGATTCGATGCTACACAGGGGCCTTCAGGATGCTTCTGATTTTGATTTCAGACTTCAGCATCCATTCTCAGCGGTAATCAGTGGACCTTCTAATTCAGGGAAAAGTTATTTTGTAAAAAGTCTGTTGGAAAATGGCCTGAAACTGATTTCTAAAAAAATTGAAAACATTGTGTATATTTATAGCTGTTGGCAGCCACTGTATGATGAATTGCTTAAACTGTATGACATTAAATTTGTGGAAGGAATTCCTCAGAGTCTCAGTGATGATGATTTATTACCCGTCAACAAGACAAATCTTTTGATTTTGGACGACCTTATGAACGAAGCGGGTGGAAACAATCAGGTCGAAAAGGTTTTTACGCAATTTGTGCATCATCGTAATCTTAGCGCTATTTATATAGTGCAGAATTTAATCCAGTAGAACCATCAGCTTGAACACAAATTATATGATTTTGTTTAAAAACCCACGGGATGCCAATCAAGTGGCGGTACTAGGTCGGCAAATGTATCCTGGAAACACAAAATACTTTATGGAATGCTATCAAGATGCAACCAGTCGACCTTACGGTTATTTAATGATAGACTATAAAGCAAAAACTCCTGAACAATTCCGTCTCAGAACAGGATTGCTGTCCGACCATCAAGTGGTTTATCTCCAGAAAAAACGAAGAACGCGATCACCCGTAATGTCCGCGAGACTTTGTAAACATCTGCCATTGTTGAAACTGATACATAAAGCTACGCCAAAACAACGTAGGCTTATTTTACAATCGGCGTCCGACGAACTCATTTTAACATTGTGTGAAGTGGCTCTCAACATATTCTACGGTACAATTCCTGTCAATCGACAACAGTACCAAAAACTGAGAAGGAGAAAAAAGGAAATTAAATTTGTCGTCGATAAAAAAATCGGCCTATCAGCCAAGAAGAAAGCCTTTAATCAGACTGGTGGATTTCTTTTACCGCTCCTTAGCGTTGCTGTACCATTTATTTCCAGCTTGATAGCATCTAGACGCGGCTGAGTATGGAGTATGCTGAGAAAATGTATTTAGTACCACAACATCAGCTGAAAAAGCTGAAAAATGAGAATGTTCGTGAAAATATCCAACAGACTGTAGAGAACGATCTGGACACTTCCATAAAGACGATCTTGCTCAGGGGTGATTTGAATCAGTACGAAAAAGCCAAACTCTATGCGAACATCCTGACCCGGTTTTTGACTATCGTTAAACAAGGTGAACGGGAGAGTAGCGTTTTAACGTTGTCACTACCCAATTCTGAACCAACCCATAAAGATGAACGTCCACCGACTATACCTGAAGATGACGGAGGTGTGGATGATGTCATGAGTGAAGTTCTGAAGAATGTACCATCAAGAAGTGTGAAAAACAGTCGGTACATATTAGACAAGATGTCTAAAGCTAAAGGACTCAGCACATGGAACGAGTCGGGGAGTTTGTGTTCAGGGGAAAAGCCATACCTGGGTTGCACATGCTTGATTTGATAAAAAATGTCACAGCGCCACAAAAGGTCCGGGATGACAGAAGACCTCCAGGATGGTCAGAGTTTATACAAACCTTTGCCGAATTAAACATACCGTTTTCTACCGTACCGAATCATAATGTTAGACGGATGATTAATTCTTTAAAAAGACCCGATACTGCTCCCCGGAATTTGAAAGTCCTTCTGATATTGTTACACCAGAACGTAAATCGATTTCTAAAAGAAGAAAAAAAGTACGCGTGTCAGGCGCTTCAGAAGGTCAAGTGTTCAATTCGCAGACTATCGATCGAAGTCAGTGGTTAGAATTTTAAAATGGTTTGTTTGTTAATATTTGTTTCATGAAATGTGTAAATATGTACTGTCTGCTTAAAATTTGAAATAAAAACACGATAAAAGATTTCGGTTTTAAGTCTTTATTTATAATCGATATGAATTGAAAACTTAAACATGATTCATATGAGTATTACACTTTTGCGCACACTGAATACATGCAAATTTTTCATTACATACATACGGTTTTAATCTTTTCACAAAGTATGCTACCATTTTATCATTTTTAATATAATCGTCGCCATACATCTTCAACACATCGTTATAACTACGTCCGTTGATCAAATGATACAGAAAAAAACACACAGTGTTGTCCGCAAGTATCCAATGTGAAATCCTGCACATGTCTGGATGAATATACTACTTCAGATGCGTTGGTTAGCAGAAAGTTTTTTATGGCCCCTGGAAAGCAGTCGCTGTCGGGGGGATTTCCAAAACTGTCGAAAAAATAGCCGATACCACTGCTATGTAAATAAACAGCCAACCAATGTTCACCCCGGCAGCTGTGCTGGGTGTGTGTTAATTATCAATGCGGATGGCGAGTTCCTTAATGGTGTTTCAGGCAGTTGATCGCTCGGGAGTGCCCCAAGAAAATGAACGTTGCACGCAATTTTGTCCATGATGCCGGTGAGCTGTACTGTGTTCATTTCAATAGTAGTCAACCAGGACCTGTCTGCGGTTAGACACTTCAATGATACTATCAAAGACGGTGTAGACTAATAAATTAATAGTCTGTGGCAACGGTTGTCGGAAGCGTGCCTCGAGTATGATGTTACCAGACTTGATGAGCGATATGTGCTGACCGCACTCTTCGTCAGGTGTGAGGTTGAAGGCATAAAGGGTGTATCCATTCAGAAAGTCATCCCTGTCGATAGAGAGCGCTTGGTTTTTAAGATGTCTTCCAGAGGCCATAGCCAGCTGATAAAATTCTCGTACCGCCGCCCTAGATTCAAAATTTGGTTGTAGCGGTTTGGCGGGGAATTGTTGTCCATCAACATAGACTGCTAGGAACTCCAAATCGTAATGTTTGAACGCAAAAGGGTTTTTATTATAGGTTTCTGTGAACGCATCGTTATCAACCATAGCCAGGACGATAGATTTTGGTAGCGTTCCTAAAAACAAATTTTCTTGATTCGAAACACGGGACCCTGCTGGTATGGAGAAATTTTTTAAACAAACACGATCTATTGGGTACTTTGCGGTAGTCAGCAGCGCCTGGGCATGCCCCAGTCTCACAGGCGGTGATACAGAGACTTTCTTGACAAATAGGCTCGCTGACATAATATTTAATTTGTACGCCACATCCCTGTCCCTCATCAGGCAGAATTCGTCTTTTAGGCGCCAACAGTTCGATTACTCTGCTGTTCTTTGTGTAGTTTGGTTTGTCCAACTCGGACTTGATGCACTCTCCTGACATGCGGTGGAGTAATGACATGTTAGAATATGGTGGATCTCTTAACTGATACGTTTCGCTTTACACTCTTCTTACACTTTCTGTGCACAACTGAATGTCTCTTGGGTCCCCGCTTTGTTTTCTTCTTTATCGAATGACCACGCCTCCTTATACCCGGCGGTTTAGACATTCTCTTGCGGGCCATGACCATCAGACCCGAACCGTCTTGAGATTTAGTGTTATCGTTATACGTTCTCGACAATGCGTTTGAGACAACATCGGATACTATATTTTTATAAGCCGATTTTAGGTGGGGTTTAGCAATACTGAACCCCCTTTTCAACAACGGTATGGCCATCCTAAACAAACCTCTAAACAAACCCCCTAACCCCGCCCCATACATGACACCACCCCCTGAATATCCCGGTAGACCACCACCGGCCTGATTTTGGTAATAGTTAACATAATCCGTAGCATCCATCCCGCGGGGGCTGTAATTAAATTAAATTAAAAAATGAATTAAAAATGGATTGTTTCGATGGTTTAAAGTGTAATTTTACGACAACTTTGCCGTAAGAAAATGGTATTTCGCGGTTTTGGTCGTCCTTCAGTTCGATGGTAATATCTGTGATGAGCTCCTTGTTGACCGATGAGTAATGTGGTTTGTCGTATCTAACACTGACGATATCATTGTTTTCACCCGTTATATGTACGCATCTCAAAAGGGGGACATACGAATCGCCAACCGATTGATATTGGATAATGTCGGTGTAAACGTACATAGTATAGAAACCTGCGTTGATATCGGCTTGATGAGGAGCGTATGTAGTTAGACTCGTTGTAAAATCTACATCTTTATGGTAGGCCGAACGGCTGATAGCATCACCCGGATTCACTCCTAAAATAGCTGCGAGTTTCCCAAAGAAGGATACTGAAACGTTAGGTCTCGCGACCATATACATCTTGTTTTTTAAAGGATCGTGACTCAATACAGCAGTCGGTACGAGAGCGTTACTTATCGCACGAATCACTTCACGAACGTTCGCGTAGTACCCACCGTCTATTTGTACCTTCCTTGATACATAAAACCCTGATAATTCTTTAAACGGGTATGGGTCTGGGGTAGGTTGTGACTGTTTCGGGACCGGTGCGGGGGCTGTGTTTAGGTTGAAAATTCCGTCTTCATCATTAAAGGAGTACCAACTTCTAGGGTATTCAATTTCAACGAGTGCCACCTCCCATTTACCTTTCAAGTTGATAGGGCTCGCTAACCTTGTTCTGTAACTAGAGATACGATTTTCCAGATAAACCGACAAAGAAGCTTTGCACGGCAACGTAACGTAGAATCCGTCGTCACCCATGGTACCCTGTTTACTCAAATGATCTAATCCCGTATGCGGTCAGGTGTTTTAAGGCGATTGCAGATCCACCAGAGTTTTTTTGTCTACATAACTATTAAATTTTGACGGCCATCCTAACCATTTCACTAAGACAAGCGTAGATCCCCCCTGTTTTTTCTCTCCTAAAATCTTTTCTATGTTAAACGCTTTGTTTTTGCTCACGATTATTTTTTGTAACTCTTTTTCATAAAAAACACCGTCGATGACCTCCCCATCATAATCAGACAGTGTGTAAACGGGAGGCTGGCGTGGAATGCATGAGGATATTGTGAAAAATTCTTCTGTGTAGTTCTGTTCATATCCTTTGGTGAACGGTCCTCTCACTTTAGAAATTCAAACAACGTCTCCGACTTTATATTTAAATACTGCTTTTTCATTCTTTTTCTTTATATCTCCATACAGATTTTGAAACACCGTCCCCTCATTTTCTTTGTTGACGTCCACCGGTCTCATCCTAATACTACGATGATAACTAGTGTTGTACCCCTGCATGATGTCTTGTAAAACGTCTACGTAACGGCGGGAATTTGTAGCTGTAAAAAATCGCCACATTCTACTTTTTAGTGTTCTATTAAATCGTTCAATGACGCTGGCTTTCAAATCGGTAGCTGTTGCAAAATGTTTAATGTTGTGCTTTTTCATTAAACCTTGAAAACGCTTGTTAAAAAACTCTGTCCCCTGGTCCGTCTGCAATTTCTGCGGCACACGTCCATCTCCGAGTATAGACTCGAACGTTTTAGTCACCTCGGTACCGCTCTTATTCTTTAGCACTCGAGTCCATGCGTACTTACTAAACACGTCGATGCATGTTAGTAAATATTTATTATTATCATTATCCTTTGAATAGGCAGTCATGTCCACGAGATCAGCTTGGAACTGGGTATCCACTCCGTATACTACGACTCTATTGCGTTTGTAATTTATTGGGGCTGTTCTGTGTAATGTGTATGCGTCTTCCCCAGCCAACCATTCCGAAACCTCTTTATCGGATAGACGTACTCCACTATCCTTTAAGACAGAGTCTTTTAATCGTTTTTTACCGCCTAAAGAACCGGGGTTAGATGGGGTGTAATAAGCCTTTTTCATGAGCTCCGACATGTTGTTGTCTCAACCCTCGCAAAGAATAAGACGTACACACAGGGAGAATCAATCTTTTATTAAAAATGATCTATATTAAAAACAGGATACATAATGACATCATGTCGTAGGTAATAAATTGAAATAGGATTACATAATAATAGCATACTCTAAATAAGAATACATCAAAATTGCTCTACGCAGTAAGTAACCATTATAACGACATAAGATGACCACATGATATAAGTGAGTAAGTAAAAAATGTAAAAATAAAGATTAGTGATAGTCTAGCCAGAAAAGAAAATCACGACATGACTTCCAATCATGGTCTACGACATAGTTCGTTGTTGTTTCAATAATATCATTGATAATGTCACAATCAACATTATGGATTCTAAGGAGATCCCCACAAACATCTGTTACATACGTGTAGATACAGAGGATGTCACTATTACGAAAGCGTTCGTTACTTTGAGTCATCACCTCCAGAACATTTCGTATCGTATCGCAATATGGTTCAGACCCTTTAACACATATGTTTTTCAAATCCTCCCATGAAAGAGACATGCCTCTTATTTGTTCACTGTATTTCGCGAATTTTACTTCGCGGGGGGAAACATCCTTATCATCTTCATAATCAGGACGATCATACACACTGAGCAAATTTTCCAATAACACATACATTTGGCCTCTGTAATGTTCTTTAAACAGATTATCTACGATGTTCCATTGGCTACATACGGCGCCCATGGTTGCGGTGGGGTCTTGCTCACTCTCCATTCACAGCAGAGAATCCCTCCCAGAGATCGACGGTGTCGAGCACAACTTTCTCACAGGATTTGTCCAGAAGTTTGGCTCTGATTTCTTGTAGTTTTGCGGTGATGAATGGTTCGTCTTTTAGTTCATGCAGAATAGCTCCGGCTGCTCCTTGAATTCGCTGAGGATGAGACTTTAACCCGCACCGACGTAGCGCGTAGGCTATGATGGTCCGGAGATATGGCTTAAACAGTCTGCTGGTCAGCTCGTCAAAGTGGGTGTCAAAGTAGTATGTCGGAGGTTCAAACAGGCAGGAATGTTGTAGCTGGCTCGGATGATTTATAGCACAGCCTTCACAGTCCTCCTTCTGCTTATTACCAATGAGGTGTTGCAGTAGCACTATGATCGTAGCTTTTACGATTTTGAATCCAACATCTGTGAAGCATCCGTCAGGAGTGTCGAGAGCCTTTTCAGTTGTTGTAGATGTAGTTTCACCGTGATCAGTCAGGAAACTCAGGTCGCGTTGTCCAAGCTCAGTGCAGAATTTATCTAACCATTGTTTATTGTCAGCAGATGAACAGGGATTCTCCGTCAGAATATGGCTAGTAGCGTTGTCATCAGGAGGGTCAAACCCGTAGTCGAAAGACTCCGCAACTGCAGATGTGAGCACGCTCTGAAGTATCGTGATGAGCCATGACTTATAAAGACCTTCTGAGGATATGGGTGGGTCATGCTGATGCTTATAAATGCTTGTAGTGAATGGGCGGGGACGGCAGAGCATACGCGCTGCTGCGCGCGCATCTCTTTGTGTTGAATAGCTGTACTCTAACTTCATTGTATCCATCCCGCATGTCGCACCACTTGAACATTTTGTTTATGTTTAAGAAATGGGGGCTCAGCATAGTCAGATCACACCACTTGAACAAAAACTGCATCTCGAACATATCATGATGTTCATCATGTAGGATAACCCCGCCACGGTCTCTGAGCTTTGTCTTGTCTTTGCAACAGAATATGTAGACACACTCATCCTGCTTCTTATTAGAGTGATCGCCGACCACCCGATAGCGAACATCCGGAGTTACCCCGTCCCACTCGGCGATGTACAGAGGCTCTTCTCCACAGTCATTCAGATCTTTCCAGACGCGGGTGTAAAATAAAGTCCAGTCTTTACCAGGAAACATCAGACAGGAGTCTTCTCCAGGTATAAATTCCCCGGTACTGTCGGTGGTGTAGAGCGTAATGACTCGGGACTCCTTATTGAATATGTAACCAAATACACGGTTACTATTCATTACAAATTCTCCTCTCACACAGTCCTTACTGTCGTGGAGAAACTTTGTTAAATAGACATTTCCGCGTGGTTTTCGTGGAGCCAAAGTCAGGCTTTCTGCCATCTCTTCTTCACACCGCTCTGTCTCAGGAGTTTTAGGTGAGTTTAAACGATCCATGTTTCACACTTCTTTTCTGCAGAATACACAACAGCCTTTTTATATTATAGACTATGTGCTGGAATGCGGATGTCTGCTCAACACATGTGACCCTTCAGCCTTTAAAATCACCATCAGGACTTCTAATATGACATCAAAGTTCAAAAATCATCCATCATCCACCCTACAAATGACCCGCAAGTCAATACCATAGATATTTCAAAATGCTGAGAATCAATGGACATATTCAAAACCCATGTCAAAGGTCAATCGCCATTTAAATTCCATAACCCCAAGGTCATGGAGTTCATACAGAGGTTAACTATGGGGGGATGGGATAATATTTGGGTGGTCCCGTGGGGGAGGGGAGAGGTCAAGTTCATATGTCAAAGGTCAAAAGGTCAAAGTAATTAATCATTTTTTGTCATTCTGTCCAGGGTAATTACTACTAATGTGATAGCTTTTGGCCTGCTGAACATGAGACCACTGCAGTGGTGGCTCAAGACCAAGGGGTTCTCACAGAGGGGGAATCTTTTTCGTATGATCAGAGTCACGCGGCGATGCTTACGTGCTACAGTCATATGGAAGCAATCTTGGTTTCTGTCCTAGGGACCTGTGCTAGGGGTCAATCATCATGTCACGCTAACGACGGATGCATCCCTCACGGACTGGGGGGTGATCATGAGTGGTTGCTTGACTCGAGGTCTGTGGCAGGACCATCGTCTCTCATGGCACATAAATTGCCTGGAAATGATGGCGGTATTTCTAGCTCTGAAATATTTCCTTCCAGATCTCAGGGATCATCATGTGTTAGTTCGATCAGACAACACAGTGGTGATCTCTTATATAAATCATCAGGGGGATCTGAGATCACGCCCACTCTACAAGTTGGCGAATCAGATCCTCCTGTGGTCCCAAGGGAAACTACTCTCCCTCAGAGCAGTTTACATCCCAGGGTACCTGAATGTAGGGGCAGACATCCTGTCGAGGCAGGGGCCGAGGCCCGGGGAATGGAGACTTCACCCCGAGGTGGTGAAGTTATTATGGGAGAACTACGGCAAAGCCCATGTGGATCTGTTTGCGTCTCAAGAGACGACTCACTGTCCACTGTGGTTCTCAATGTCAAGCCCAGCACCTTTTGGGCTGGATGCTATGGTACAGCCGTGGCCGAGGATACCGCTGTACGCATTTCCTCCAATTGCGCTGCTCCCGGGGAGTTCTGGAGAGAGTACGCCGGGACGGGGCCCGTCTGTTATTAATAACCCCATTCTGGCCGGCCCGAGTGTGGTTCTCGGACCTGGTATCCCTTCTCGACGGGTCTCCAATGGAGATTCCGATCAGGAGGGACCTTCTCTCTCAGGTGGGCGGTCTGATATTGCACACCCACCCGGAGTCAGGGATGCTGTGGGCGTGGGCCTCTGAGGGGGCACAGCTCATATATTCAGGTCTCTCAACGGAGGTTGTTGAAACCATACTCCAGTCCAGAGCTCCCTCCACCAAGAAACTGTACGCCTTAAAGTGGAAATTATTCACTTCTTGGTGTGAAAATCACCAGTGGGATCCAGTTAACTGCCCAGTCAGCACAGTTCTAGATTTCCTGCGGGAAAGTTTTCTTTAGGGTTATCCTCCTCCTCTCTAAAGGTGTACGTGGCGGCCTTAGCTGCTTACCACGCTCCTTTCAGTGGAGTATCTCTGGGAAGACACCCGCATATATTTTGTTTCCTTCATGGCACTTTGAGGCATAGAGCTGCAGTACGCATGAGAGTACCAGCTAGGGATTTGGCCGATGTGTTACAAGGCCTGTCTATGGCACCCTTCGAGCCCATTGAAAGGTGCCAGAGAAGTTTTTAACACTTAAGACAGTGTTTCTTCTAACCATTTGTCTCTCAAGAGAATTGGAGACATTCAAGCCCTGTCGGTTTCTCTGCCGTGCCTAGAATTTGCGCCTGGGAATGTAAAAGCATTTTTACATCCGAGGATAAGGTACATCCCTAAGGTTCTCACTAATCCTGTGAGACCCATTGTGCTGCAGGCATTCTGTCCACCTCCGTTTGCTTCACCGGACCAGGAAAAACTTCTGCTGTGCCCAGTTTGAGCACTGGATGCTTATGTCCACAGAGCTGCCATGTGGAGAAAATGTGATCAACTATTTGTGTGTTTTGGAGCACCAAGAAAAGGTTTCCCTGCATCCAAGCAGAGAATGAGCAAGTGGGTGGTCGAGGCTATCTCACTTGCTTTTGAGTCGGTTTGACAGCCTTCACCATTGGCTGTTAGGGCTCACTCGACAAGGAGTATGGCTGCCTATAAGGCTTTTATTTCTTGGGTTTCACTATCTGACATTTGTGATGTGGCAGGATGGTCATCACCACATACGTTCATGAGGTTCTATGAACTAGACCTCGGCTCCACTCCAGGGGCGCAAGTGTTTCTGTAATGTGTGCGCCCCGGCTTCACATGTACGGTCACTTGCTCATATGGCAGAAGTTTGTATTGTAGTTCCCATAGTGACTACGCAGCACGAGTTCCCTTGAAAGGGAACGTCTCGGTTATGTATATGTTCCCTGAATAGGGAATGAGATGCTGCTGTTACAGTAGAGACACCGGAGACAGATGTAAATACAGTTTGGATGTTTATTTAGAAAAATCAGCAGAGCAACAGGTAAGTGCAATGATGGTAATGAAGATCTTGAGGATGAAAGAGAGGTAATACTGTCCTTGTTTGTATTGCAGATGCAGTTTGATGAAGACGTTGGAGTTGGCAGACGGGAACACTCACACACACAGGTAGGTAGAGACACGAGGAGACCAGGAGACGATGGAGACGATGGAGAGTATGGAGACAGGTAAGTGTCGTTTTGGGAGTCCTTGAGGTAAGCATACAACTAGTGTATCATGAACGAGACCGGACAATGTGTGTGTGTGAGTGTGGGGCTTAAGTAGTGATGTGATCATGGTGATAATGAGTTGCAGGTGGCGGTGATCAGTACTCTGGTGATTGGGTGCGTGGGTAAGGGAGTGAGGTGGAACCTGACGTGTCTGTGACAGCTGCATTGCCATGCCATACTCCCAGCATGCCCGTAAGCGACTTGCTTCATTATTTCAGAAGCTGAATGCAAGTGTGTTTGAGGCGGCTTTATAGTTCCTGGTCAGTGACATCACCCGCCTATGACGTTCTGTCTCCTGATTGGAAAGATTTCATACGTGCTTTATGACGACATCATGCAGAGGCATTCCCATAGCGACTACGCAGCGTCTCGTTCCCTATTCAGCCCATTTGACATAGTGACAGTCTGACAACATCTCATCTGACCGCAGTTCACTGTTGTTCAACTGAAACTGAAATCTTTTCCAATTTTCATTGATTCAACTTATTTGTTCAACTTCAAAAAGCTGATTCATTCATTAAAGAAACACCGCCATTTGTTGCTCAGGGATGCAATTACAGTGCTCTGGATTTGATTTGAACTATATTCGTTGGCGAAATTGTACTCAAAAACAGCCAATGGTGTATAAAATGTAAACATGAATAAAATTTATATAACATTTGTTATCATGCTGATACCTGGAGAAAAACGGCACTCTTTATGTGATATTTATTAACTAAAAGTCACAAAATGAAAGCATGCACTCTAAATGCGCACTGACACTAGTCTAACTTGCAAGACAACATCACATATAGGGATGTCAGATCGATTGTGCATCATTAAAACAATAATTATGATAAAATCGCAGACTAAATATATCGCACACCCATACCCTACCGTCTTCATAGTATAAATAACATTTGAAATTCAGGTCTGTCTGTAGACATTTCTATTTAGACTCTTGGAGGTAGTGAAACAGATAGGCTACTATGGTTGCGCCAATCAATCTACAATCTTTTTTGGTGGCATTTTATTATCTTTCACTCAATGAACTTTACATTATGCATTTAAATTAATAGTAATATTAAATGCAAGTCAGACAGAAACTAAAAGGATAAGAAAGGGCATTGTTATATGTCTTTTTATTAAAATTTAACAAAAGCATTTATTAGTGCGATCTACCAGCATTGTCTTTGTGATCGACTGGTAGATCGCGATCAACCTATGGACTAGTTGCATGGGGCCGCCATTTTGGATTTTCGATCAGTGAGTGTACGCATATACACTTCCAGTTTCGCTTTATGCCGGTGCAGAGTGCCAGGGAAAGCCGAAAATGATCTCTTATAGTTGTTTATAGAATCTGTTATATCACTTAAAAACAACTAAGATACATAGTACAATCACATGAGACAATGACATTTAAATGCATGTATGCATGGGTTAGAAAAGATTAACAAACTCATGGTGCATATGCATATACAATGACAATAATGCCTGTAAATATACAACTACGATTAGAGTTGTCTGCATAAAATGCCTTGTGAACATTCACACGTTTGCCCTGTGATCAATTTATTTCCATATTTTTCAGTTCTGAGCATATATTTTCACTTACCTACATCGATTGCTCCATCAATATGATCACATAGGTACTCTACGATTCCTTTCCATCAATTATCTTTTTAGATAAAAACAAGGTCTGTGAAAAGATTGCGATTAATTTACATTTTTAAGTTTTTTTTTCCCGTAGTAAAATATGTTTTCTGTTGCTTAGACGATACTTATGCAACAGATGCTATTTACTCGTCTCACTTTAACTAAATAAATGCAGTAATTTATAGAAACGTACAGGGGAAATACAAACACTGAAAATTATGCATTTAAATTACATTGGCTACTAATAATACAGTTAGCAATAATAATGTTACCAAATACAGTTACTAAAGCATGCACTGAATCCATATCATATTCCCATGTTTATTTTTTTATCTCTGATGAGGATTCTTCGGTTGACAATAGCAAACATTAGATCTTCAAGATGGTCCAGTGTCCACGCAGAAAGAGAAGGCAGTTTTTGAGATATTTAACGTTAGTATCCCAGCTGTCAGAACAAAATCAGGAGATATATTACATACTTGAGTGTTTTGTATGGATAAAGATATCCCTGTGGATCACCACTGAGCCTGAACAGCATAATCAACAGGAGATCAAAGGAGGTCAAAGATCACGTATCTCTGTGTATCTCGTTGAATTTCCACACAGAGGTAACGTTACACAATAATATAACAATAATTTATTTTGTCTCTGATAGACCACCATCTTCTCTTTAATTAAAAAAATCTATTATATCTAGCCAAATTTCATATTTATGTTTCTTCCAGCACCAAATGCAAGCGTCGCTAAGACCAGAAAGGCATGAGCGGAAGTAACCATGCGAACAGTTGCATCACCGCAGCTCACCGGCACCATCTTGTGCACCTAGTCCACTGGCCACCCCTGACATAAGTTATAGGGAAGCAAGATAACACCCTTAAAAAGAGCACTTAGGCCAGGTTCACACCGCAAACGGCAGCAGAGCGGAAGCAGAGCGTTAGCAGCAGGTAGGCAGAGCGGAAGCAGCACACGGCTATTTTGCTTTCACACTGGCAGCGTTTGCAGCGCGCAACTGAACAGCGGACTTTGGACAGAGTGCTCTATAATGGGTAAGTTCGCATTGCTTTATTTCCATTTCAAATATTTTTGCTGTCTTTGTTTTTCGTGCAGTACGTGTTGTTGATAGAAGGAAGGCCATTGCGCTATATTTGTTATTACGAAGACTACGAAAAAGACGCAGACTTTGGGTTCATCCCATGAACCGACGTAGGAGAGAATATGGTGCATATTACCATCTTGTCGCTGAACTGCATCTTGACCATGACCGGCATCTAAAAGGATGAGTGCAGAACAAATGGATCACATTCTTTCCCTGATTGGAGGCCACCTTACAAGGCAAACAACAAACTACAGGCAGTCCATTGAACCTAAGCAACGACTTGCAGTTACACTGAGGTAAGATCAGCATGTTAGTAATAAAGTCTAGGGCAAATATTAATGTACAGTACAGTCCAAAAGTTTGGAACCACTAAGATTTTTAATGTTTTTAAAAGAAGTTTTGTCTGCTCACCAAGGCTACATTTATTTAATTAAAAATACAGTAAAAAACAGTAATATTGTGAAATATTATTACAATTTAAAATAACTGTGTACTATTTAAATATATTTGACAAAGTAATTTATTCCTGTGATGCAAAGCTGAATTTTCAGCATCGTTACTCCAGTCTTCAGTGTCACATGATCCTTCAGAAATCATTCTAATATGCTGATCTGCTGCTCAATAAACATTTATGATTATTTTCAATGTTGAAAACAGTTGTGTACTTTTTTTTTTCAGGATTCCTTGATGAATAGAAAGTTCAAAAGAACAGCATTTATCTGAAATACAAAGCATTATACACTACCGTTTAAAAGTTTGGGGTCAGTAAAAACATTAAAGTAGTAAAGACATTTATAATGTTACAAAAGATTAGATTTCAGATAAACACTGTTCTTTTGAACTTTCTATTCATCAAATAATCCTGAAAAAAAAAAAATTGTACACAAATATTTTGTACAATTGTACACATTAAATGTTTCTTGAGCAGCAGATCAGCATATTAGAATGATTTCTGAAGGATCATGTGACACTGAAGACTGGAGTAATGATGCTGAAAATTCAGCTTTGCCATCACAGGAATAAATTACTTTGTGAAATATATTCAAATAGAAAACAGTTATTTTAAATTGTAATAATATTTCACAATATTACTGTTTTTACTGTATTTTTAATTAAATAAATGTAGCCTTGGTGAGCAGACTTTAAAAACATTAAAAATCTTAGTGGTTCCAAACTTTTGGACTGTACTGTATGTATTTGTAAATATGAATGTATACATTTACTTTTTGTGTGAATAAGTTAGTTAAACATGTATTGCACTAGTAATTACTTTGACTTGGGTGCATCAAGTAATAAAAAGGATTTATTAAATAAATTGAACAAAAATCACAACAAAGTCATGCAGAATGTTGTAAAACACCATGTTTAACAATAAAAATAGTACAAAAATAACCCTTCAAAAAACTATTACATTAACACTGCTGAACTATTTACAACATATGGTTGGATAAAATAAATTAAAACCATTGTAATGTTAAACTGTATTACTCAGGGGCGTAGTTTGCGGGGGGGATGGGGGGGAGGTAACCCCCCCAATATTCAAATCCATCAGTTACAACCCCCCCAATATTTCAACATGAAAATCACAGTAGATCTATACTAACATATGTATAATTAGTTTATTTTGTAACAATAATTTTGTTTCTAATCGAATATGAGTTTGTCATAATAAATTAGTCAAAAAAGTACCCCCCTTCCATTGAACCGATTGGTAACGCCCAACCAATGCGCGTCGCACTTTCACCAAAACAACGCGAGTGGAGCTCTGTTTGAATGGAGAGCACGGGTAGCACCAAAAAATGAAGAGAACCGTTGCCCAGCCGACTATATTAAACTTCTGTTCAAAGAGGGACATTAAAAAGAATAAAGCATGTACTGAGAAGGAGGTATGAAAACATTGTAATAGCTAGGTACACTCCACATATATTTTAGCTATTTAATCCATTGCAATTTAGCCATAACTAACAGTGTAACTGTATACCAGTTACCAAAACAGCCATCTGTTTTGTTACTTCATTTTTCAATAGTGTCTTATCAATGACAAAAGTATTCTTATCTGTGTTTGTTTTCTTCCTTAATTAATCTGACTTTTGAACGAATTGGCTGAATGAACGATTTAAGTAGCTCACTCATTAAAATGTCGAATCGCTGCCACCTACTGGTGGTTTCAATATTTAACATAATTTCTTTCTTTTTAGAATCACTCCGTTATGTTAGAATTTGATGAATGGTTATAGATAAATTCCATAAAGTTATGATAGATAGATAGATAGATAGATAGATAGATAGATAGATAGATAGATAGAGAAGAAATAAATTATCCAATAATGCTACAAATAAAACAGATTTTTTTTTTTAATTAAAAAAAATAATAACAGGCAGCATAACAACGCTCAACCCCCCCAATGTTGAAACCAAATCTACGCCCTATTACTACAGTTGATGGTAAACAGAGGAATGCTGTTCAAGCATAGTGGAGATTGGGGGAGGTGTGATATGTTGGGGGTGATGAGTTTGTTCCTCTTGGTAGGTGGGTGTGGGGTGAATAGGCTGAAATCCAGATGATTGTGGGTGCTGGCGACCTCTGGTATGATACACTGTGTGGGTTACTGTTGCCTCTGACCATCATCTTCTAACTCCAGGTCAGCCATGTAGGTCATTATCTGTATCTGTGGCCTGGTACGGTTTCTGGGAAGCAGCCGGTTCAGTTTTGGAACTAAACTGAGGGCAAAATAATAAATTTCGTCCTCCTGTCTGGGAACATTTGGTGGTGCAAGAGTAGTGGGTTGTGTTATTAGGTCCAATAACTGTTGCTCATTTGTAGTTGGAGAAACTGTTCTTCTCCGTTTCTGTTTGTGTTGTTGACTGTCAGTCACCAGAGCTTGAACCCTGGGATGTATAGTGGGGGTAGGGGTGTCAGCTCTGTGTGCTGTTATTTGTGGTGTGCAGGTGCTTGGCAGTGGTGTGGGGGTAGCTGATCTTTCACCTGCCAGTAATGGTAGGTGAAAGATCAGCCACAGTCATGTCCAGAGGTTTCGGCTCACTCTGCAAAGTGTGTCTGGAACTACAAATGAAAAAATTATATTAATATATTGCCACCAACTCATATGTATTTTTTTAGATTACACACAAATAATAATGTACTCATTCTCACTGAAACAATATTTTGTAATAACAGTCCATAAAATAAAAAACATAAATAGAGTAAGATATGAGGTCAACAAGTGACATACTGACCTTCTAGGCTGCATGTATGGCAACAGAAATGACATTACTCTATCGTACTTCCATTCCCTGATTATGCCACCTGCAGAACCACTTTTTTTTGCTTCTTGTTTCTGTTAAAAGCATCTCTCAACAACTTCCATATTCGCTTACAGTCGTTCACTGTAAAACACATAAACGTGTATTAATATGAGAATTTATACAAGTATATATACTGCATATGTTATACAGGGGAAAAAAAACTTATGTTATATTTATTTGTCTTTAACAGATTTTTGGGAACTGGAGAGAGCTTCACCAGCCTGGCCTTCCAGTACCGTCTAGGGAAAAGCACCGTTGCTGAATCTGTCCATATGACTTGTAGAGCAATTGAGGAGCAAATGATGGCATCACAGTTCCCTAGACCAACAGAGCACATGTGGAGAGCCATAGCATCCAAATTTTGGGAAAAATGGAACTTCCCAAACTGCCTAGGTGCTATTGATGGGAAACATGTTACCATTATGTCACCTGCACATTCTGGTAGCTTGTTTTTTAATTACAAGAGAACTTTCTCAATAGTTCTTCTTGCACTAGCAGATGCAGAGTACAGATTTACATTTGTACAGGTCGGAGACTTTGGCAGAACAAGTGATGGTGGAGTGTTCAGTGGTTCTGCTCTCGGGAGAGGCATGGAGGCCAAAATTTTGTCTGTCCCTGCTGACTGCCCTTTGTCTGGATCTGGTGTACAAGGCCCAATGCCATACACCATGGTGGGTGATGCTGCATTCTCACTGAAAACATATTTGATGAGACCTTTTCCAGGGAACAGAATCCCACGATGGAGACAAATATTCAATTACCGATTGGCACGAGCAAGAATGGTTGTAGAATGTGCCTTTGGCATTCTGTCATCCAGATGGAGGGTACTCCATACACGGATCAACGTGAAGCCAGACAATGCTGACTCTATTGTAACTGCAGCCTGCATTCTTCACAACTTCCTTACAAACCCATCAGACAATCAAAGGTGGCTGGATGAGGCAGAAGAGAGAGGGGAAGTGCTAGCACCTGCTACAAACAGGGGTGGAAATAGGGGATGCAGAGAGGCTTGCGATGTGCGGGAAAAACTTTGCACATTTTTCAGCTCCCCTGAAGGTAGAGTGTCCTGGCAGGACAATATGGTGTAGGGTTTATTTGCAAGCAAATTTACCAAAGGACATACTGAAAACCAATTTAATACACTGTTTTAAATTCTGTGTATTGCAAATGGTTCATAGCCTGACTTCCTGCTTATCTTGAAATCAGCATTTACTTGTTTATTATTTTTCCTTCGCCTGCAAGTCTTTGTAAAGTACATTGTGTGTATCATAAAGAACTTGATGTTTCTCAACTTCCACGATGAGACCATTGTTTTGTCCATTATTGTCTTTCCAGGTGCACTCTGAAGACCACCGCCTGTGACACCACATGCTGTTGTTTATGATTGTCAGCATTATGTCAGCACGACATCCGTTCTTCTGCCAATATATAGGCCTAGTTATAAGAATACAACTACTACTACTAATAATAAATAAATCTCTAAGGCTAAACTAGCAGTATAAATTATTTAAAGTTGTTTTTGTATTTCGGCCAAAAAGTTTGTTTTTGGATAGAACTGTAAGTACTTTGACAGATTTTGTAAAAAAAAAAAAAAAAAAAAATTAAAAGAAAATAGGAAAAATTTTGAATTTAAATATCATGCATTTTTAATGTCATTTGCTCAAAACACGGTAGATATCATTAATGCAAATTTTGGGGAAAATTACTTTTTCGTGTCAGTACATGTGTATTTTGGCCATGATCATTTAGCATTGTCACTTTATACATATTTTTTTAATATTATTTTCTTTCCTAACATTCTCCAGTTTTTTGTTAAAACACACTTTGAGCGTTGGTAGAGCAGCAAAAATAGACCCAGCGCCAAAACGATCGTGGCACTGCTGCTTCTGCTCTGCTCTTGCAATGCTCTGCCGCGCAGCCTCTGCGTGCAATGTGAACACTCTCACCTGCTAACATGGGCGCCGAAAAAAATATGCGCTGCTTACGCTATGCTGACGCGTGCGGTGTGAACCCGGCCTTACAATGCATCCTAATTACTTTTAGTTTGTGTATCATGAAATATTAAGTGATTTCAATGATTGGATGATTAATGTCTATTCTTAGATGGATGGACTTGCATGTTTTCACACATTTTATCAAAATCTCCATCTCCATGCTCTCCATACTTTAGCAATTTTTTTTACATTTTGCAAGTGCATTAGTATGGAGGCATGCAACTGTTCCAATTAAGTGATGAGAAGTTCGGATCATTTTACCGACTCTGACTTTTGAGTCTCGTTCAGCTAAATGAACAAATCTTTTTTTGAGTCATTTAGTTCATTTTAGCAAAATGTAAATAAAATGGGTTTCGAGTCGGGTTTTGAGTCGTTCCTTAATCACGTGACAGATCCATACGCTATACCAATGCATTCTGAGCCGGAAAGAGAATTGAAGAGAAGAGTCTTTCGGGTTGAGTCATTCCTTAATCACGTAACAGACCCATACGCTATTTCTGACATTTCTGTCATTATATTTTTGTTACTGTTTCTTGAGGATCTGTGGTGTGGTATTATTTTATAAATAAACTAAGCCCTGTTATAAATAAAATATTGATTAATTTATCTTTTTAGCTGTCTATCTGTAAATACACTAGGCTGTATAATAATAATCCTAGCCTACAATACAAAGTATTTATAGCCTAGTTTGTTCATTTTAACTCCAATTTTGAGTTTGCTGGTATAATAATTGCTTTTCCTAGGCAGACTTGACATATTGGTCTAATATATGTATAAGAAGATTGCTTCCGGCTCAGACTGCATTGGTTTAGCATATGGGTCTGTCACGTGATTAAGGAACGACTCAAGTTTGTCACGTGATTAAGGCACTCTTCGGTGCGCCACTGAATTCCGAGAGCTCTCTCCACAGTGTATCTATATCAAGATCCAGCTCCTTCACCTCTTTGGCTTTCTCCTTTACTGGAATTGAAGCTAAAACTGAATGACCATTACTTGTCCACTTCGTCAGTCTGAATCCGCCAGTGGCACAGACAGCTCTCAAGTCTTGAATCATGGTAATGGCTGCATCCTCATTGGGTAGGAAAGTTAGGCAGTTGTCAACATAGAAGTTTCTCTGAATGGTACTAAGAACCTCTTTACCAACGCTGCCCTCATTGTCCTCTGCTGTTTTCTTGAGTGCATAGTTTGCACAACTAGGTGAAGAGACGGCACCAAAGAGGTGAACCAACATCCAATGCTCTGCCAATGGTTGGCTAGTGTCACCGTTAGGCCACCATAAGAACCGCAAAAAGTCAACGTCCTCAGGTGTAACTTTTACCTGATGAAACATTCCTTCGATATCTGCCATGAGTGCCACAGGTTCTTGACGGAAACGAAAGATAACTCCAAGGAGACTTTTTGAAAGATCAGGGCCCTGTAGAAACTCCTTATTTAGGGATATGCCTTGAAATGAGGACCCACAATCGAATACAACCCTAATTTTCTTTTTCCTTTTGTGGTACACACCATGATGGGGTATGTACCATACTCTTCCAAATTTTCCTGACAGTTCATCAAGTGGCACCTTTTCAGCATGCCTCTTTTCCAAGATGTCACCCATGAATTCCTTATAATCAGTAAAAAACCCATCATCCCTTTGGAATCTCTTCATAGGGCTAATAGCTCGTTGTTGGGCTATCGTTCTATTATTAGGCAGGTGAACCTCCTCTTGACGGAATGGAAGTCGAAGTTGATAGTGACCATCTTGTTTAACAACGGAATCTGATGCGATTTTGAGGAACATCCTGTCCTCAGCTGAATGCTCAGATTTCTCGTTGTATGCCTTTTCTGGAAAATCGTAATTTAACTGATTCAAGAGAAGCTCTTCCACACTGGTAATTGAAATCCTATTACAGGACACCTTTAGTCGTTCACTCCTGTTTATAGATCGGCTTCTGCCCAATGGGCCATTAATGAGCCATCCTAATTGAGTTAGAACTGCATAAGGTCCTTCTCCTTGACTATTAATGACCCTCCATGGCTCTATAAGCTTTGGAGCATTAACTCCAATCAACAGACTGACTTCTGCTTCAATTGTACTCAAACTGACCTCTTTGAGATATTGCCAGTGCTGAATGTCCTCTTGAGTAGGAATGTTTTCTTTACCAACTGGTATAGAAGCTTGGGTAAAAACCTCCGGCAGGGGCAAGAAATTGTTACCATCAAGGCTGCTTACTTCGAACCCATCCAATCTGTATGTACATATAGGTCTTTCTTGTCCCATGGTCCTAAGTAGAACTTCTGTTCTCCTTCCTCTTACATGCAGTTTTTCCATCAGGTTTTCTGTAATGAAAATTGCGGAACTTCCGGGATCAATAAAAGCGTAAGTTTGGATTATGTTACTCCCATTGCAGGCCTTAATCTTCACTGGCAAGATAGCAAGTTTGTAGTCTAAAGAACCAACTTTTCTCTGTTCTGCTGACACCATGGCAATTGTAATTAAGTTACTGCCACCTTTATCCTTCTGGGAAGTATATTGCTCTTTGGAGGGCATGCTTTTGACATGGAGTATTGTTAGGTGCCTTTTGTGACAAGTCTTACAATCCAGGCGCTCTCTACACATTTTGCTCATATGCCCCTTTTAGAAGACAAGCAAAGCATAGTCCTTTTCCCTTTAGAAAATCAACCTTCTCTCCATGAGGCTTTAGCGCTATCTGACTACATGTTTCCAATGCATGATTGCCAGAACAGAACAAACAGGGGGTATGTAATGCAATACCGGAAGCCTCAGCACACTTTATTTCTTTTGTACTGGATATCAGTGGTGATATGGAAGTAGCAAAAATCTTACTCCCAGACTTGAAAGGACGAAAGCCTGTCTCAGCCTTAATACTCTTGGTTGCAGAAGTAGAATCTAGAATATTGCTGAAGAGGGGATCTTGAAGTATCTCTGCCTGTTTTCCAATAAAAGCAACCACATCCTGAAATTTAGCTCTACTGTGTGTTCTTTCAAGAATGTCACATGCTGTGCTTCTCCACTTTTCACATAATTTATATGGAAGCTTGGATATAATCTGCTTGAGATTGGAAGGTAAATCAAGATCATACATGTTAGGGAGGTCTTTGGCAGCATTGCAACAGCCTCTCAAGTAAACAGTGGTGGACAGTAACGAAGTAAATGTAATTCGTTACTGTACTTAAGTAGCTTTTTTGCGTATCTGTACTTTACTGAAGTATTTCAATTTGGGGAGACTTTTACTTTAACTCCACTACATTTCAAGGTCAAATATCTTACTTTTTACTCTATTACATTTTCAAAATCAGTCGTTCCTTTTTATTTATGAGTGGATAAAAACTTAAGTGGTCAAACGAGCCACCAATCACAGCACGCGTTTAGTTTTGAACTTGTTTTACTTGCCCCTGTTGGCTCCTTGGCAACAGCGCGAATATAGGGTTCAACGTGAGTGACGTGACATCACGTCAATGCAACAGGCATAACATTGAGCGCCAGTGTCCTGATAAATGATGGAAGAAACTAACGTTACTGACTCTAACATGCCACAACACCCATGGCCTTATTTACGCACTTTTTTTGAAATTATTGAAAAGAAGAACGAGTCCTTCATTTTTAAGTGCCTTCTCTGCCTGCCTCGGCCCTGTACAATTTCGTCATACAAGAATTCTCCTTCCAATCTAAGGAAACACGTAGAGGTAAGCCATTTTCATTTCACAATTTTTTTTTAACGAGAAATCTAACAATAGCTTGCAGAAAACTGTTTTATTGTGTATGTTAAAATATAGACTATGTGACGTCACTAAGTTAGCTGTTTCACCATATTTCATAGTATTTGTTTTTGAAACTTTTCAAGCTGAGGGCTCTGATATTGTGAAATTCGATGTTAACATGTTATGTTGGAATATAAATTCTATTTTGAATAGTTTTACATGCAGCGTATTCAATTCCATTTAGCATTTTTCACAATACATATAGTTTCAAAGTACCTTTACAGAAAGTATGTCTACATTACAATTTAAAGTGATCTGTTATCAGAGGTGACTGTGTCCAAGTTATCTCTGTCAGAAATTTACAGTTCTAAGATAATAAAAATCATGCTGTTATTATCTAACATCTTATTTTAATTTTAAGTAAACAATGAGCTAATTAAAGTAATTATTACAAGTTGGGATCATAATGATTACATTATACGAAAATTTAGCATTGGTGCATGTATGATGCTAAAACAGTTGACTGGTGGAGTGCTCCTTTTTAACAGTGATTGTTATTTTCAAAAGTTCAGCTTCCAAAGACTGTGATCTAACCAAGCCTATTCTGAAAATAATGTACACTGTAGCATACATCTATGACATGCTAAAAGCACATGAAATGCTTATTTTATTTAATCAAAGAGAGGAGACTGATCTCTGGTTTAACTTAATGTTTTGAATGTTTCCTTTTTGCAGAGAAAACATGGTAGCCACATGCAGAGATATATTGCCCTAACAGCGCCAAGGAAAAGAAAAATGGAGAGCGAGGAGGCTCCTTCAACCTCCAGACAGTTGAAGTTGAGAGAAACCAAGCTAGTCACACAGAAGAATGTTGATCATGCAGTGTTGAATTTTGTGATCCAGAGTCTACAACCCTTTAGTGTGGTGGACCAGCCATCATTTCAATACTTGTCCCGAAAGCATTGTCAAACTAGGTAAGATTATTTGGTAACACTTTACTTGAAGGGGTGTGCATAAGACTGACATGACACCTTCATAATCATGACATGACATGTGTCATGAATATGAAAGAGGTTTTATGCATGTTTATGACAACTGTCATTAAGTGTCATTCACTCAATTAAGTCATTTTTAATGCAAAGATGACATTGTTTGTGATGTCTTTGTTACGACAACTTGACATAAACCAATACATCATAACCTGTCAGTGTCTTTGTCATGACAACCTGACATTACCAAGACAACATAACCTGTCATAAACATGGCAGAGTAATTATCAAACTTAAACTACTTTGGTTTTTAACATTAACATTACATTACATTATTTTGGTAGCACTTCAGTATAGGGAACACATATATAAACTATTAACTATGACTTTTCTGTCAATAAACTCCTAATTTACTGCTTCTAAATATAGTTAATTGTTAAGTTTAGGTATTGGGTAGGATTAAGAATCTAGAATAAGGTCATGCAGAATAAGGCATTAATATGTGCTTAATAATTATTAATAAATAGTCAATATTCTAGTAATATGCATGCTAATAGTAATAAGCAACCCTAAAATAAAGTGTTACCATTATTTTATAACAGTGTCATTTTTTAAGAAGTTTGAAATGGTCTGTTATCTGACTTTCTGCTGGAGGAAACTTTAAAAAAAAATGAAATGAAAAATATTCATGACGCTGTTATAAAATTATTTGTCAGAGTATTGTAACTTAATGACATTTTAATGACAAGTTCAATTTGTACCACTGTACTTGAGCTCAAGATACATATTCATGACACTATTATGATGGCCTCATGACAGCCAATGTCAAAACCAACCACATGACAGTTTAATGCAATGTTAACCCATAAAGCTAAATGATGTCAAGTTGTCATGACAAAGACACTGACAGGTTATGATGTATTGGTTTATGTCAAGTTGTCATAACTCGGACATCTCAAACAATGTCATCTTTGCATTAAAAATGACATAATTGAGCAAATGACACTTAATGACAGTTGTCATAAACATGCATAAAACCTCCTTCATATTCATGACATGTGTTATGTCATGATTATGCAGGTGTCATGTCAGTCTTATGCACACCCCTTCAAGTAAAGTGTTACCGATTATTTTATTTTTATTTTTAAAAGTGTCATTAGTTAAAGATTCTGAGAAACTGAGCCAAATGTTTTTTTTTTTTAAGATATCCAACTAAAATTTTATCTTGACATTCTCAGTTTGTTTAGGTTTGTTTAAATACTGTTCTTTTGACATTTTAATATTGGAGAAATGTGTGATTATAGTAAAGTTTTGATTCTTAGCATCTATGCGAATGACCATTTCAGGCCTGGACTACATCAAGGACCATCTGGAGGAAGAGACTTTGAATCAGCCGCCAGCTGATGGTTCCAGTGGCTCTGAGGAAGAGGACTTCTTTGCGAGCATGAAGCCTACTCATGGTCAGGAAGGTATCAAGCAGTTAGATGGCTACCTTGCCTGCAAAGCTGATGACAAAGACATTCTCAAGTCCTTCCCATCAGTCTGTAAGTTGTCTTTGAAGCTCAATACTGCTTTACCTGCCTCTGCAGCTTGTGAACGTCTTTTCAGCACAGCAGGGCTTATTTTCAGTCCCAGGAGGGCAAGAATGGACTCACACAACTTTGAGAATCAGCTCCTTCTCAAGCTGAATAAAAGATATTGCCACTTTAGTTAGATCTTCAGTGCCATAATGTACTAGCATGCTCACCAAAAGTACACTTAATGGAATGCTGATTAATAATGTTTACTGCCACAACTATTGTTCATTGCCATTTGAGGCTTGTTATTTTAGTATGTCACTTGTGATGACAGGTTATGTAATTTGTTTTGAGATTTTCACACTATGCTGAGGTCACCTTAGTTGATATATTTTATTTATTTATTTTATTTACTTTTTTTACCAAGTATCTCCAGGTTTCATGTGAAGCAGTATAGAGTTAATAATACACAAATACTGACAATTACATGTAAAAGCATTACTAAATATTGTTCCTGACTGTGTGGGGAAATTCATAACTGAAATAGTATTATATACACTACTATATGCAGTTGTGACTGGCAAGTGCATTTCTTCTGATCACAAACACTAGTTCCTATTACAGTGAATCTGATATGGCCATACACAGAAACATTCAGATATGATATAGTAAAGGAAAACTCATGTTAACCTGTGTTTTGCAAGTTTAAGTTTAAATAAAAACTTGGATAACGGTTACAAATAAATGTTAAACTGAAACTACCTGCTCTCAAGTCCTGTTATTTCATTTAGTTCTAAAGGAATTTTTTGTGCTTATGAATTTTTTTTATAGACATCAGTGTCTGACTAATTAATGTCATTTTATTAATAGATTGATGTGCCAAGAGTGACAGAGTCTTCACGTAGACTGAGTTAAGCAAGAGTCTTGTGACAAAAATTATAATAGGACATTATAGCAATAAAAAAATCATAGTACTTGGATACTTAAGTACATTTGAAGGCAAATACTTTTGTACTTTTACTCAAGTGAATGTTTAAAGGCAGCACTTCTACTTTTACTTGAGTAATATTTTACCTTGGGTATCTATACTTTAACTCAAGTACATGGTATGTGTACTTCGTCCACCACTGCAAGTAAAGGGCATAAGCATTAAGAGCCTTTCCATCATCGGCCTTGATATTATTCCAACTCAGGGCCTTTTCCATATAAGCACTGGTGATTTTCACTTCATCACCAAAATGACATTTGAGAAGCCTTTTAGCTTCAGCATAATCCCTTCTAGCATCCATATGCAAGCAGCTTCGGACGAGCTCCTTTGATTGGCCAGAAGTAAATTGTTCCAGATAGTAAAGTCTATCCCTACTATTGTCAGGCTTATCTTCTATGCCGTGTTCAAAGGCTTGCATGAAAGGACGAAAATTTAATGGGTCTCCGTCGAACACTGGAATCTCTCTAGAAGGGAGTAAAGTGTGTTTTTGCTGCAAAACCAAAAGTTCAGCAATGTCATTTTGCCTCCGCACCATATTCGAAAGATTCATATTTGTAATCCCTGTATCCGTGCAGCTAGCTGAAGGATTTTGTGAAGTAGTAGCAGGGTTATCAGATGTTAATGTTACATCCTCAACATTGGAATTTCTTTGTACAGCTTGGTTGAGTTTTGGAGGTTGAAGCTTTCTTTGTAATGGAGTTTTTGGGATAGCTCCAAGTTGAACAAATTCAAATGATGGAGATGGTCCTGGTGATGTCTGATCCTGTGGCATTGATGTCTTAGAATTCTCAGTGCCATACTTTCCAAAATACTCATTCATTTCATCCTTAGGTTCATCAGATTGCTGGGAATTACCAGATCGAACTTGTAGACTTGGGCTTGCTGTTGTTTCAAAGTTTTCTAGGACTTTAAGTTTAGCATCATTCGCAGCTAGATCACATTCCAGATTTACGGTTTCCAGTCTCATATTCAAAGCAGCCTATTCCATTTCAAGGGCATGTTTTTGTTTTAATGCAGCTTTGCGAGCAAGAAGGGCTGCTTTATCAGCAGATACTTTTATCCTCATCATACAGATGATGATGATGATGATATACTTGAGCTGTGAGAACTACGAGATCTATGTGACCTTTTGGACATATTCGAAGCACTATCGTTTGGCTCAATAAGTGTTTGTGGGTCCTTTTGAACATTTTTCCACATCTCGTATTCACTCATAAAATGTAGCCATCTTAGGCTCAAACCAGTCAATGCGCTCATTTTCTCTGATATCATCTGGTAGTTGCTCTTGCACAAGCTTATGAACAGTCTTACATTCTCCAAGTGCTGCATATAATGCCTCTACACTTCTTTTTATTGAATCCACAACACCACGATCAGCAAGCAATGCCTTTGCTTCATTCATTCTGCGTGTGAACACACCAAGTTTTCCCCTATGCATAGAACTGAGGGATGCAATGCTTTGTTCAACCTCAACATTTTCATTCTTTGACGTTTCATCAGCCATGTTTGACACAACCAAGTATCCAGATATCCACAAAATCAGTAGGCCACAATATACACATAAGCATCAGCTTCTTATATCATGCTTTGATCAAAGCCAGAATTTTCAACAGCAGCTCTTAATAATAAGTTCACCCATGGTTACTCACAAATTGGATGAGTTTCAGAATCCTTTAAAAGCTGTCAATGCTGTTGATGCATTCCACTCATGGCTTGTTCATTCCAAATGTAGGCCTTGATGGGGCCTACCGCATGCCTGCATGTCCTTCTTGGGAGTTTTTTGACTAAATGTAATGGCTTCCTTTTGGTTTATAGCCACTTTCAGTGGGGAAAGTACATTTGAAACTGTTTGATCAATCCTTTTATTGTAACAAAAATGTGAAAATTTAAAAGCAAAACTGTGATTCCAAAACAGTGTAAAGCAGTATAGTGTAGGTTAAAAAAAAAAAAAAACAAAAAAAAAAAACTGTCTCCCTTCCCCCTGCCATTGCCACATCACTTCCTGTTTAAAATGGCTGACACCTGGCAGATCCCAAAATGGCTCCTTAAAGTGGAAGTACAAAATATAATAATGGATAAATTGATTAACAACATTAGTAAGAATATGGCTTCTACACAGTGAATAGTGGTGAACCTTCCCAGGAGTGGCCGGCTGACCAAAATTACCCCAAGAGCACAGCGACGACTCATCCAAGAGGACACAAAAATCCCTACAACAACATCCAAAGTAATGTTGCACGATATACCAGTACTAGAAAGGTATCGCGATACCCTGTTTTTAAAAACGGTTCGGTTCTTCATTTTATCAGTACCAGTACTTTGAGTGTACCAGCTGTATTTCCTAATGTGCGACAGCAGGGGGCAGTGTGCGTGCAGCGCGCTGCTTCTGAGGCACATTGAGTGCGTTTATTCCTCTCAACTGCGCAACAGCTTTTATGGTGATGAAAGGAGAGGTATGGCTGCAAATACAGGTGCTCTTGCAGACCGTCCACAAATTGTTGAGAAAGTAGATGCACAAAGCAAAATATGGCATTATTTTGCTTACATTGCCGACAGTCAGGGCAAGCCCACGGACACCACAAAGCCCGTCTGCAAAACATGTTACAAAATAACGCAAGCAAAGTGAGAATCCAACTTGCAAAAGCATCTTGCCGAAAAACATCCCGATTTCTACAAAGAATTTAAAGAGCGACAGGTTAGTGAATGTGATACCAGCGTTATGTTTATGCTCTCAAAAATTAATTGATTGTTATTTATATTACTCGTGCAAGCTGAAATCCGCAAAGAGGTGTATTACTGAGTCTATTAAGTGATATCTGGTTGCAAAAATAAAATTAATTTAAAAATACATAAATATGTGAAGGGAATATACAGTTATATTAAACCAATTTATGCTTTAATAACACTGCTCTAATTATTTACAGTAATCAAATTTACAAAATATTCTTAGATGTATAAAAAAACAGGAAAAAAGCATAACAGCAAAAAATTTACAATTTTATTGAGCATGAAAATAATAAACATTAAAAATTATATTAAATATAACTCTGTAACTTCATTGCAATGAAGCTCAAATCCAGAATTATCAGCCTGCACACTGGTGAAGAAAGAAGTTCTATCATATGTTGTATATTTACTAGGGCTGGGCGATATATCGCATGCGATTGTCATTTCGTCAGTAAAGCCAGTTCCCTGATTACCGCTAAATCGCCATCACCTGCTTTCAAATGGAGCGCCATTTAAAGTGCATATTGCAGGTTTAACATTTTTTTCAAGATGAATATATAACCTTGTACAAAAATACCATATAAAAAGGTACTGCAGGGTTTAAAAATGTTTTGCGAGACATAAGGGCATTAATTTAGTAGATAAAGTGACGGTCTCTTTAAAAACCGCTTTTTTTTCAGCGTCGCGTCATTTTACGTCACTACAGGGAGATGTTCGCAGAGCTCTGTGTTGATTCAGTGCAGAATATATTGGTATTTAGCAACAGCGGCCGTGAACCAGTGTGTTTTCGGTAGTTTTTGTATTCTATTTATCATCGTAATGGTAAATTATTGTGTTTGTTTGCTGCACAAACTTCAGCCTGTCAGGACATCGAGTACAGAGGTTTACTAACAAGAAAAACTACGCTGCTGTCTTCTGTGCCGGGGTTTGTTTTGTGCAGGTGAAGAGAAGGGACTTCACTTCTGCATCTGCGTCGAAAAACGCGTTCATTTTAGACTGGAGGATTATCACCCTGGCGATATGATGGAGTTCAACATTGTAATACTTCTGTAAATGATTATATTAAATGAATAACTTACACTATGCTTCTTCACCATTTTTACTTGAATCAATTTAAACACTGGTGAATACAAATTATGTACACATGCATACAGTCTCACACTTACACAAAACAGTTTTGAATGATGTGCTGGTAATGTAAATGCTACTCCAATTTCATGCATGCCATGAATGTAAACTTATATACATTCAAGTTCACACAACTACATAATCATGACGTCATACATCCTCACACTATCAGTGAATGGGCACGGAATAAACTCATAACACAGAATTAATGAATAAAGGATAACATGAAACACATACAGTAAGTTAACACTATATGTTTGGCCGCCGGCGGGAGACATGATCACGGATCCGTCAGAGATGCAGCTCGATGAAGACTTACGGTGCACATTTTAAGTTTTGTGTTTGATTATTACATTTGCTAACTACCAAATCAGTCGTGATGAGAAACGGCTATATCACGTAATGTTAGTGTGGACGGATATTAACGCGTGTGACATACGCTTGATCAAAGTTTATTCGTTTCTGTTATTAGTAATCAGTTACTCCTAGATGACCAATAGCTTTGCTATTGCCTGATTCATGATAATAATCTGTACAATATTGTGATCTGAGCACATGTCGTTACCTAACGTTATATAAGCTAACATCGGTCGCTGCCCTGTTCTCCACTGCTTCTCCTCACACAACAGCTCAATTTGTCTCTTTTGACCGTTATTCTGTCTAATTCTGGCCTGTCCCTGCTCTCTTGACCACATAGCAGGCTAATTGTATGGCTGTGATTATAGTTATACGAGTATAAATAAGCATTTACAATTTCCTCAGCATCCGAACTGTCATTGCGATCCATTGTTTTCCTATAGTTTATATTGATCGCGATCCCTTCAATGACGTCACGTCCGATTTGGCATTTTTCAGATGCGGAAGTAAAATTTTCTCACAAAAAACGACTCCAGAAGCCTATGTAGCGTATTTATGCGTGTTTTTTCAAGAAAATCTATTTCATACATTATGTTTCTATACATTGAATCACTAAAGCTCTAACCTGCAATATGCCCTTTAATAGACAGAGCCGTAGTTCACTGATAAGCCACGCATTATCGCGTTCATATCACAGATGAATCGCCTTCGATAATGAACGCGATATTGCGTGGTTTGTCAGTGAACTACAGATCTTTGATTCATATTTAAATTTGTTTGATGACCTGAAACATTGAAGTGTGACAAACATGCAAAAAAAATTTAAAAAAATCACACCACTGTAACATTTACTGGTTTCTGAACTACTGTTCATTATGTAAACTAAAGTTTTGTATTTCACACTTGTTTCAATATCCACATAAAACATCATCCTTCATCTTGAGCGCCTGTTGGGGATTCTGTAGAGACAAGTTGAGCAACACTCCCCATTAAAGATCAGGGCATTTAAGGAGATCATCATCCAGGAGTTAAACAGGAGAGATGTGACAATTGGTCATGAACTTGTACACTCTGTACCACGAAGGGTCATTTGTTGAATTAAATCTAGGCTGTGCTGATTTCTGCAATCCTTAATTTAAACAAAATTGGCAAAAAAGAATCCACCAAAGACGCTCGAGAGTTCAATACATGTCAGTGCTTCCCTCACATAGACTTTACTTGGTCGGGCCGCCCACGTATAATAACGGCCGCCCAAATATATTCTGAGACACATTTTTGCTTTTATTATTTTTATCCTCTTATACTTTTATATCCGCGCAAGATAATGAAACCATCCGCAATCGATTAACTAGTCGTTTCGTGCCTGCTCATTATGTGTGCGTCAGAACTGTTTACTCCCGCTAACATTCAAACGGGTGCTGCATTTTGCAAAGTCACAAGGCGGCGCTGTTGCGCTTTCTACAGGCTCGCGCAACAGAGCTTCAGACTGCTTCAAAGTGATTCTCAATCAATGAAAAGCGCAGATTTATGCCAAGCGATTGCTAACGAACTCAAGTTGATGAATTATTACAATGTCTACTTCATGGCCTTTATATAAAATGTTTTAGACGATTGTAAGAATCTGAAGGATCAGCCTGCAATAGTACAGACATTTCAAAATAAGAGTCCCGGTGTATTTTGGGCTTGTTTATAAATTGTATTTAATTGTATTAAATCTCTCCCACAGGAAGGAAAGACTAAGAACATTATTTGGCACATATATTATTCATTTTATACATTTTACTAGTAAAAAATGTGTCCCATTCACTGAGAGAAAGGTGAACCATTTAAATACTGTAATTTTGCATAATTTACAATGCATAATAATGCATAATATTAGTATGTAATTAAATGTAATATGCTATGTAATTAAAATTAATTTCAATAAATAAAAATCACACATTATTTGTTTGTAACATGTAGTAGACCATTTTTGTGCCGTGGGTAATAGGAGGATTTTTCGCCTAGCTACCACTGCAAGTATATTTCAAACCTGTGGGAAGCACTGCATGTCCACAGAAGGGTTTTCACCTTGGGAGAATGCATATCCTCATTGTCATGTTGAAAAAAATGCCCAACAAAGCAGGGAATGAGAAAAGGGTAACATCTTTCTCACAATTATATTATTCAATGATTTTTCCATGACTTTCATGGCCCCCAGAATATATGGTTATGAATATTGGAATATGCAATATGTCAAAATAAAGAACAGACACTCTGCTATAAATATATACAGTGCTGTAAGGACGTAGCCTATTTATTAGCTCAATTTAATTGTTACAGGGAATAAGAATTGAATCAACTGTAAATGATTCACTGTAAATGATTCAGAATTAATATTTAACACTTCATCAATTATTCGTCAGGCGAAAATTGAGGTTAGAGTATTTTACCAATTCTGGATAAAATATTATTCTGTGGCCAACAGTAACAATATTTTATTATGATTATTGTTATTATTGTAATTATTATATTATAAGCAAGAGGTAACGTTTAGGATCTTTTGAGTTTAAGGCAGTAATTTGATACACAGCACAAGAAACTCGTATATGTGAAAATCAAAACAAGCTTTATTGACTACTTCTAATGATTACAGGAAACTAAGGCTAAACACACACACACATTCATACGCACACACACACACATTCACGGAGTTGATATGAGTTATGAAGAAAGTCCCAAATACTAACTAAACATCGCAACCTGAGGAAAATCACAAAAGCAGAGCTTTGGCTTGATTCTTTAGGTTTCAAGGAGTTTCACCAGTTTCCAGCAAGAGAGAGAGAAGTTTGCTTGTACCTGCGTTTGCTCTGACAGCTGAGGTAGTCGGGTTGTTCCGTGACTCGTGTACAGCGGAATCCCGTTCTGGATTGGCTGTCTTTCAGGTGACGTCTTCTCGGGAAAGCCCTGTGGGTTGCGCGGAAGCTTTGAAGGATGTTGCAGGCTGGTGAAACGCGCTGTTCTGATAGTCTGGCTGAAGCGGCTCTCTTCTTTGGAGACTTTGGTCAAAAGGTTTAACGGAGTGTTTCAGGGTTCGGGATGTGACGGCTGTTGCGGCTCGGATGAAGATAGTCAGCGACTGTCAGATGGAAATCAGCCACGGCAGTTAGATGGGTTCTTCAACCCTTCTTCGGCATATCGATTCTTTGACGTATCTTTTACATATCTTCTGACCGATTTCGAGCGATTTCTGACCGACTTCCAGCTTCTGACTTCTGACCTATTTCATATTTCTCAACTGACGTTAGCTTGTTCGGACAGCATAGTTTTAAAGGAGCAATTCTGGCTCCATCCTTCAGATGCGATCCTCCAATGAGACGTTGCTACGGAGATTAGACACGCCTCGTCTATTGTCTATTGATCACATCGCGTGATATCTGCAGAACATTCTCCTGTTTTATTAACAACTTTATAAAGTTTCTTAATATTTTCCTGATACTGAATTTCAATGTTTCATTCACACAGAATTACAGAGAATTATAAACTCTGCATTTAGAGCTCAAACATGACACACTTCTTACACACATATTACTAGACTGACCTAATTAAAAACAGTGATTATAAGAGAAAGAAGATGCATCCAGGAATACAAACATATAATGCATTGAATCCAACATGCTAGTAATCACATCATAGCAAATGTTATTCTGGATATAGTTAATACTTTAAGTAATCGACAATTGTCCCTTTTGAGATTCAAGATTGAGTCCTTAAGCATAGTTTAAACTTTGACCGGAGTCACGAGTGACCGGGTCAGGATGGATTGCTCACACAAGGGAGGTATTGATAGGACAGATTCGTCTTTAAATCCGTTGATGGGTGTTTTCCTGTTCCGTCCGATAATACAAGAGGGTTTTGTGAGAGAATCAATAGATTTAATGTGATCAGATCCACGTGATGGGTTCTGATTAGTTTATTGCTGATGAGCAAAGAAGTCCTTTAGACAGAGTCCTTTGTTAAAAGAAGTCACGTCATCACTCCTGTAAAAGCTAGGTTTTTCCTTTCAGGAAATGGATCTTTTGGACCAAACGAAGCTTTGTTCAATCATGCCTCTGGCTGATAAAGCCATTTGGTAACGTCTGTCGAACGAGTCCCTACAGTGCACAGCATAAATGAGTACACACCCTCTGAACAAATACAAAAGATGTATTTTCTTTATGATCACTAATACAATTCATGGAAAGATAGCTAAAATGTATTAAACATAATCATAATAAAAACTGAGAAATATATATCATCAATAGCCATAAAATAAGTAAATTAGCCAATTTTGTTTTAAATTAACGATTGCAGAAATGAGTACACCCTAGATTTAATTCAACAAATGTATAATATTCTAGTACTTAGTGTGCCCTCCAAAAATTTGAATATACTGCTCTATGCCTTCTTGGAACGGAGTGTACAAGTTCATGACAAACTGTCACACGTGTACTGTTTAACTCCTGGATGATGAGCTCCTTAAATGCCCTGATCTGATCTTTAATGGGGAATGTTGCTCAACTCGTCTCTACAGAATCACCCACAGGTGCTCAAGAGTGTTTAGACTGAGTGAAATACATGTTCACACAAGGGGTTTCACCTTGGGAGAATGCATATCCTCATTGTCATGTTGAAAACATGCCCAACAATGCAGGGAATGAGGAAAGGGTAGCATCATCTAGTTCAAGTTTGTGTATTAAATTACACAGTGGTGTGGGAATTCATGACAGCATTGATAAACTCCCTCACACCTTCAGCACTCATACATCCCTATATAAGAGCTTTACTACCACTGAACTTTACTGTGGGAACCTGGCACTTCTTACTGTACTCCTCCTCTAGCAACACCAGAACATTTCGAATGCTGTTTGATCCAAAATGATTGACTTGGTCTCATGAGACCAGAGCATTGATTCCCAGAATCTATATTTTGTAAATATGGGCTTTGGAAATGGCTAACTGACTTTATTGTGTTTTGGCTACAGTGAGAACAACAACCATGCATGTCATTTCTGCAGGCTGCATCTTACTCTGTGAGATAAACAGTTTCATAGCTTTTGCTGGCTCTGAGATACTCGCTTACATGTCTTCTAAGTAACTGAGTAATTGCTGACTTTCAGAAGTTTTAATTCAACAAATGTATAATATTCTAGTACTTAGTATGTCCTCCATAATTTTGAATATACTGATCTGACAAGTGTACAAGTTAATAACAAACTGTCACATGTGTACTGTTTAACTCCTGGATGATGAGCTCCTTAAATGCCCTGATCTTATCTTTAATGGGGAATGTTGCTCAACTTGTGGGGTTTGACCTTGGGAGAATGCATTTCCTCATTGTCATGTTGAAAAAAAATGCCGAACAATGCAGGGAATGAGGAAAGGGTAACATCCTCTGGGTGTGTGAATTCATGACAGCATTGATATCATGTCTAATTACATTTTCTACTTTAAAAATGTCTGTTAATGCATCTTTGTGGTTTTATCATTTAGCTATGGGATGTAATATGGAAACCATAGCCTTCCCCTGGCCAGGTCTAGATGTACTCATTTAAAAACACAAGGCACATTGCTCACTCAATCCATAACATCAAAAATATCAGTGATGACTTCCGGTTTGGTAATGCGGTGTAGGACACACAGTGTCTAAGCTCTGTGTTATTTCATGTAATCTTTTCAGAATACAGCCTATTTGACAGCCTATTACACCCAATTCATTATATTTAAAAGTAATTAAAATGCTACAAGGACAGGCGGTAAGCAACAGGTTTGAATTCAATATGTTCAATATATTCCAGAGCAATATATATAATGCTATCAACATTGAGCACCCAAAAGAGTACACAAATTCATTAAAAAAAATAAAAGAAAATAAACATTTTTAAAAAAAACATCAATGTCTGTGGATCTCTTATGATGGTTGACAAACTTCATCTGCAAAGATCGCTGTTGCACCTCAGTTCAAGCAGCCTCAAGCAGTCTTTTCTTCCATAGCACGTTACAGAGGATGTTTTCGATGACTGAGAAACCAAAGACTGTTAGTCTTTGACTGTGAGAGTTTTTGAAATGAGCGCATGCATAGGAACAACCCCCTTCCTTCACAGCTCATTTCGAGGGAACGCCTCCCAAAATTCGTGCACTAGTATTGGAACACGAGTGTTTGTTTACCAAGTCTTTCTTTTGCATCCTCCTTCGGGTTTCTTATCTGCCATGGTGCAAATTCGAGGAGGAAAGCAGGAGCGACAATGAAAACAAACCGAAGCTAACGACAGAGTTTTATGCGCTATGCGGCACCTGTGGAAAGTTACTGGAGCGCGCACGTCTCTCACAAGGAACGTAATGGCAGTGATTGACAAGCCAGAGGGCCAATTGTTTACGCGATGATCACACAAACGATTGGCTAAATAGTCTTTTATCAGTTAGTAGAGACCGTTTCAAGTCATATTGCATAAATGTATAAAACAAAACATCCTCTATAACACCTTTAAGAAGCATCCACATGGAGAGTCGAACAAAATGGTGCCTGTCAGCTTGTTTAAGCGCACACAGCACGTCCTGAACTACAAACATGATATTTAACGTAATTTGCAAAAAAAAAAAAATGAGGCAAAAACCTGTTAAATTCAAACATTTAGGCTAACACTGGTCGTTATCAAATCAGTTGATCGTTATCAAGTCGTTATCAAATCGTTATCAAGTCCATATCAAATCAGTTTGAACAGTCTTTTATGACAACTGCTAAACTCAATATAAAACCATAAAATATAGCATTTTATATCATAATGCTATATTGTAGTTAACAGCAATTTCGTGTTTTGTTCAATTATAGCGCCATCAAGAGGCACAATCACACCACTTTTTTTATGTATCCTCAGAGTGAGCCCATACTTGTGTGTGTGTGTGTGTGTGTGTGTGTGTGTGTGTGTGTGTGTGTGTGTGTGTGTGTGTGTGTCAAATTTGGTGCAAATATCTCATTTCCTTTCAGAGTTATAAACATTTATATGTATGAGAACATAAAAAATGACCCATGGACGACATTGATTAGACTTTTTTTGCCACTTCCTGTCAAAATTTTGACAATTGGGCATCAGCGTATAGTTAACCATCTATGGTTCTTTGTTTCCTACAGTGGTATCGTCTCGATCGGAGTGAAATGCTGCATGTTGCCTCAAGTCATGCTTGTGATGACATGTACCAAGGTTGGTCTGAATACAATAAAGCGTTGTGGAGATATAACCTCAAGTCTGATTTGGCTAGCTTTTCGTCAAAAGTACGCATGTGCTATAACATGTTTTAAATGCTGATGATTCTCATTTTGTGTAGACCAGGGGTGTCCAATCCTGTTCCTGGAGGTCTGTCTACCTCTGAGTCCCATTCCGGCCCTGCTCCAGCAGTTCAAGTGCTCCTGAAGATCTCAATGAGCTGCTTCAGTTGTGTTTGATCAGGGCTGGAGCTGAGCTTTACAGGTAGGCAGATCTCCAGGAGCAGTGCTGGGTGGACATTGTTCCCTCTCTGAGAGTAAGACCTAGTTCACTTTTATATCCTAATCTGGGAAAACCACCAACAAACAGGAACATTTATCTCGTCCACTGCTCCTCAACACGCTGTTCCTCTCCTCCTCGTGACGGATGGTGAAGTCTCCAAGTCCAAGGGGGTCATCGAGGTCTTGGTGGCGAAGGGAAAGACCCAGAGAGAGTCTTGGGAACCTAAAGTTAAAGGGTTGTCAGTGATGGTGTCACATTGATGTAAATATAACCACTGACATATAATGACTCGAAAATAACTGCACTGTAATCAACAGTAACATAAAAAATCTAGATTAAAAACATTTGTCAAGACAAACTTTAGGTTAGCTTGAGAAATCCTGGCAATAAAAGCTGTTGAAACTACAAACTTTTTTTTTAAGTTTTAATTTAGTACCATAAAATCCACAAAAAATACAAAATATTAAAGGATGGATGGATTAATGGGTAGATTAGTGGGTAGTAATTATGATTCATGTGCTTGTCTGTAAGCTTCACCATTCTACAGTAAATCAATGTCAGTTACAAAAAATAATATTAAAATGGTAAAATCATTACCACTTGACATTTCGTTATCATTTCATAACAGTCAATCTGAACACTGTTGTCACATACTGTAAAACATTAACAATAAAGCTGAACCGTAAGACAATATCATGAAATGTAATTTAGCATCTTGAATAATTAAGTCTGTGGCCCTAACAAAGTATTAATTTTATTGTATTAAAATAGCAATTCTTGTATTAGATGTTTCACATATTAGATGTGCTACACACTGTTTAATTGGAGAACTTTCAGCAAATCATTGGACAACATGCATTTAAATATATATGCTTAACCCCTTAACTGTCACCCCCACTTTTTTTTTTAGACAAGAAAATGCACTATCCAAACTTAAATGGTTGTAATTCAAGCATACGTTGGAGTATAGACAAAAGGCTGGTCTTGTTTTAAAGATGAAATTTGGCAGATTATTGTAGATGTGAAAAAACGTATGTAAGTGAAACAGAAAAAAAGTTATAGAAGTTTATGTTTATGAAAATGTAAAATGTAAAAATATAATATTTTATATTTTACATAAAATATATATTTTACAAAACAAGTTTTACTCTAAAGCTGCAAGGAAATCAAAGCCAAAAATCTGAACAAGTTGTGTTCCAAATTTCAGGTTGATATCTCAAAAAATGAGCTTTCAGTAAGATTTTGTTTGGGCGCAGTACCACACTTTTTCACTAGATGACAACCAAGCTCCATTACTGACCATATAAAGGCGCCTCCATTTCCATATATGGTTTGAGTGATCTGAACCATATATTTCCATTATTTTCATACAATTTATGAAGTAAATATCCTATATAGAAGTAGTATGGGAATTTTGGCAGAATTTGAATATGAATTCAGCCTCTAATAAACATAAAAATAACATGCATGTAGGCCTAGGTTAGATCGGCGCCACAATCATAAACGTATTTTTTTTCCTATTAAAAACATTTTCAGACCTTTTTTTCTCAAAAAATTGAATGGATGTTATCTTTTGAACTCTTGGCATGAAAACAAACATGTTTCAACCAATCTTTAATGATTTTTCATGTTCATTGCAATTTCAAAATAAAGGTCTGAACATGCCTTATGAGTATGAAAATATGCTTGTTGCAAATTGATAAATTACTGCTCCTATGTAATTTATTTTGGAAATCAGTCACCAAATATGTAAACTAGAGATTCTAAGCTTTCAAATGATATATAGTTTGTCAAGATTCGTTTAGGTTTACTATAGAATATTACTGTTTGAAATATAAAATGGCAAACGTCCCACCTGTGGGACGGTGACAGTTAAGGGGTTAAAAAATAAATAAACTCTGAATACAGCCGACCTTTTATGCGTCAGTTTCTATGCACTTCCAGCGTGTGAACAGGACTTTTATTTTGGTCTGCCCGTGTGCCGTCATAAGGCAGCGCCGCGCTCCTGCTTCTGTTGTGATTCGGCTGAAGAAAGGTTTGTGTTTTTAAGCATTTAAAATTTTAAAATCGATGCAGACCCTTCAGACATTTGTATAGTTTATACAATAAATGTATAACGGATTAATTATTATCAAGTGTAACATTATAACGATTTATGCAATATTTATGGGCTTCATTTTGTGTGAGTAAAGGGCGTCCGTACATGAGTAACAGAAAATGTGTGTCTAATTTCGCTATCGTGAATCAATTTATCATAAACACGAATTTAGTCACTGGCGAGTAGTGATTCAAACTCCGAATCAATTGAATAAAATGATTCGTTAAATGATTCACTTGAAGCGCTCAAATGGCGACACCTGCTGGTCAAACAGTGTAAACGCAGCGACAACACAAACGAATCAAGAAATATTTATCTTTATCATGTGTAACTTTATGAACCAAGAGCTGATAGTGTTTTATGTCGTACTTGTGAGATCAGTATTGTTATTGACTGGGTGTTCATAACATGATAATGTGTAGATTTTGTGTTTTTCTTTCTGTTAATTATTCTCATCTCAAACACAGAAAATCTCCTGGTGAAGAGACTGAGATCCTCATGACACTATTATAAAGATGGTGTTTATTAAAGAGGAGAGTGAAGACCTGAAGATTGAAGAAACATTTAATCATGAAGAAACTGAGGAACAAACAGGTTGGTTTCATTCTCAAAGCTGAACTCAGTCATTTGATCCTTGTTAAAATGTTCAGCTCTACAGAAATGAGTGATAATTTTTGAAGAGTGTCATAATGAAAGTAGTTTTATTTGACATGGAGTGGGTCTCCTCATGTGGATAGACATGTTGAGATCACATGATCAGACAAATACTAGTGTTCCCATCAAGTGAACCTGAGAAAGACCTACTGTTAAATGCTCGATTCTGGTTGGTTGATGCACATTCATTTCACTCTGTGTCCTCTGCTATTTTTCATATGCTATTTCATATTTTGTCTATAGAAATGGGTTATTAACTACTATAAAGCGACATGACTGGCTGATGTTTTCGAGAGCAGCGCACGATGATCGATGATTAGACGATTATTTTCATTGTCGATAATAATCAGTTTTATCGATCAGTTGTTGCAAGTCTAATTCAAATTATATTGGAATACATGAGGAATGGCAACACAGTATATTACTGTTTTAATGGAAAACAGTCAATTTTCACAGTGTGGGGTTAAAAATTTAAATTTGATGTTTATCTGCTTACTCCCAGCGCATCCAAGATGTAGGTGACTTTGTTTCTTCAGTAGAACACAAATGATGATTTTTAACTCCAACCGTTGATGTCTGTCAGTCGTATAATGCGTGTCAATGGGAACACAATCTATAAGAGTAAAAAAAAACATGCACAGACAAATCCAAATCAAACCCTGCGGCTCGTGACGACACATTGATGTCCTAAGATACAAAATGATCGGTTTGTGTGAGAAACTTTAAGTTGGCTTAAAAAGCTGGTCCAGAAAGTTTGAAGCAGTTTTAAAAATTTACAATTTGAAAGTTTCAGTTTTAGTGTAGTAGATAGATAGATAGATAGATAGATAGATAGATAGATAGATAGATAGATAGATAGATAGATAGATAGATAGAGATGGATGAACAATAGATAGATGGAGAGATGGATGAACAATAGATGATAGATAGAGATAGATGAACGATAGATAGATAGAGATGGATGAACAATAGATAGACAGATAGATAGATCGATTTAGTTTGAGCTAGATAGAGATGGATGAACAATAGATAGATAGAGAGAGATGGATGGATGAACAATAGATAGACAGACAGACAGACAGACAGATAGATAGACATGGATGAACAATAGATAGATAGACATAGATAGTTAGATAGATAGAGATGGATGAACAATAGATAGATAGACAGATACTCAAGTTGGTTTCTAGGGTTTTGCTATGCGGTTGCTAGGGTACTCTGGGTGGTTGCTAAGGTGTTGCTATGCGGTTGCTAGGGTTCTCAGGGTGGTTGCTAAGGTGTTGCTGTGCAGTTGCTAAGGTATTCTGGGTGGTTGCTAGGGTGTTGCTATGCGGTTGCTAAGGTACTCGGGGTGGTTGTTATGATGGTTTGGTTGCTATGTGGTTGTTAAGTTGTGGGTGGTTGCTATGAGAGATAGATAGATAGATAGATAGATAGATAGATAGATAGATAGATAGATAGATACATAGATAGATAGATACATAGATAGATAGATAGATAGATAGATAGATAGATACATAGATAGATAGATACATAGATAGATAGATACATAGATAGATAGATAGATAGATAGATAGATAGATAGATAGATACATAGATAGATAGATAGATAGATTTAGTTTGATAGATAGATAGTAGGGCTGGGCGATATATCGCATGAGATTGTCACGCGCATTTCGTCAGTAAAGCCGGTTCCCTGATTACCGTTAAATCGCCATCACCTGCTTTCAAATGGAGCGGCATTTAATAGACAGAGCCGTAGTTCACTGACAAGCCACGCAATATCGTGTTCATTATCGAAGGCGATTCATCTGACGAAATGCGCGTGACAATCGCATGCGATATATCGGTCAGCCCTAATAGATAGATAGATGTCTCGCGCTTTGCTTCAATGAGTGCTAGGCATCACTGTTGTTGTCAGAGCACGATCAGACATCACTAAGCGAGTGCTAAACGCAGTTGGACATAGTGGTGTATTAGAGGTAAAAAATTATATAAATACGAAACGATTGGTTTGTGTGAGAAACCAAACAGTGTCTTAGGACATCAGTGTGTCGTCACGAGCCGCAGGGTTTAATTTGGATTTGTCTATGCAAGTTTTTTTGACTCTTATAGATGGAGTTCCCATTGACACACATTATACGACTGACAGACTGCAACAGTTAAAAATCATCATTTGTGTTCTACTGAAGAAACAAAGTCACCTACTTGTCTTTTTCCACTGTAGACCTGATGGCCCTGAAAGAGGAGAGTCAAGAACTGAATGAAATGGAAGAGAGGGATCCGTATCAGGAAGGTCATGTTTTCATAACTGGAAACAAAAAATCAACACAGACTGAAAAGTGTTCATCACAAAAAAGAGCCCAGAAGAAATCCTACAGGTTCAGCACCTGCCATCAGTGTGGAAATAGCTTCAGTCGGAAACGAAACCTCGAAGACCACATGAGAATTCATGCGGGAGAGAAACCCTACACGTGTCCACACTGTGGGAAGAGCTTCGCTCAGAAAGGCAACCTTAAAAACCACATAGTAATTCACACCGGAGAGAAGCCTTTCACCTGCCAACAGTGTGGAAACAGCTTCACTCAGAAAGTTCACCTTAAAAAACACATGACGAGGCACACCGGAGAGAAGCCGTTCACATGTGATCATTGTGGGAAGAGCTTCACACATAAAGACACGCTCAGCTCACACATGAGAATCCACTCGGGAGAGAACGGCTGCATATGTCATCAGTGTGGGAAGAGCTTCAGCCATAAAGTTAGCTTCAAGACTCACATGAGACTTCACACGGGAGAGACGCCGTACACCTGCTCTGAGTGTGGACTGAGCTTCAGATATAAACCCTCCCTTGACGTCCACATGAGAGTTCACACCGGAGAGACGCCTCACACCTGCAGACTGTGTGGGAAGAGCTTCACACAGAAAGGCTCTCTGAAGACTCACATGGACATTCACACGGGAGAGAAGCCCTTCACGTGTGTTCAGTGTGGAAAGAGTTTCAGACGTAAAGTAACCCTGAAGTACCATGTGAGGATTCACTTTAGGAGAGATCTGTTCTAGATGTCATCTGACAGGAATCACCTAAACTCTAAAGAGGGCATCAGAAAATTTAATTATTGCTATTGTTTTATTTGGACACAATAAAACAGGACTTTTATTAGTTCACCCCAAAAATGAAAATTTGCTGTTCGTTTTCTCACACTCGGATCATCTAAGATTCATATAATGTTAGTGTGTATTTTTACGTAAAGTGTGGTTCTACCAAACATACATTTACTTACGTTTCCATACACACTGAAAAATGTGCAATATTGACAGCATTAAGACGTAAATTTGAACAACTTAACAGACGTACAAATGTTTATTTATGAATATTAAAATCATGGCATTAATGTTTTGATTCTGTTGCATTCAGTTTCATATGAATGTTTTCAGTCACATTAAATGCAGTTTACACTTTGTTAGGTTTTTTGCTCCTAATTCGTGCCTCATCCCAGACCTCTTATTTGGCAATTGAATGAGCAATCACTCAGCGCTGAGGGAGAATATAGTCTCATTTTATTGATAAGAAAAGAGAGAATATATAGAAAGAGTACAAGGGGTGTAGTATAGTTTCAGCCAATGAGAAAGAGAATACATCATGTAGCTTATGGTATAGGAATGTGATACATATGGAAAAACAAGTCTAAATATGGTCATCTACTGGTTAGGTACCCATGAGGTCCCTTAAAATCCCAAGGACCTTCTCCTATTCTGGTAGTACAGAAAGCAGGGACCATTCCCTGTCTCACATTCACTCCTAATAGAGCCTTATATGGAAATGGTTCTGGTACATAGAAAACCATATGTTAGAACATAGTATACAGCTTTGACAGAGGAAAAAGGGAGCCTCAGTCCACATACTTTCAATGCTGAGACCAACATAAAATCTATCAATTGCCCCTTTTGGCAATAAAATTGCCACACCCAAGTCTCAGCATTACTTTTCTCATATCCAAATATAATCACTTTCTTTACTTTCAAAATAATAACATTCTTTAGCAAACATTTCCTTAATTTTCCTTCAAAATTACTAACATTTAACAGTTCTATTCATCAAAGCATATTGAGAGGATACAAAGTTGTTCATGGCACGATTAATCAAAGCTCTAATAAATGGAATAATACAACAGATAATAAATGTCATAATTAATAGTATCACACCTATAGGAATCAAAGCAGATACAAGCATTTGTTGCCATCCTGTGAGCCATGCTAAGAACCCACTTTGATTATCAGTAACTTCTCGTTCTTGTAATTCTTGAGCAATTATAGTCATATTTTTTAAACCCTCTGAAATTAAATGACCATCTGCATCATTTTCAGGGATATAAGTACAACAAGAGGTACCAACAATAACACAAACTCCTCCTGCCGCGGTTAATTGATCTAAAACTAGCCTGTTTTGCAGGGCAGTTAAACGGAGCCCTCGGAGTTCCTGTTGAACACCAGCCAATGTGTCTCTTGTAGTATTGATAAATGAAATTAACTCATATCTTGTAACCTCAACTTCAATTTGAAGACTAGAGACACCTATTCCTGGAAACACTGCTTCAAAGAATCTTTCAGTACCAGTCCAGAGTCGATGTTGCTTTGGTACTGGATTATCTCTACTCAAACTACTAGTTGAACTGCGGCTAGAGAGGGAGCGTTTCTTTTTCTGTTTTTGTTTTGTCAAAACGTGAGGTTTGTGTGGTCTAATAACCATGGAATATTCTTCCAAAGTTACTAGAGCACATCTTCCACTCCAATTTTCTGGAAGAGTGGTGTAGACTCTATGTCCACACAGCCAAAACCAATCTTTGACAGCTCTAGTTTCCCGTGAAGAAGGAGCATATCTGTAGCAATTTTGACCTGGCACAAGTGCACAATATTTATAACACACATCTTGAATAAAAGGATTAGCCCATCCATAAGCAATCATAGTAGATATAGGATGTGGTGTTCTTTTAGAACACTCAGTCATATTAGCTTTTGGATAATTGTTGTATTATATCAAGAAAATGCAATTACCCTGCCTCCTTGGTAAGATTTTGGATGTCTGTTGCTACACATTTGGCCAATGTATTAAATATTAGGCATTGCTTACAATATTATTGTTATTTATATTTGTTTGTTTCTAAGAAATGCATTATACTGTATGGCCAGAGATGTACAGTTATTGATAGTTGGTACAGTTATTAGATATGTGTGTGTGCCTGTCCATGAGAAGGAGGAGCAGAACTGGACTGCAGCACACAGAAGTGTGTGTGGTTCTATGTGTGTGTGCTCAAGGACACACAGAACTGTGGTTCTACTCCTAGAACCTTATAAGGACATCAGCCATCTTGGCTGAGTTTACTGGAGTTCAAGGACACAAAAGCCAGACAGCTTGCACCTGCGAGGCCTTGAGAAGTGTCTGGAAACTTTGGGAAAGTTACAACCTACGTCAATCAAGAAGATAACCCAACGTCTGCAATAAACAGCACGAGTATAAAAGACTGATGAGTTGATTGCCTCTTCGGATACTGATACGTCAGTACCCCCGACGCCTAGAAGCCCAGAGCTGAGGACAAGAAACCCCAAGCTGAAGATGGGAAGCCCAGAGCTGACTACACCTTTGACTCAAGAGTGATTACTGTATTTTATACTTTAATGATGAAGTTTTATTTGCCTTTACATTTTTGTTTATTATAAAAGTAACCAATTAAAAGAAATTTAATTGATTACAAAAGCTGCCTACCTTAGCTTGATTTATAGTGTTTTAAGACTTTGAATAAGAACGTACCACAGAGGAGTCTTCTGACCAAATTGTAAGTAATTTAAAATGCTTATAATTTAGCCCAGACTCGACTTACTTTACCTAACCTGAGAATAATAAATAATAAGGTTAAAAGGTGTTAAGATCAAAATACACACCGCAAAACATAATGCAAAATACAACTCATACAACAAGACATATTTTCTATCTCACAATGATGGTATGTTCGATTACATTTACTTTTAGGAATTACCCCCAGTCTCACTGTTCCAGTTTCTCTTTCCATACATAACAGTGAGTCTGGAATAGAGCCAATTGTTGTCACTTTAGCATGTACTGGTGTTGCAAGCATCATTATTTAACTTTTTCCACAACTCCATATTGCACTTCTATTTGGAGCCATCATTTCAGTAATGCTAACAAAAATAGGGCATTCTAATTCTTCTTCTGTCCTTGGTGATTTAACCTCTACATGTGGTCCAGAAGCACTATGTGGCATTTTGGTGCAAACATAACAGTCACCTGTTTTTCCTTCAGATCTGGCAGTGTAGTTGGCTAATCTCCACCACATTTTAGCTGCAAAGGCATGTGGTTCTTCTTCATAATGTACCCAAGTTTCATTACCAGTGCTAACAGCAGCTTGTATGTGAATAAACACATTTGTCAGCACAACCAGGTAAAATATCAATTTAGCAATCATGGCTAGAGAGCTTCAATGATAATTATTGCTGGTTTTAGATCTCTAGCAATCTCTTTCTTCTTCTCCTCGTTGAACGTCTTGGTTCACCTTCCTTCGGATCTTTCCTTGGCTCACTGGCTTCCTTCTCCTCATTGACCAGAACGTTCCCCTGGGATGGAGCTTCTTTCAGTCGACTGGCATGGATCCACTGCGGCTGGAAGTCAGTCAGCACTCCTGTTCTCGTCACAGCAATCACCGTGGCGGGCCCCAGATATTTCGGCTCACCCAGTTTTGTGGGCTTCAGACACTTTATCAGCACCTGTTGTCCTGGAACGAAAGGATGAGTGGGTTTTTCTGCAGGAAGAGGGAGAGAGAGAGACACATCACCATTGATGCTATTCAAAGTTTTAATTAGGGAATCCACATAATCCGTGATGATCACCTCCGTGTCACCTGTGGAAAAATTGCCAGCGCGACCTCTGACCCATGGGGTCGGGAAAGGTCTACCCATAAGAATTTCAAACGGAGACATCTTTGTTGTTGCTGATGGTGACATTCTAATTTCTGTCAATACGGCAGGCAGCAGATCAACCCAATTTCTGCCTGTATCAAGACATGCTTTATTAAGCCGATCTTTAATAACACGATTCATGTTCTCAACTTGTCCACTAGATGGTGCGTTAAACGGTAAATGCAATGACCAGGTAATATTAAGCTCTTTTGCTAACAATTTTGTGACTTTGGAAGTGAACGGTGTTCCATTATCACTATCTATAACCATTGGTATACCAAAACGCGGTATAATGTCCTTAGCCAGAACATTAACTACCGTCTGTGCATTTTCTTTTCCACACGGAAAAGCTTCAGGCCATTTAGAAAATCTGTCAACAATCACAAGCAAATATTTATTATTTCCGCAAGGAGGCATATGCGTAAAATCAATTTGCAAGTGTTGGAATGGTAGCTCAGGAAGTGGTAAAGCGTCATGTTTAGTTGCCTTGTGCTTGTTGGTTTGAGCACACACCAGACAAGCATCCAATATCAACAGAGTATTTCTTTGAATATTTGCTATGCAATAAGATCGATTCAACATTTGTATCACTTTCTTTTTTGACACATGTGATACACCATGATAATATCTACATAGCATAACAATCGCAGATGCAGGTAATCCAAGTCTACCCTGTTTGTCTCTCAAGATTCCAATTTGATCTGGTTTTACTTCATTGTCTGACCAGTAAGTCAAATCAGCTTGCGTAGGGTTAGCTTGTAATATTTTAATGTCCAAATCATTAGTCAATAATGAATTCATCATAGGCACATCTGTGCCCCTTTCGCTTACATGTGGACTTAACATTACTTCTTTAGCAGCCCATTTTGCTACTTCATCTACAAATCTATTTCCTTTGGCTTCATCTGTTTCTCCTGACGTATGTCCTGCTACTTTAATAACAGCGAGTTTTGATGGTTGTTGTGCTGCAATAATGAGCTCCGCTACAATACTATGGTGAGCAATTGGCTTTCCATCTGAGGTTTTAAAATTTCTTTCTTCCCACAATTTAGCAAAATCATGTAATATGCTATACGCATATTTAGAGTCAGTGTATATATTAACACACTGATCTTTTGCCAATTGACAAGCTCTTGTTAAAGCAATTAATTCTGCAACTTGCGCTGACCTGTATGGCAAAGAGTATGCCTCAATTACACGATCAGGTAATTCAACAATAGCATACCCACACAAGTATACATTATCATTTGGCTTGAAACAGGATCCATCAATATACCAATTCTTCCCCTCCTCCAGGACAGATGTAGAAACATCTGGCCTGCAGGCAGTCGAAATCTGGATTCTGTCCAGGCACTCGTGGTCATCACTCTCAAATTCACCTTGCGTCAGCAATCTGTGCAAATGTACAGTAGGGCCATGAATAACAGAAGTTGGCTTCAAAATCAAATTAGCAGTAGCTAATAATATAGCTTCATAACCAGAGCGGCGTTGAGCAGTCATATGTTGAGTAGCAATATTACTCATACTGACTCCTACCTGATGAGAGGTATGCACTATCAATTTATGTGATAACACAATTTTTTCAGCATCTTGAACCATGATCGCAGTGGCAGCCACTGCACGCAAACAAGCAGGAAGTCCCCTGGCTACTGAATCAAGAGTTTTAGACAAATAAGCTATGGGACAAAAAGTACCCCCATGTTCCTGGGCCAGGATTGCGGCGGCTGTACCCCCACTTTCATGCACGTATAAGTGAAAGTCTTGAGAGTAATTTGGGAGGCCAAGGGCAGGAGGTTTCATAAGGGAGGATTTCAAATGTCTGAATGCTTGATCCATTTCAGCTGTCCATGTAATGTCCTCTGTGTCCCCCAGAGTAGCAGTTCGTAGGATTTTATCATACATGGAACAGTTGGGCACCCATATTCGGCAATAATTAACCAGTCCCAGGAAGCTTTGCATCTGCTTCCGTGTTGATGGGTGCTTGAAAGTAGCAATAGCTTTCACTCTGTCAGCAGACAATTGCACTTTGCCCTGTGACAGTTCATGTCCAAGGTACTCGACCCTCCTCTGTACCCACTGTAGTTTCTCTCTTGATGCCTTGAAACCAGCCTCTGCCAAAATATTGCAGACAATTTTAGAGGCAGCAGCACACATGTCCTCAGTTGCTCCTGTGATGAGGATGTCATCTGCGTATTGAAGCAGACAGGTGTTTGGAGGAAGTTTGGCATTTTTCAGCGTTGCGTGCACTACAGCAGAGAAAACAGCCGGAGAATCCCTGAACCCTTGTGGGAGTCTTCTCCACGTTAATTGTGAATTTTCCAAGGTAAAAGCAAACAATGGCTGTGTTTGGCGATCAACAGGAATGCTGAAGAAAGCACTGGAAATATCTAAAACAGTAAAAAAAGAATGTTCAGAAGGAATAGAATTAATTATAGTTTGCACATCAGGTACAATAGGAGACAATGGTGTTACCAACTCATTAACTTTTCTCAAATCTTGAGTTAAACGCCAAGAACCATTTGCTTTCTTAATTGGATTAATTGGTGTATTATAAGGTGAATGAGTGTGCACCAGGATGCCTTGAGCCAGTAATTTATCAATAACAGGAAGAATACCCTCCACCTTTTCTTTTGAGAGGGGATACGGTTTCTGATACACAGGCTTGTCTGTTATTAGTTTAGCAACATAGGGCTGGACATCAATGAATCCTGCGTCATCCTTATGGGCTGCCCACAACTTGGGGTTGACGCCCTCAATTTCCTGTTTGAGCTCAGTTGCAGAATCATCCTCAAGGAGAGCATTTCCTGTATCAACAGTGAGAGAAAAGGCTGCAGGAAAAATAAGTTGTAGAGAGTCAGCATTAAAATTAAGTTGAATACCTAATTTATGTAAGAGATCGCGTCCCAGAAGAGAAAATGGGGAATTCGGTATTATCGAAAAAGCATGCATTTTAAACAATGATGGGATATCATTAGAAGTAACCGGAAATGTTGGTGTCATTTCACATCTCACAGGTACACCGTTGATTCCCACAGAGTTTACATGTTTTCCTGTAATCGAGCCCTCATAGACAAGAGAAGATAACGATGGGATAGAAGCCCCAGTATCAATGAGAAAAACATAGGGTTTATGGTCAACATTTAATTCAATAAATGGCAAAACAGTTGACACATTCGGATAACTCAAAGAAATCAATGAAAAATTATCAGAAGAGGGCTCAGTCGAACTCAGTCATTGTTGCCAGGAAATGGGATACACTGGATTTTGTCTGTCAGTCTTTGCAGAAGGGAGCGCAAGTGGGGGCTTTTGCTTCAAGCCACCACCAGAGCCTCATAAGGGAGGATTTCAAATGTCTGAATGCTTGATCCATTTCAGCTGTCCATGTAATGTCCTCTGTGTCCCCCAGAGTAGCAGTTCGTAGGATTTTATCATACATGGAACAGTTGGGCACCCATATTCGGCAATAATTAACCAGTCCCAGGAAGCTTTGCATCTGCTTCCGTGTTGATGGGTGCTTGAAAGTAGCAATAGCTTTCACTCTGTCAGCAGACAATTGCACTTTGCCCTGTGACAGTTCATGTCCAAGGTACTCGACCCTCCTCTGTACCCACTGTAGTTTCTCTCTTGATGCCTTGAAACCAGCCTCTGCCAAAATATTGCAGACAATTTTAGAGGCAGCAGCACACATGTCCTCAGTTGCTCCTGTGATGAGGATGTCATCTGCGTATTGAAGCAGACAGGTGTTTGGAGGAAGTTTGGCATTTTTCAGCGTTGCGTGCACTACAGCAGAGAAAACAGCCGGAGAATCCCTGAACCCTTGTGGGAGTCTTGTCCACGTTAATTGTGAATTTTCCAAGGTAAAAGCAAACAATGGCTGTGTTTGGCGATCAACAGGAATGCTGAAGAAAGCACTGGAAATATCTAACCTTCAAATGGACCTCGTTTCCTGTTTATTAATCTGGTCTTTGGGGTCAATATGACCCCAAAATTGAAAGCATAATTGTGGAAAAAATATACATTTTCAATAATACAAATAATATATCATTTTTTTTGTTTACTTCTCATCTATGCATTAATACTGTGTTTTGGGAGATTTGAAGGACTTTTGTACCCATTTACCACAAAAATCTGCAACAACACAATTAGCTAGCACATGAAATATCATTTTTTTATGAAAAAATCACTTAAATTATTATCAAAATTTAATTTAAATTGTTTCTGGATATTCATCTAGGTGTTAGAAGTAGAATGCTGCCATCTGTTGGTTAATGAAAAACCTAAGGGGATTACAGTTTAAGCAGTAAATTGTTTTGACCAGCAGAGGGCCATTGAAAGCCATTCATTTTACTGGATGTGGTCAACTACTAATAAATGCCACATAAGTCACACCTAAAGGAAAAAAACAGATTCAGACTTTAGTTGCATATTATTGAACATTTTAATGAATCAAGTGTAAAAAAAATAGAATAATTAACTTTAGAATGTAAACAAAATAAAAAAAAAGTGTAAATAACCAACAGCAATATCTAGACATGAACAGAAGTAAAAGTGGACAACAAATTATTTTTGTACAATCACATTCTTAACATTGAACATAAAAGCAATAACAAACTACCAAAAATTTCTAAAATACATGGTGTAAAACACATGATAAAGTAATCATTCCACGCACTTCTGGCAAAAGAACACTGTGTGAGCAGCACAAATGGCTCTTTTGCAGATCACGCACTGCTTGTCAGTTTTTGCATCTTTAGCCCGTGGACAAACCTGACACCTTGTTCGCTTTGGTTGTGGTTCAGTGGAGGGCCCTGGAGCATTGGAAGAATCCCATTGTCGTTTTAGGATTGATGCAGATGCTGGTGCACGAGGCAGGTGTTGCCGTCGCTCCATAAGAGGGGACACCAGAGCTTTGCCCAGCTGCTCGAGAAAGATCCTCCTTTGCGTGCTCTTCCCTCTCTCCCAAGATGGATTGATTTCTCTCCACACCACGAAGGCATTTATGGCCGAGACATCAAGGATGGTAGAGAAGACAACCATTGGCCAACGATTAGTCTTACGCTTGCAGCTGTAACTTGCAACCATCTGTAATATTGCAAACACACACATATATCAGTAAATCTGCTGGCAAAAGAAATACCACTCACTATCAAAATAATGCATCAAATCATGAAATTTGTAAATACCTTGTCAAGGTTGTCAACTCCGCCTTTACAGCGGTTGTAGTCCAAGATGACCTCTGGCTTCCTGTCCTCCCGGTCACTGATTTTTGCATCCTTGTGACAGGTGCTCATGAGCAGCACATTTCTATGCCTTTTGGGGCAATATGAGACAAGACTGTGCGTCTCCGTGAATGCAAAAAGAGAGGAATGCACAGCTCTGTCTCTCGTTGTCAAAAGTGCTGATGGGAGTTCCGGCTTGTTTCTGCGAACAGTTCCGACCATGGTCATTTTCCTTTTCAGGAGCTCCTGTCCAAGGGCATAGGAAGTGAAGAAATTGTCACACGTAACAGTGTGTCCCTGGAGTCCAGTGGTCAAATCAAGGACCACACGCATGCCTTGATTTCTCTCAGGTGGTCCATCACGAGGCTTGCCGGTGTAAATCTGCATGCTCCAAGCATAGCTTGTCTTGGCATCACATGCTGCCCAGATTTTGATACCGTATTTTGCCGGCTTATTAGGCATGTACTGTTTGAACATGCAACGACCTCTGAATGACACCAGGCACTCGTCCACTGTTATGTTTGGACCAGGGTTGAACATCATTGGAAGGCGCTCCACCCATGAATTCCACAGGTCCCGAATTGGTGCCAGCTTGTCATTCTCTCGTCGGGCAGGTCTTGTGGCCTTGTCATCGAAACGGATGACTCTTGAAAAAATTTTAAATTTTTTCAGCGGCATGACTGCACCAAAAATCGCACGCCCAGTTTGAGCATCCCACAAACTTTCCAGGTTTTCATTTTTGGAGCGATAAACTCCTGCAAGAAGTATCAGACCGATATATGTTTCCATATCTGTCCAGTCCACATCCCTCCAGTCAGCTCCATAAACACGCCTTCCTTCAAGATTAGTCATCTCCACCAAGATGCTTTGGATGCATGATGGAAAAAATAATAAAAAACTGGACTTTATGTCCTCTACACGAGAACAAGCATACCTAGTTGGTCCAGGTGTCAACTTTATAACTTGTGCAGCTGGTGATCTCCCTGGCCTCTGTGGAGGTGGAATGGTAGACCAGGTTATTTGCCCATTTTTAGAAATTAAGGTTTGGTCTGCATCTGCCTCCTCAAAGTCATCCTCCGATTCCTGGTTATCCTCATCCTCTTCTTCAGGGGGATTGCAGTCCTCTGGCTCAGAGTCCTCAGGCTCAGAGTCTTCTAGGTTTTCATTTTCGCTGGAATCCAGCAGAAACTCCACGGTCTCATGAAGAGTGTACCTCTTTGCCATGCTGCCAGCACAGAATGATCCATGTGCAGGACACCAAAGGCACTCTTTTATACCTTTTGCGTGGGAACTACTTTTTTGTTTTCAAAACACAGATGCAGCCCTTACATCTCAACATAAACTTTCTCGAAGTGGAAAAGGTTATTTGTCTTTCATCTCTGTTTGATCTCTCTCTAGCTCTTTCTAAATGTGTGTGCATGCATTAGGCCGCACACACACGTGTTCTGCATGTATGGCTGATTACCTTTGCCTAATTTGAAAATGCTTTCTGTGGCAATCATACCCCTCTCTCTATACAAAGTCTATACAAATGCTCTCTGTGGCTGTCTGTGTGTGTGTGTGTGTGTGTGTGTGTGTGTGTGTGTGTGTGTGTGTGTGTGTGAGTGTGTGTGAGAGTGTGAGTGAGAGTGTGAGTGTATGAGAGAGAGATAGCATGTGTTCGTGTCTTTGTGTTTGTCTTTGTGTGTGTGTGTGTGTGTGTGTGTGTGTGTGAGAGAGAGAGAGTGTGTGTGTGTGAGAGTGTGAGTGAGAGTGTGAGTGTATGAGAGAGAGATAGCATGTGTGCGTGTCTCTGTGTTTGTCTCTGTGTGTGTTTGTCTTTGTGTGTAAGTGTCTTTTTGTGTTTGTGTGTGTGTGTGTGTGTGTGTGTGTGTGAGAGAGAGAGAGAGAGAGTGTGTGTGTGTGTGTGTGTGTGTGTATGTGTGTTTGTGCGTGCATTAGGTCTCACCCCTTTATATCTTTTTTTCTGCATTTGTGACTGATTTTATTTGCCAAATTCTATACAAATGCTCTCTGTGGCAGTCATACCTGTGTGTGTTTAGGTGTGTGTATTTCTGTGTGTGTTTGTGTGAGCATGTGTTTTCCACATTGAATTTGTGCTCAAGTACCAGGCCTTCATTTCGGTGTGAAAATTTTCAGATTTATGTTGCATTTATTGTTTTTTTTTTTGACAAATTGAAAAAAAAAATTACATTTTTTGCATTTCCCATTCATTTTCAATTGGGGTCATATTGACCCCAAAGACCAGATTAATAAAAAATTTTTTTGCATACCTTCAGAACGACCGAATCAATCCCAGTTTTTTTGTGGATGTATAGCTAGACAATTCAGGAAAAGTCACAAAATTTTAATCCTCTGAGATTAAGGGAACCCTTTTTTTTAACTAATGAAATGTCCATTGGGGTCATATATACCCCAAGGTCCAATTGAGGGCTAAAACAGTAAAATCTTCTCTTGCCTTCTTCTTCTGCTTGTCTGACCTCTGTCTCAAATCCCAAGCCTTTTTCCTACAGTCACGTTCCAGATGTCCTGGCTTGCCACAATAAAAACAGCGTCTCACATTTCCAAATTGTTGTGGACGAGGATTCACAGCAGCATTCACTTGAAGCATTGCAGGAGTTTTGCCCCTGGAGACATCAAAAGCTCCAGCAGAGGAAAGCTCACGCAAGCGTCGTCCCAATTCATCAACAGAAATGGTAGTAATATTCGGAGTTGTTATACGAATTAACTGCGCAGTGTCTTTGTTCATATTATTTAGGAACGTATTTAAGAACAATGGACAATTTTGTTCAATAGGAATCGCAGATTCCTCAACCCATGCATGTTTAAATCTGTTAAAGAATGCAACAGGGCTTTCACCAGTTCTCTGTTTGGTATTGGCTGCATGCGAGATGTCTTGTTTAGCAGAAGACACTTTTAGCAAAAAAGCAGTCAATTGTTTGAAAAAAACTTTAAGTTTACCTAAGCTGGCCCAAATCCAATCACCTGTTTCGTCCTCATCCTCCGAATCAGTGATTAGAAGCAGTCGTGAAGGTTTAGACAAATCAAGGGGCTTCGAATCTCCAGCTTTCTGAGATACAACACGACGAACAGGCGGAGTATCGTAAATGGGGTTTAAGTAATCAACTTCTTCAATCATTTCCTCCTCTGTGATTTCCGCAGGCAGTGTTTTAGTCAAAATAAAACGATAATCTCGTCCCGTCAATTGACTGTAGGCAGTTAACCGTTGCAGCACTGCCACAAATTGATGTGGTGACCTAGCCGGATCAGGCAGACCTTTGCAAATAGCCACTGCCTCCGTAACACTCAGATGAGTAATTTTGTAACCATCTGGAAGCTGTACAAACGGAAAAACTTCAGTTGTGGACGGCAACTGCGGATATAATCAATTGGTCAAGGGTTTTGGAATTTCAGCAGAAACAACACATTCATATGGGGGAAGGGACGCATCAGGTTTCAGCTGAGACTGAGAGAGAGAGCTGTCTTGTTTTTTCAACTCTGGACCCTTATCCTAATAAGTTTTCATCTTCATCCAAACTTTATATGCATCTTTCATATAATCAATGGACCATCCTGGGTCACCCCAAGAACCAAAGATCATATCTTTTGCAGCACGCATATCTTCATCTTTAAAAGAACCATCGCGGGGAAACGGATCTAATTGTATTTTCCCTTCTGACCATCCCGCAAGATTAGAGAGATAGGGTTCAGTAAAAAACGCTTTATTATTGCGATTCATGAAATCCCTCTGGGTTTCCCCCATCAACGGTCGACTAATCGTTTCACCCATTTAAAACAGCCAACAAAGATCTCTCCTTTGCTTAAAGAAAAGCCTTACAATTTCAGAAAATGGCCAAACAAAATACAAATTAAAGTCTGCAGCTTTATATTAACTTTTTAGTATTTTTGGCAAAAAGAAAAATTTTAAATTCAGTATTATTCATTCAACTGCCAACAAGGACCTGAGGATATCACCATGAAATGGACTAAGAGAGAGAAAATCTTCAACTCAAACTCATCTATTCCCTTCCCACGCATAAAATCCGTGAGGATAACCCCAAAAAATGAAAGGGTGATCAATCCTCTTTCACTCTTCCCATATTTATCAAAATACGAGGATATCCACTTTTAACAAATATGAAAAAAGTGCGGCACAAAAATACAAGGATCAATTTCTCAACAGACAGTAAGATGCACTTAAGCATTTTATTTCTTACCTGTCTGGAGAAATCCCGGACGAGCCCCCAAATTGTTAGGTTTTTTGCTCCTAATTCGTGCCTCATCCCAGACCTCTTATTTGGCAATTGAATGAGCAATCACTCAGCGCTGAGGGAGAATATAGTCTCATTTTATTGATAAGAAAAGAGAGAATATATAGAAAGAGTACAAGGGGTGTAGTATAGTTTCAGCCAATGAGAAAGAGAATACATCATGTAGCTTATGGTATAGGAATGTGATACATATGGAAAAACAAGTCTAAATATGGTCATCTACTGGTCAGGTACCCATGAGGCCCCTTAAAATCCCAAGGACCTTCTCCTATTCTGGTAGTACAGAAAGCAGGGACCATTCCCTGTCTCACATTCACTCCTAATAGAGCCTTATATGGAAATGGTTCTGGTACATAGAAAACCATATGTTAGAACATAGTATACAGCTTTGACAGAGGAAAAAGGGAGCCTCAGTCCACATACTTTCAATGCTGAGACCAACATAAAATCTATCACACTTCTAATAATGAAATATCATTTCGCTCTTCATGACTTCTGCTGCAGACATAATGTTAAACAAGATTACACTATAAAACCTTAAAATGAATAACATTTCTGTAATCACTTAAAGGATTAGTTCACTTTCAAAAAAACTTTTCCTGATAATTTACTCACCCCCATGTCATCCAAGATGTTCATGTTTTTCTTTCGTCAGTGGAAAAGAAATTAAGGTTTTTGAGGAAAACATTCCAGGATTTTTCTCCTTATAGTGGACTTCAGTGGCCTCCAGATGGTTGAAGGTCAAAATTACAGTTTCAGTGCAGCTTCAAAGAGCTTTAAACGATACCAGACGAGGAATAAGAGTCTAGAGAAACCATCACTCATCTTCTAAAAAAATGTAAATGTTTATACTTTATAAACACAAATGATCGCCTTCCAATTGCTTCCGCCAAAACTGCATTTCTTCAAAAAGCTTACGCTGTATGTCCTACACCTTCCCTATTCTACTTACGGAACGAACGCAGCACCAGTTAGATTTTTTTCGGAGCACTGTGAATCAGTGTATTGAATAATGATTCGGATCACATGTCATACTGCCAACGGCTGAAATCACGTGACTTTGGTGCTCTGAACGATTAACGAAGGTCTTGTGGGTAGGGGTGTAACGATTTATCGCAGTATGATATTTCGCGATGCAAAAATGTTACGATATGCATCGTAGAGTGATGGTAATGCTTTTATGATATGACGGCAGTCTAATCTTATTGGTTGAGCTGCCAATGTGACCTACTCTGCAAGGTGGGAGTGAGAGAAGCCGGTTTTCACCGCATATAAAGGGTGTGTCTCAATCAGCTCTCTAGTTCAGTAAGTGCTTCAGGCACACATTGAATCTTGCAAGCAGGTTTAAACGTTTCTCGCGTCAGTCTCTTGCTTGGTCGCGTGATAAAAGTCGTGGCTTTCCTTTACCGCAGTGCCACAGCAACAGCTGTGCTCACAGAAAAGCAAAAGACGCTTGCGATGCTTTGCTTCAAGAAGTTCAGCGGGGCCGTTCACATATTGCGTCTTTTCTGCGTGCAAGTCAGTTATTTGAAATGTAGCCGCGCGGCAGGCGCGCTCATAATGGGATCAACGCGGTCGCGACGCGCATGTGGTGCGTTTTCCAAGCTCAGCCAAACAGCTGATCATAGCTGTACAGGGTGGTTTTTATATCTTATCTCCATAAATATATCTCGTAGTAAAGCTAATGCAAGGGTTAGAAATAATTTATCCTTTGTGGAAACTTCCTGATCTTCTTGGAGAGCTCAGTTCATGGTTGCATAGCAACGACCGACGCCACGGGAGCGCATGCGCTTTGGAAAGAAGGAGAAGTGATGCGGCCGCGAATTCCACGCGTTTTTAGACGCGTTATGTGAACGGCCCCTATTGATAAGTTCATGATAACATTCTTTTTCAGTGACAGACAGACCTATTCAGCTGTTAATTTGAATACAGGTTTTTATTAAACCTTGAAATGTGATCTTGTGTGTACAACAAGGAAAATTATTGAAATTTGTTCATGTTTTTTGAATAAATCTTGTTTGAATTTCAGTTTCATTTTGTTCAAAATATCGTGATACGTATCGTATCGTGAACTCCGTATCGAGATACGTACCGTATCGTGACCTGAGCGCATCGTTACACCCCTACTTACGGGTGTGGAACAGCATGAGGATGAGTAATAAATGACAGAATTTTCATTTTTGGGTGAACTAACCCTTTAAGTGTAAATATGAAAATAAATGTATTACATTTACTGCCAGTAGGTGGCAGTAAATATTAAGCTGGGCACACATTTAATGACTAGCTAAAACATTCTAAGACTATGCTCTATGCTCAACATACAGCGATTGTTTCCTGCGACTGAAGCAGATTTATATACTTATACATGGAAATTAAACACCAACTGTAATCGCAGACTGAACGCAACTGGCTCTGACTGGAGCCATCAACGCGATCAGTCCTAAGTATCAATTTACATTCATAATCGGCCTTACAATCGTTCAGTGTGCATGGGGCTTTAATGTGCGAGTCATTCATCAGTCGTTCAAAACGCAAATTCATTCAGGAATCACACAGTTCTGGTGTGTTTTCACAAAATAGAGCAAAAATTAGAGCAGACATTATTGTGTCTAATGTTAAATCACTTAATATCAACTTGTTTATTGGACTTAAATAAGAGTAATCACATTTTTAATCATGCCAATACTCAGAAACAGGAGTGTACTCATGTGATATTAAAATAACTTGCTGAGACCGACGGTGTTACCAGTGTTCAGCCACAGCACCGGTTATATCACTTCAACACTTAACTTGCCCACAGTGACCGTGGCACCGCCCACACCATAGTTTTGATTTTTATAGTAATAAAAATAATTTAGTTCAGTTAGGCCACATTCACACAGCAGCTGAATATGGTTGTCAATTAAATCAATAATAAAAAAAAAATAAAAAATCAAACAAATATGCTAAATAATTTTCAAATAAAAAATCTAAAAAACAAAACAAAACATGCTAACAAAAAATATAATTTTATTTCTTTAATCTGCATGTGACCATTCAGTTGCAGAACTGAACGAGAGTCGCAGGACAGTCAGCTGCAGCAGTCAGATTTCACCTCACTTCGTCTCACTTTTGACTGATAAGATGATGGAGGAAGACTTGGTGTCAAAGCGAAATGTAAAAGTGCATATTTAAGCGAGTTTGTCATCTTACTGTTTTGTTGTGTTTTTCCATCGCTTTTACATTTCGCTTTGCAACGAAATCTTCACCCATCCACTATTCAAGCAATTGCCATCTCCAAATTGCCGCTATACTTCAAAAGTAAAATTAAAACAACACGGGCATTCATAACATTGTGTTTGTTTCTATTCATTTTTGGTGACATTTTTGCCCTCAAGCTCCCGTTAATTTCCAACCTTGCTTATGTTAATCCAAATGTAGTATTTCCGGTTAATATGGCTGAAACATCAGCAGCATGATGCACAAGTGTAGCCTGATGTTAATCCGTCACACATGTCTTTTGCACCTGCTCTGCTGACTGAAGCAGCGTCTTTGAATGAAGGCATGAAAAGCAGCCGATTGCAGTATGAAACATAACTCTTGTTCAGTGTAGATGCATTTTTAGGAGGTGTACTTTTTGTTCCAATTGTATTATAGTTCTATTCGTAAGAATTGATTGGGTCACTTGCACCAGTGCGCCTAAACAAGTTTTCACACTCGTACACAGTTATTTTCAGGTGCAAATGGGAGCGAAATGGGAGCACTGTAGAGCCCTGAGATGTGAAGATTGAAGAAACGTTCAGAGTCAAACATGAAGAAACTGAGGAACAAACCGGTTGGTTTCATTCTCAAAGCTAAACTCAGTCATTTGATCCTCATTAAATGTCTAGATGTAAAGAAATGAATGATATGTCCTAATTAAAGAGTGTTTATTTGACACGGAGTGGGTCGCTTATGTGGACAGACATGTTGAAATCACATGACTAGTGTTGCCTTCAAGTGAACCTGAGAACGAACTTTTTAAGGTGTGCAAATATTTTCAGGGAAACGTACATTTCAGTTATCAATAAGATTTAGACTTCCAATTCAACCCAAAAGCAATACAACCAGAATAAATGCTGTCCACTCATACAGTATACAGACACTGGGTTGTAAACTATAGCAGTATTTTATTGCCGAAAATACAATTTAATTATCTAAAAAGTTTAATTTTTAATCAAATGCAATTGAGTGATTTTTGAAGGATTTTTTTTTAGATCAGTTTTACCATGTGTTTAGTCATTTATCTCTTTCCTACTTTTCATGTTGCTTATATGATAATGGGTGATAATCTAATTTTTAAGAATAAAAATGACAAAAATAAAATAAGGAAATTTTATTGGCAAATATTTCAGAAACCAAGAGTTACAAGTATCATGGATCATGCAGATTAGTAACAAAACATTTTACAATACACAAGCGTAAAATGTAGATGTTCAGAAACTCATTTCACTGATTATGAAAAATATGGGATTATAAATTCAGCACACAGTTTAAAGTAAAATAATTTCACAGTGTTTTTTAGTTTTAATCAGGGAGAAGCTTGAAATCGGGCATGCTCCTGTTCTGAGCTGTAATGTGGACATCAGTCTACTGAAAACAAGCTGAAAATTTGCTTTTAGATTTGATGTGTTATATATATTTTCAACTTTTAATTACAACCCAACACCATTCTTATATTTGGAATACAATTCATGTTTTGTGAAATAACCCTGTGATAGTTTGACCCTCTACATGTTTAAACCCCAAACACACACAGATTACAACATTATCATCATGTGAACTGAAGTGACTACAGCTAAATTTAATAGTACTTCTAGTAGGGCTGGACGATTAATCGAAAAGTAATCGAAACCGAAATTCAGAACCTCTAACCAACGTAATTTTCCTATGTCGGTCATTTCGTTTTTTTAATCCTGTTAATACTTCCCCCTTAAAAACATACTACAGCGTGTGTAGCCACGTGACTCCACCTCGTCCAGTCTGCTGCATGGAATTAACACGGAGGTGAACGCCGAGTCAACACTGACGGAGCGCGAGAGGTGAGCTTTGCGTCTTCACTAAACTTTGTCAGTTGTATGGTATGGAGAGGTGGGTAGAGTATCCAAAAACTGTACTCAAGTAAAAGTACAAGTACTTATAGAAAAATTTACTCAAAAATCTACTCTAGTAGCTAGTTATTTTGTAACTAATATATATATATATATATATATATATATATATATATATATATATATATATATATATATGGGCTGCACGATTTGGGGAACATGTCATATTGCGATTATTGAGGTCAATATTGCAATTGCGATAGCGATATAATATGCTATTTGTATAATATACAAATAGTATCATGAGTCATCTTGCTTGGTTCTCAATGAAAATACACACACAGATTACTGATAATGCTGAAATGTGTATTTCTCAACTCAAACTAGAAACAACAACAAACAAATGCACAGCGTTTTCAAATTAAAATATTTTTATGAAATTAAATAACATCTTTGCATTACTGCAAACTTGTTATAATCCCATTTAAGATATTTGTTTCTTTACTAATCTGTAGTGGTTCAACGGATCACAAAACTCACGGTTCGGATCACATCACAGTTATGACGTCACAGATCGGATCATTTTTCGGATCAGCACAAAAAAAAAAAAAAAAAAAAATTGGATGGGGATAACTTAGCCCACTTAAACTATTCTGATACCACAGCATAAACTGCTAGCCTAAATAATACATTATTAAAGGCAAGTGAACAGACTGTAAAAAGTACACCAATTACAACAAGTATAGATAAATACTACATAAAGTTACAAATAAAGTATAAGGTCTAACTGTAGTATTAATTTTCATGCACAGAAATGTAATAATTAAATGTAAAATGACACTGTTCATTGTATAAATTTAATATAGATTAATCTTTGTTAAAGTTGTGTTTTGTTGTAGGTTGCTGTCACTTTAAGAGTAAGACATGCACGCACACATCGGACAGATATACATCCGAATTCTCACCTCGTTCAATTAAGACATAACTGAATGTGTTTACATGAATACTTGCTGAGAGGGGTATTTTGACTGACATAATACGTGTATGTGACCATCCAAGTGCACTGAGGACGCGAAAGAGAAATCAATTTGGAGTTCGCGAGCTATAACGCGCCTCTCTCTCTCTGTGCGCGCGAGCCTTGTATGTATGTGCGTCATGTGCGCACCGATAACAGCGCTGCGTGCGATACCGAATTAAATCCTCTTTCCTCTTCAACCACTACTAATCTGGGTTTATAATCTTATAGCCAAAATATCGCCATATAACAGAGGTAGCGTTTTTTCTTGCCACCAGTTCAGTGACCGTTTGCTCCGCATCCATCTTTACCCGTTCTCTGCGCTGCACACCGGAAAAATCATGACCATGCGCGCCACACGTGCCACTGCCTAAACTGAAACTGACTGGTCTTCTTTTTATTAGCGGTGTATAAAATGGGCAAACAGCTCTCAGAAAATGGATTGTTGTGTCCACACATGTATTTTTTTATTTTTTTATTACCTTATTATTTTATTTCATAAAATCGCAGCATTTTGCGTAATCGCACAAGCTTGACATCGCGATTGCGATTGCGATATGATTAATCGTGCAGCTCTCTCTCTCTCTCTCTCTCTCTCTCTCTCTCTCTCTATATATATATATATATACATACACACACACATATAAAATAAATACATAGCATGTTATTATTTAGATAGATATTTAAATTATCATAATTAGATAACTTTGCAACAAACACAGAAGAGACAAGCATTAATTCTGGCATCTGTAGCCCAAATATCACTGCATGTCCTTTGCTTTGTATAATAATACAGCTACATTTAAAAGAAGAGAGAAAACTCTTTACATGTGCTCGCACTCATAACCGCTGAACATCACACAAACAATGATCAAGTGCACATTGACGGATCTTCTTCTGTCTGTTCTCCAAAATGTAATCAAATGTATATTTCAGCAGGCGCGTGTAAACTGCTTAACTGTGTCTATGCAAAGGCGTTCATTTTCAAGATGAACAGGTTGCGGGCGCCGCCACTGTGCAACCGCGGGTGTTCATTTCTCTGAACAATGGTAGCTTATTTAATGTATAAATTAAGATATATGTCCATAAAAACGGTAAAGAAATGCTACATGCTGCTATCGTGGTGTAATAATCTGCTTGGTTGTAAAATGTTGGCTAATGGATTTGCTATTAATTTACTGTAGGTCAACTGCCACTTCATCAACGCTCCGAGTGAAAATGAGAACCCACCTCAAGCCCCGTTCACACCGCCAGCGACAAGCAGCGACAAAGCGACAGGATCCCATTCATTTCAATGGAGCGCTGGCGACTTCCGACGACAAGAGCGACAGTGACCGTTGGCAACAGAATGTAGGCGTGTCAAGCGACGGGAGACACGTGACAAAAGTTCAGATTTTTCAACTTTATGCAAATCGGATTTCGCAAGCGACAAGGCTCTGGAGCTCACGTCACCGTCTGGAGTGTAGGACAGACAGACAGGACATAGTTCAGGAGCGATTTCACTGTTTTATATGATTTGACTGTACATACATGGATATAATAAAATGATGCATGGAAAAGAAACTGTCGACAGTCTCAGTGAGTTTAATTCATACATTTATAGTTCGAGTGTTGTTAATTATATGATGCAAGTTTAGCACTGCTGCAGTTCATTTTACAGTTTCCCCTGCATCGTGCTGATTATTAGGGACAAGAAAATTGATTATTTGTCAAATTCGAATGACGTTTTAGTATTTTTTGACAATATGAGTGAGTTTAATTTGTTGATAGAATGATCGTTAATCTAGTTAATGATTTATTGCAGTGGTTCCAAACCACATTCCTGTAGTACCCCCAACACTGCACATTTTGCATGTCTCCTTGATCAAGCACACCTGAATCAAGTCATCAATTCATTAGCAGAGACTCCAAGACCAGAAATGGGTGTGTCAGACAAAGGAGACATGGAAAATGTGCAGTGTTGGGGGTACTTCAGGAATGTGGTTGGGAACCACTGATTTATTGCACTAAGCTCTGCAGCCAGAACACTCTACAACAGCAGAGTGTTACGTTTAATTATTTTAAACTTAATTCCTAGTCAATTTAGAATGATTTCTTAGTTTTATATATCATTTGTGATCGCATTTTCTACAGATATGATCAGACGTGCAGTCTACCAATGACATTAGAGCGAAAGCACTAGGAACGCCCACAAGCAGCTTCAGTAGGAGACTAGCGACATGCAGCGAAAAAGTTGCTTGCGGTGTGGACGGGGCTTCAGACGATTCAGTGCGTGCAGAACTGAACAAATCATTCAAACTGATTCGGGAACCAATTTAGACAGTTTTGCCAACTTGTTTGATCAAGACTTTGAACAGAATCGACTCAAAAGAGTGATTCATTTGTGAATGGGGCATCGTTCATGAAAAAAAGAGACAGCGCGCATGGAATAAACTATGCATTTCTTAACATGTACAGTATTGCATTAAAATAAAGTAACGAGAGGAACGTCGCCCAACGTAACGAAGTAAAAGTACAGTTTTTTCATTAGAAATGTACTCGAGTTAAAGTAAAAAGTACCCACATTCAAATCTACTCTTAAAAGTACAAATTTTCCAAAAAACTACTCAAGTACATTTACTTCGTTATACCCACCTCTGATTAATTCGCACACACAATCGCTCTCATTACTGGTACTGTGCTAATTTATCTGTATCTGATTTACAACAAGCAGGAATCTGAAAGAAATGTTACAAAATATAGATAAAATAACTGGTGAAAGTGAGCTATGATGTCATATCACTCTTTCAATAGAAAAAAATTATCCCATCTTTAATAATCAAGCACAGTACAAACCTTGTAAGTGAACTATGAGGGCAAAAAAACACACAAAATAATCGTTTATTTATCGTAATCAAGGTAAAATGTTCAATTAATCAAGGTTTTAGGTCATAATCGTCCAGCCCTAAGTTCTAGACATTTTTACTGATTTTGAGTTGAAATGCTCTTATTCTATTGCTGCTTTCAAGAAATGCTTAAAAATTACTAAAATGATCTACCAACAGAACAAGACAATATAACTTGCTTTTTTTTTTCCTTTTTTTTTTTTTTTTGCAGTGAATGAGATTTCAATGGCAGAGATCAATCATTTCCTACTGTTTGTAGTACTACTTATTATTATCATCTTCCTTACCATCACCATATAAATCATGAAATTCTGAAGAAAACATGTTCATTAACATTAGACATTTTTACTTTAATTCCTGCTGAAGCTGGCTGTACTCTGCAGTCTTGGTGTCCTCATGCAGGTCCAGATTCACCCACTCATCCAGACGCTCACGCTGCTTCTGATCCAGGATTCCCATGCGGCTGTACTCCGACACCAGGTTTCGGTATCCTGCTTTGTAGTAGCCTCGGATGCCTTCATCGGACAAAATGCGACACTGAGATGAAATGCTTTCACCTGAAATTACACACAAGAATGTAATTAAGTGCAGCAAGTCAGTTGTGTTATGCTGTACATTTAATATCTTGTTGTATTTAAAGTTTCATGTTGTGTTTAATGTCATGTTCATTGTGTACTGCCACTTTGTCTTCCTCTAATTTTTGCACCACATGTTGAGTGTGTTCACTGCTCTCTGTGACTTCTGTAATGTTTCACCAAGGCTTTAGAAACTGCTATTTCATTCTTCTGTATCAAAAACTCTTTAATCTCTCTGATCTAATCGGTCAAAGATTACGTTTTCACCATATAAACTGCTCCATTATCGTGTCTCCTGAAAACACCCTGATAACTCACAGTATGTGTTGGAGGGTAGATGTGTTTTGCAAGTTTACCACCTCATAGTTTCTTACCTAGAGCTTCTCTGAGCTTTTGTGAGGTAAGAGGATGGTTCAGAATCATGCAGCGTTTCAGCAGAAGCTCCACATCTCCAATAATCATGGTGTCTGCTAGAAGTTTCCTGTATAAAAAAAACAGAAATGTTAAAAGCATATTTAGGGCCAAAGGCTGAAGGCCCTATTGTTTTCTTTAGGATTCTTTATTATTATTAGGGCCCAAGCCACTCAGGCGCAGGGCCCTTTTGTTTTTCTAAGGATAATTTTTTTTTCTGTCATCCGGGGCTTTTGGGGGCCTTAACATGCTCAAAAACAAAAATTGGCACACACATTGGAATCTGTGGCCATTAGGATGCCGCAAAGGATGAGACCCGGGCGTGGCAGGGGGGCTTGACAGCGCCCCCCTTGAATTGTGTCCGAAATCTTGGTCCATATATCAAACACAATTGCATGTATTTGTATGAAACTCGGTACATATATAGATTTAATTGGGCCTAATAACTTTTATGCTCTAAGTTATACACCAGCTCAACAGGAAGTCAGCTATTATGGGTTGTTTGAAAAAAACGCATGCTCTGGAATTTGATACACTCCTCCTAGGTCAGCAGTTCCCAACCACATTCCTGGAGGCCCACCAACACTACACATTTTGCATGTCTCCTTTGTCTGACACACCCATTTTAGATCTTTGAGTCACTACTAATGAGCTGATAACCCTAATCAGGTGTGTTTGAATGAGGAGACATGCAAAATGTGCAGTGTTGGTGGGCCTCCAGGAATGTGGTTGGGAACCGCTGTCCTAGGCTATTAATCCGATCACCACCAAACTGTCCTGAAGTCAAGACATTGAGGATGTATAATTGCGAGCCGATTTTTGATATCTCGAACGGCTTGGCCGTGGCAAGGCAACAAATTTATAGTGAGAAACAGGAAGTGTGTTATAATGCCTGCATACATTGATTGATGTTTATGAAACTTTAGCTGTGTGCTCATTGTAGGAAGCCGATCACATGGATGCGACTATTGTGAGTCAAAGTCATAGCGCCACCAACTGGCAGCAGGAAGTGTGTTATTTTCAAAATGCTTTAAGGTCACCCTCTAATTTTTTTTGTGTGTGCTTACCCATTTTTTGATGAACTTATAGAAATATTGAACTTCAAATGATAACTTCACACTCATTTGAAATTGAACCATGACATTATATCACTATTTGGACAAGACTACTTTTCAAATGTCATTTGAGTTACAATTATTATTACCAACACCTGTGATTTCATGTTCTGATTCATGCAAGACTTAAATCTTTGTTTTGTTTTGTTTTTACAAAGGAGAGAGTGTGTGTTTTCTCAACATGGGTGTTATAGAAAGTCATGTGCTGTGTTTGCAAACATCATGTACAACGCATGTCTTTAAATTCATTTAAGTAAATTTCACTTGATTTTTATAAGTGTCTGTTTAAAATAAACTTGCATAAGTGAGCAGAAAAATTTAGACATGTACTTTACTATTACCTGAGACTGATATTAAAATCGTCTTTGCAGGTTCTGTGATTTGGCTCTATTTATTAATTTTTAGGGCCCAAGCCACTAATAGCGCAGGGCCCTCTTGATCCCCTAAGGATTATTATTATTAGGGCCAGGGCCAAAGCCAAAGGCTGAAGGCCCTATTGTTTTCTTTAGGATTATTATTTATTTTTATTTTTTTCCTAAGTTTTTGGGGGTTTTGGGGCCCTTAACATGCTCAAAAACTCTTGAAATTTGGCACACACATTGGAACCCGCGGCCATCAGGGCCGGGCAGAAGCTGGTACCCGGGCATGGCAGGAGGACTCGACAGCGCCCCCTTGAATGGGGCCTGAAAACGTGGTCTATATATCAAACACACTTGCACATACAAGTATAAAACTTGGTACACATATAGACCTCATCGGGACGAAACAACTTTCGTACTCTAAGTTATATGTCACCTCAACAGGAAGTCGGCTATTATGGGTTGTTTGAAAAATGCATGCTCTGGAATTTGATATACTCCTCCTAGGCGATTAATCCGATCGCCACCAAACTCGGTCAGCATGAAGTCAAGGCACTGATAAAAACTGCGAGCGGATTTTTGATATCTTGAACGGTTTGGCCGTGGCGAGGCAACAAATTTATGGCGAGAAAAGGGAAACAGGAAGTGTGTTATAACTTCTGCATACATTGATTGATGTTTATGAAACTTCATGAGTGTGTTGGTTGTAGTAGTCCGATCACATGGATGTGACTATTGTGAGTCAAAGTTATAGTGCCACCAACTGGCAGCAGGAAGTGTATCACTTTTAAAATGCTTTGAGATCACCCTCTTATTTTTACCCGATTTGCTTCAAACTTCATCACAATAATGTCAAAATGGCAGATGTAGACCTGTTAATGTATTTGTCATATCTTAAATATTGTTTCCATGGCAACACAACAAACTTTTATAATATTCTTGGGCATTTTTGAGGCTCTTAACATGCTTCAAATTGGATGAAACTCGACACACACATCAATATTATCATACAGTAGGCATGGGCAAAGCCTTAGAAATGGGCGGGAAGCAGGGGCTCTACAGCGCCACCTTTTGACAAAAGTGGGGGGGGGGGTTAGTTTAACCTACAGTCACCAAACTCGGTACACTTATTGTTCTTATTAAGCTGGACAACTTTCTTATTTACAGTCATTAGCTCTGACCAACAGGAAGTCAGTTATTTTGGTTTGAATGTGGATTTTTTGAATAAACAGGCTCTGAATTTTAAACTACTACTTCTAGGGGCTTCAGACCAAACATTTTTTACCATGGTGCTAAGACATAATAATGGATATCTTAAACGGTGTTGCCATGGTGATAGATTGAAGTAATGTCAAAAAAGGAAACGGAATGACTCATATTTTCTATAAAAAACACTATACATAATTAATTTGTATATAGAATAATACAAATGTTTGAAATAAACCACATTTTATTCTTTTTTTTTCCATTCAAAAAGCATATGTTAGTTAAAAATAGGCAGATTAATTATATTTGAAAAATTGATAAATGTCATACATAGAGTAACAACTAGAGGGCAGCATATACCTATTTTTAAACAGGGTTGGATAAATCACGCACTGGATCAATAGTTGATAAATATAGAACAATGATTGTGTTTGTATTATACGGTTTGTGCAGATATATTTAAAAAATTATCAAAGACTACTTTATGTCACAATTAAGATGTTTTTTTTGTTTGTTTGTTTAAAATGATCTCAGTCTGTCTCAGTCTCTCTCTCTCTCTCCTCCCCCATACTACCTCAGGTTCATTCGGGCGTGTTTGTGTGTGGGTCTCTGTCTGTGTCACTGTCTGTATATCTTTCTCTCCCTGTGTAGAGAGAGTATGTGTGCATTACAATCGTATTTTTTTCTAAATGTTGTTTGAGTTACAGTAATTTTTTTACAATTACAGTTAGAATTTTTAAATTAATTTATTGATACAATTCAAATTAATTAAAAACCCCTGTTTCAGTAAAATTTCACATGATTATAAAAGTGGCTGTTTAAAATAAACTTGCATAATTGAGCAGAAAAATCTAGACATGTACCTTATTATTACTTGAGACTGACATTAAAATTGTCTTTGCAGGTTCTGTGATTTGGCTCTATTTATTAATTTTTTCATTTTATTTTTTATCTTATACCACACATATTAAAAGTAAATGAAAGCATGTTTTTGGTGTATAAGATTGGTGCACAAACAACAGCTCAGGGAGGTCAAAAAACACATGAGGAGAAGTGTTAGGATTATACAACATCAGCAACCACAGACATTCGCATTAAGGCTGGATTGTTTTTTTCAGAGCACTGTGGAGTTTGCACAAACAACAGTATGTAATTTGGTCTAGAATTTCTATAGGGGTTGTCTGAGAAAAACACAGACTAGTTATCATCCTAATCAGACTATGTCAGATTAGGATGATATTCTGCACTCATTTGAAACTGACCTATGATATTCTATGACATGAAATTCATCTCAATTTAAACAATCTCATGGATGTGGCTGTTATGGTTTTTGATCATAGGAGCATCAGCTGCTGCAGTAAATGTGGTTTGATATTGACATAGTCATTTTATGTTTAACTGTTTTAAATGCCGATTGCCAACCGTGCACAGTTTCCCTGAAGCCACTGGGGTGGCGGTGCCACTGGGCTTTGGCCCGTCATCGCTGCCTGCAGCTATATTTAACCTTTGCAATGCTGTACCAAAAATATTCAATGTTAAATACTGCTCAAAAATTCCTGTAGTGTTCATTGTAATTATGTATAATTGTCTTAAACGTGTCTGTGAATGTTACCTGGCCATCTGTGAGCAGCTGCTTGGGCCTGTAGTTAAAGCTCGTCTGTGATCTTGTCCCAGAACCTCCATGGCAATCAGGTTCAATCCATTGTTGTCAGTCTTTATGCTGCTGATCAGTTTATAAAGCTTTGGGTTTTTATTTTTAATCTCGCTCACTGAGTTTTCTATGACCATCTGAGCCAGTCTGATGGAGTCCTTCGGTGGAATATGGCTTGTGTTGAGCGTTCCTTTGTTGTTCTCACTGGACCTCCGAGCACTTTGAACACTGTCCAGAGAGAATGACCGTTAGTGACAATGTATGTATGGGATGTACAAATGACACACCTGGTTATCTGTACGGGAAAGTGGGGTGAGTTGTGCCAGTTTTTTCTCAAAGTGACTTTAAAGTGAGGCCATGACAGTAATGCCTTCAACTTAAGTATGTACATTTCAGGATGTGGTGAATCCCTGAGAACAATAATTTTGGATCTGAAATAAATTGTTTCAGTAATATATCTTTTGGGAAAAAAGTGGTCTTGAGGCACAACTTGCCCCTGGTGCGGGGTAAGTTGTGCCTTTGGGGAGAATACGTTGGGGTAAATTGTGCCAGTCATTTCTTGTGTAAAACAGAACATTTTAATGTTTTGAACTGTAATGCTATATGAAAGCAAGACAAATTCAATACAAAATTAAGGCTTTGGCAATAGATGCCTGTTGACATACATAGAACGCTGTCTGTCAATTATGTAACGTATAAGAATACACTGCGTTCCAAATTATTATGCAAGTGACATATCAGTAAGATTTCAGTAGAATAAACATTCATATTTTAGTTTTTCTAAGAAAATGTTTGTTTATTTATCCATGTCTTTTTAGATAACTGGTATCAATCTCAGACAAAATAATTTGCCAGATCTATGGAAACCCTACTTAGAGGTTGTTCCACATTATTAAGCAAGTCACAGTTCTCATGCAATATGGGGAGGAAGAGAGATCTTTCTGAAGATGAAAATACCTGTTTGTTGCTCAACACTGGCTTTTCTTTTTTTCTTTTAAATACAATTAATTGTTTTGACAGGAACTTTCATTAATAAGCCTTCATCTGATGAAGTTCTGCTGTGCTCTAAATCACTCACAAATCTTATGATAATTTGATAATCTCCATTCAGTTTTTACACAATATTAGTTGTTTTTATGCCTTTTGCACAACATTGGACAATTTCATGGTTTTCATCTTCAGAAAGTGCGTTTTATAAGTGTGTGGCATGATGGGTTCCGGTCTAAAATCAAGAATGTCACATAGTTTAACTGCTAAAATGTAAGAGTACAATGTACAATTACAAATTAATAATATGTTGAAAATAATCATAAGTGGGGGTGAGTTGTCCCACTGGCACAACTTAACCCAGGCTCTTTGGCACAAATCACCCCGGACCTACAAGTTTGAAAAGCTAGCATGATCCAGCAGTTAAGAGCCAACATCATGCTAACTGTATAGACTCATTGTGTAGCCTGCTAAAGCACTCAAACATGTGTGAAATGTTTTCAAACTTGTCTATAATTGTTCAGACACTACAATCAAAAAACCTTGATCATAGAAATTTTTCTTTGAAAGGAAAAAACTGTTTTTTGAGCTAAAATGTGCTTTCCTTTCCTCTCATGCCATGTGTCTCTCTTCTTTGGAGGATGAGTAAAATGGATGGCTTTTCAAAATGATGTGGTCACATGACAAATTTCTTCTATGGTTTTCCAGAAACAATGGGTGGAACTACTTCCCCCCTGGCACAAATCACCCCACTCTCCCCTACTATTTTTTAATAATTAAATTATAATTATTTTTACTATATGAGGTTAATCTGCTTTCTTTTTTATTTTCATGGATCTCTGTACTGTTTTGTTGTGAATAAATAACAGAAATCACTTTCAGCAATCAGATTCTTTACCTGTTATATTCACCAACAAATCCAAGATGGTACATTTTGATGAGGATACGTTCATCACTTCTGATGAATTTAACACTCTGTAAGTATTCCTGCAATGCAACATTTGTCCCATTTCTACTTTCTCCAGTTATGCTGTATTTCCTGGGGTTTTTGTGACAGAAGTCGTATCCGCTCTGGAGAATAAGCATGGCTTTGTACGATTCAAAGTTTGTCTGGATCTAATGAGAAATTAAGAGTGTGAGATTAACCACAGTCACCTGCACATGTAATGAGAGATGATCAGGATTGAGTAACACTGTATACTGATTCATGAGGAATGGGATTTTCATCCATCCATTTTCTGTACTGCTTATCATACACAAGGTTGTGATAAGACTGGAGTCTATTCCAGGGGGCTTGGGGCACAAGACAGAGGTCACTGTAAACGTGGTACATACCTTTCTCAGGGCACGATTATATACACATTCACACACTACTGACAATTTAGAGATGCCAATAAGCCTACAACGCATATCTTTGGACTGGGGTAGGAAACCAGAGCACCAAGACACCTGAAGCATGGAAGAGCACACAAGGCTGAGGGCCCTATTTTAACGATCTGAAACGCAAGTGTCAAAGCGCGAAGCGCAAGTAACTTTGTGGGCGGGTCTTGGGCGCTGTTGCTATTATACCGGCGGGATAAATGACTCTTGCGCCCGACGCAAATCTAAAATGGGTTGGTCTGAAGTAGCTTCATTATTCATAGGTGTGGTTTGGGCGTAACGTGAAATAAACCAATCAGAGCGACATCTCACATTCCCTTTAAAAGCAGGTGCGCAAGTTCCATTATGGATTGCTATTATTATGGCGTATTTACCAGGCGCACGCCTGGTTCTTGACGGACAAACCAATTTGTCAGATGTCCTTATATACATATATGTCTTGCCACTATTGGGCAAACAGGTCTGATCCTTAATTATTACAATTAGCCTGAATAATTTGTAAGCTAGATTTATGCCTATTTTTTCACATCTTCATGGACACCACAATGATTTCCGTCATCTCATGTGTTAATATTTTTTTAGTGTAACAATTTATGATTTGCAAAAATAACTGTTGCATCTGTGTAGATTACATGAGCAAAGTGTATGCGCGTTGTGCACGCTATACATTATGGTCAAGCATGCGCCCTTAAAATAGCATAATGAACAACGCGCAACGCGCCACTGACTTTAGACTAGGTTTTTTCTGGTCAGTGGCGCAATTGTTTAATGGAACAGCAAAATAGCACCAGGGATTGTTTGCGCCGGAACACGCCTCCTTTTTTGCGCTGAACCGCCCAGGGAGCGCAAGTTCATTCACTAGTTTAGCGACATGCTTCTGTGGAGGGAAAAGCGCGCTTTGCGCGGGTGCAAAATAGGAATGACACATGCGTCGGTGTACAAAGTCAATTGCGCTGGGTGCAAGATAGGGCCCTGAATCATTAAAAAGAAAGGTGATTCTATTGGTGTAAGAGGAATAAAACACATGGGAACATGCTGAGTAAAATAATCAATTTTGTGGTGGTAACAATAATTCTGGGTAACACTTTAGATTACAGCCCGGAAAGTACTGCGTAATTACAACAAATTTACAGCGTAACTTTCAATAATTATAGTTTAACTATACAGTAAGTATGTGTAAGTATAGGGGAACAATATGTAAAGTATTGGAAATAAAGGGGTAACAACCAGGAAAAATAACAAATTATTCATACTTTTAATATTTTATAACTAAGGGGTACGTATGACATAACTAAGGGTTAAATATGACATTACGGGCCGTAAATTAAAGTGGAGCTTGTTACCCTCTTATTTCATGTAGTTACAGGGTAAATATGACATTACAGGCCATAAATTAAAGTGGTGCTTGTTACCCTCTTATTTCATGTAGTTACAGGGTAAATATGACATTACAGGCCATAAATTAAAGTGGTGCTTGTTACCCTCTTATTTCATGTAGTTACAGGGTAAATATGACATTACGGGCCGTAAATTAAAGTGGTGCTTGTTACCCTCTTATTTCATGTAGTTACAGGGTAAATATGACATTACAGGCCATAAATTAAAGTGGAGCTTGTTACCCTCTTGTTTCATGTAGTTACAGGGTAAGTATGACATTACGGGCCATAAATTAAAGTGGAGCTTGTTACACTTCTTTCCACTGATGAATCTTAAGGGAATTAAGATTCCTCTCAGGGAATCCCATTTGCTATTCTGTATTTAAAAAATACAGAACACTCGGAAATATGCTCACCGTTTACTCATCTTTTACCCTCATGCCATCTGAGATGTATACGACTTTCCTTCTTAAGATGAACACAAAAAGGATTTTAGGAAAAAAATAAATCATCTGAGAACGCTTTATAATGCAAGCTCACGTGTTCCTAAAAGTCGAAGCATCAAACAGCACAAACAGCAATAACTACAGTAATCCATACGACCCTAATGGATGAATCGATGTCTTCTGAAGTGAAACGATACGTATTTGTAAGAAAAATACCAAATATTTGAATATTTTTAAAACTTTCGACCAGCTGTCTTCTGCGCGTGCATGCGAGGGTTGAGAGTTGACGTAACTTGAAGCGTGACGTAAGCGTGCCGAGAAACTCACGCAGATGTTGGATGCCGTCAGTTTTTTTTTTTAAATGATTTTTTTAGTAATGCTCACAACAAAATACACAGAATAACAGATAATGAGAATGAGAAACAAACAAGACAGAATAACAGAGACGGCAGTTCTCGCACGAGTTTCACACGAATCTCCCGCGAGAACGTCATGAAGCTTCACGTTGCTCATTGCAATGTGCTTCATCGAATGCGAAGTCGACTCTCATGCAGGCGCTGGTGACAATTGGTCGGAAGCGAAAAGATGAATAGCCTAAACCATGAGAAAATTTTGGGGTGTACTGTATTTTCTTATAATACAGAATAGCAACGGGATTCCTTCTTAAGATTCATCAGCTGATAAACAACAGCAGGAGGAAGCCAAGCGAGAAACAACAACAACCAAAAAACGGACAAAACTTGTTACTTTCTGTCAGGACTTTAGAGTTTGAAATGAAAAGTTGATTTAAAAAAATTAATAATAAGTGTTGTAGACCTGTTTTTAATAAAGTTGTTTTTAAATAAAGGTTTTGGAGTCAGTGATATCAGATTGTTTGCATTTTATTAATTACTTACCCTGTAACTACATGACATAAGAGGGTAACAAGCACGGCTTTAATTTACGGCCCGTAATGTCATATTTACCCTGTAAGTACATGAAATAAGAGGGTAACAAGCTCCACTTTAATTTACGGACCGTAATGTCATACTTACCCCTTAGTTATATGTCATAAGTACCCCTTAGATATAAAATATTTACAGTATAAATAATTTGTTATTTTCCTGGTTGTTACCCCTTTATTCCCAATACTTTACATATTGTTCCCCTATACTTACACATACTTACTGTATAGTTACACTATAATTATTGAAAGTTATGCTGTAAATTCGTCGTAATTACGCAGTACTTTCCGGGCTGTCTAAAGCGTTACCTAATTCTGCTTTATCAGTCTATCCAGTTATTGATTATTGTCCTTTAACAGCACCCACTGATTGTTTAATTACTTACAAAGGAATTCTGTTCAATATTTCATTAGGAGGTGAGTGAGCTGGGCCATTATAAACTCATGCATTTTTCTAAAAGATAACTTGGTGACAAATGTATGTAGTAGTGACAAATTCTTTGCAAATTTCTCTCTGGGATGAATAAAGTTAACTATCTGTCTGTGACAGCCAGTGATTTCAGTACATCAGTAAATATGAGCAGATCTACAACTAAAATCAGTCTTTTGCACTCAGGTTGTGTACAAGTAGTTCCATGAAGGAATCAGAGCCATAAATTGTATACTCACCTCACTTTTCACTTTCTCACGTAGAATTAATGCTTCCTTCTTTGGGTTCTCTGTCTTGCTGCCAGTTGCTTGAGCTACAGCATCATAAAGAGCAATCTGGCGATCCGAGTTGATGCTGATTATCTTGCCATCATCCTGTACAATATCAAATTGTCCACTGTACAGCTGTGCATCAGGTCTGTTTTAAAAAATAAAATGAACTACATTCAGTATACAAAGTTCATAAGCATTAACATTGAAATTTATTTCTATATGTGAACTGTGTAATGCTCTAGTAATTAGTCTTACTGTGATGTATGAGGGGCTTTTGCAGATTTAGTTACTCTCAGTTTTATATCGCCTGCTGATTTGGTGGTTCCTGGGTAACGTTCCTCAGTGAGCTGTTTTCCATTTTCATCAAAGACAGTGAGTTGAATCCCTTTTCCATCGAGCAGGTTACTTTTTGTGAGCACGTACACATCAAGGGCTGTAACAGGATGATTAGTTTTGCTCATATCTTCTGTATACTGCATTAGCTTTGTTTTGTCCTCATCTGACAGCTGTTCCACTTCCTTGTGGCTTGCAGATTTCTTGTTGTGTTTTTCTTTTTGATCATCAAAGAAACTTTGAGTCTTATGTCTGCGCATGACTTTGTCTACCGCCTGTCCTGCAGCACTGTTCAACTCTTTCTTAAATGTGCCGGTCATTAAAGAAGTTATGTGTTCAGAACAGGAACTGATGAATTGCTCAGACACTTTCTGTGCGATAATCTGTAGAAGTTCTCCTTTAAGGCGTTGTACATCCTGTAAACTGTGTCGTCCATCTTGGTCATACTTTGTCATTTCGTTTTCAAGCTCACTGATGCTCTTCAGTAATTCAGGAATAAATTTATTTTGTATTTTGTCCTCTGTTGGTATGGAACCCAATATTTGACAGAATTTAGTTTCATACTCAGCTACTTTCAGAACCAGCTTTGCCGTTTCAAGCACACCTGACAGTTTTGCTTTATTCATAATCTTTGTTGCATTGTCACAAACCTCAGAGAGTTTGCTGATAACATCCTGTGCTGTGGTACAGTCCAGTATGAGGTAAGGAGTTATCTCTTTGCAGAACATATCAATTGATTTTTTTATTTGCTTCTCATAATTCTGGTCAATCTTGAAATTCTCTTTTTTCAAGGCAGCTTTCGGAATGCCTGAGCTGATGAATTTAACTAGATTCTGATCCAGTTCACTGCTTTGCTTCACTGATGAAGTAACGACATTCTGAAAACTTCTTTGTAAAATCTTCTTAAAGTATTCCTGAAGTGCTGCATCGATTGCGTAGTTCATGGCAGTGAGCACAGACTTTTTTCCGAGTTCCTGAACTGCATACATAGATGCCTGTTTGAAGTTCTGTCTGAGCACTGTTGAAGTTGTCATGTTTTTCATTGCAGACTTAAAAGATTCTTTACTGAGTGATGATAAACCAGACTGAGCGCCTCCTTTGATTGAAGTAAACATTGCCTTTCCTGATTTAATGAATTCAGATGCAACTGAAGAGAAAGACTTTGTACCATCGAGGAGACTTTTTGTCACATTAAACACTGATTTAACTGCTTTATTGACAACACTAAAGCCAGCTGTTAGCAAAGAAAGCCCGATGCTGATACTCTTAGATATTGCCCATGATGCCCAATCAAATGTGCCTTTAATCATCCCCTCTATTCCACTGATCATGTCAGACACTCCTTCAGCAATCAGGCCCATTCCAAACTGACTGGCTGTTCCAAGTGTCAGTGCACAAACAAGAACCCCAGCGAGAACCTGTACAGCCCCGAGTATGAAACATATCAAAGCATCTATGCAAAACTTGGGCTTGTTTTTCACCTCAAAAAAAACACAGAGGCCGCAGTCGTATAACGATCTCATCTCATTAGTGGTGATGAAGTTCTTTTCTTCAGACAGCATGTAGACTGAACAGTCCTCTGTAATGGCATCACTGTTGCTTTCCTCCAGCTCTTTAAGTTTATTCAATGCATTATTAATGTACATCATCCAAGACTTAAAGATGCTCATTCTGGCCTCCATTTGACTCTGAAAGTTGTTATTGTCTGTGCTCTGATCTCTGTTACCAGTGACTGATAAGTTACATGAGACCATTGTGTTTGAGACTTCTAAGATGTACACGTCAATTGATTTCTTTGCATCTTCCAGCAGTTTCATAGCGTCTGCTTTATAGTTACCCTTACGGAGGTTGATGGTGATGTATGCCTGGTTATAGAGTGCCACAGCCTTGTAGTGTGGGTCAGAGTCAGCAACTTTTTGCCAATAGTATTCAGCTCCAAAGCTATTGTTGGATTTGTCTTTGCAGTGTAGATTAGTTCTTACAATTGCCTGTTTGACATGATCATAGAAATTATCGCATTCTCCTCGCAGCAGCCTTACACTTGTTTCATTTATTGTCCTGACAAGGTCTTCTTCAAGTTCATTGAAGTCATCATGTCTATTGATGTGATCCTCGTGAAGGGTCAACCACAAGGCCCAAGATTCTTTCAAAGCATTGACGGCAGGCTGATAATCAAACTTGAGCTGATGATGTTTAAAGCAATCAGGAATATCATTGAGCTGCATTTGCATGGGGTCCAGTTTTTCTTCCTGTGTGTAATGCTCATCAAAGTCCTTCAGTAATTTACAAAATGTGGAGAACAGATTTTCCTTTAGGTTTATTTCAACCAGCTCATCACTTTCCATGTCGTGGATTCGTTTAATTTCATAATTCTCTCTCAGTTGACGCATAATTTCCACTGACTGACCTTGGTAAGCTGGTGCAAGATGATCACAGTTCACAACCATCTGGACCATCCCAGGATTGCCTTTTCGAGATGTACGACCAAATATTTGTTTCTCGACTCTTCGGTTTTGAGGAAAGTGAGTAAGTAAAACGAAAAGACCACCACACTTATTCACACTTTCATCAACCTTTATGTCTGTCCCTCGTCCTCCGAGATTTGTAGCAATGATGATTCTGCCTGCACAGAATTTCTCTCTTTCAATGTTGTGTTTCTCACTGATTGTGTACAGAGTAATCTGTTCTGCCTTGAATCTGCCGCTGCATTGTATTTTCTCATGTAGTTCATCTGCTGTTTTAACATCTTCACAAATTACCAAGACAACTTGTCCTCTCTCTGCTACTTTCCATGAAGTTTCACAAATAGTCTGGATCCATTTGTCATTCCCACCTTTCACCTGGATGACTGGAAGCTCCACCACCTTTTTATGGCGATGTGCAGGTACAGTGTAGCTCTTTGCTTTATAATGTTTTGCCAGGAAGTCCAAATCTGCCTTACCTCCTAATGTACCAGAAACACCAAATATGCCACTCCCACCAAGATACCTTTTAAAATAATGGAAATTTGACATGTAATTTGTCACACTGGATATTGGTGAAATTGCAAGTTTGTGCTTGAACTCCAAGAATTGTTGCAGACCATTACCCCACTTCTTGTTTTTCTCCAGCACACCGCTCGCTCTGAAGTCCACTGGAATTATCGCATTATACTTGTCTCTGTCGTTACTGTTAGCAACTTCTCTTTCAGCGGTCGGTGAGGTGTCGATCATGTATTCCCGGCCCTGTGACATCTCAACAGCCCTTAGTGCATTCTCAACAAAAACTGGTAACTGATTCTCGACGTAGCTTTTCAAGAAAACAGGGATGACAATGAAGTTGTTGGGTTCTTTGGCTGTTTGAAGGTTATCAGAGTACTTAATAGATGATTTTATTGTGCCTACAGCTGCATCAATGAGTGATTTCTCAGACATGATTTCACACGCTAGTCCTCCTTCTAGCAGTAGCATTTCAACATTAAGGTCACCTTGTTTTTCCTGATCTTTAAAACATTTGGCTTTCTTGTTGTCTAAAGAATAGCATTTAAACACTGCACTGTTTTCCAAGACCTCCTCAAATATACTCACAAGATCATACTGTTGTGAAACACCAAGTTTCTTCATGACTTCAGTTAATGCTTTGGACATTCTGTCCTCATTCCCATCATCCTTTTCTTTCTTGGTCTCAGCTTGATGTATCATTTCAATATCCTCCTGGGTGTAGAATCCCAAAGTCACTCCAGGTAGCAAGATCTCATTTGCTGAAAAGTTGTCTGATGTTTCCAGCCCCATAATGGCTGCTGTTACAGCTTTATGAAAGTACTGTATCCTTGTGGCCCATTTTATCTCCCCTGTTTCAAGCATTTCAATTGGTTGACAAGTAGATATCATGGCCCATATGTTGGAAAGGACTTGCTCCACATGCCTAAATCCACTAGATTCATGAGACAAGAATGTTACTTGAACTCCATTGTCCAAGGTCATGTAGTCTACTTCGTCCACTATTACAAGCTCAAATGGCCTTGTATCACGAGTAGTCCTCTTCTCAAATTCCTGTTTAAGTATGTCTGCTGCAAAGGCTCCCACTGTGCCATATACTATTTGTTTCCTGTAAGCATCTTTAAGATGTTCCTCTTGTTCCTCTGGTGTATAGTTACTTGAGTAACGTGGAGGTACAACAGATGAGGTGACACCAAACATTTCAAAAAACTTTTTCCACTCTTCTTGGTCTCGTTGTGCAAGAAGTGGAGAGCTTGTCACAATGTCCACTTTTGTTCCACGAATGGCCAGGATTGTTGCAAACATGGCTAAGATACAGGACTTGCCCTCACCTGTGCCAATCTCTAGAAGACATCCTTTATCTTCTGTTAGCTGTGTCAGTAGGAGCAAAAGCAATGATGCTAGTTGTGTACATCTTGGAAAATAGCCTTGAATCTTCAAGTTGTCTTGTGTGGTAATTGAGCAGTCTTGCACTGCTATTGACATTCCAATTAATACATCTTTCAGAATGTTGATATCTGGGTTTGTAAGATTAAGAGAAGTTATTTTCCCTTTCAAATCATAAATTTTTTCTTTGTTAAGGTCCACCAGTTGATATTTTGGGAGTTCCAACTCTACATATCTAAGCACATCCTTCAACAGCACTTTCTCTGGGCAGTTTGCTTCACAAAGTTCCTTCACAACTGTATCAGCGTATTTTTCCTTTTCATTTTTTATTTGTTCCTGAAGAAACATTAAGGGGTTTTCATTTGTAAGAGCAGAGAGAATGTGGATGCAGTCCAGATGGTAGGTTTGTGCTGTGTGGAGAACTGAATCAAGTTGATCACATTTGATAGCTGGACTTTTGCAAATTAAGAGCATTATTTCTGTTGGTGTCCAGATCCTGTTGAACAACATTTGACCCAAAATGTCCCTACTTTGTGGAGAAATCTCTGAGATCATGTCAAGTATTTTTAATAAAATGTGTTCTGCCAAAGTTGGATTTGTGGAATGAAGTTGCTCCACCAAACCCAAGAGAAAGTCATACTTCTCCAAGCCAAGCAGCTGATCTCCATCATCTTTGGTATCTTCAGTGCTATTGTTCAGAATGAACTGTAGAGATGCCTCAAGAACTATTAGCTTCTCTGTAAGAGACAGTTCGTTATATCCTATAGCTTGATCAAAGGTAAACTGAGACCATACTGAAAGGTTGTGTTCTCTACTGTATTGAACTGCAAGTTCATTCTGGAGAGTCTTAATCCTGTCCCAAATCTGGTACTGCTGTATCTCTTTATCTTCTGTGATCTGGTACTTTAACAAAATGTCTTTGAATTTTTCTTCAACATCAGCAACCTACATAAATGTGCAAAATAAGGGTCACAGTAAAAAGAGATATTTTATCAAATGCTGTATATACAGTTATGCTGCTCAATCCAAATTAGTCATACCTCGTCATCTTCTATTTGCTGATGGAGAGCTTGTGTGCATTCATGATGTTGCTCGCAACCTCTGAAGCTCTGTTTTTCACGAAGCCGCTCAGTTGCTCGAGAAAGCTTGAGTCTGGATAATTCACTCTCCCTGTCCAGCTCCTGTTGAATCCTTTGCTCACGTTCCAAACGCTCCAGGCGTCTTCTTTCCTCCTCTTGCTGTCTCTGTTTTTCATCTTCTTCCAATTTTCCTGTTTAAATATATCATCAGACACCACAGGATTAGTAACAATGTACAGATTACATTTACTTATGGGTTAATTAATTTGCACAGGCAAAAATTACCCGCTATCACTAGCCATGTGCTCCTGTCACAGCTGTACATAAGAGATGTCTGTATTGTTTGTATTAACTTGAGACAAAGGCTGTAGACAAAGTATTGAAAATGCTTTATCTTTTTAACTCACTCTTTTTATTTCTAATTGTTTTTTTGACTTCCAGGGCTTGACATTAAGCTTTGCTCACCAGCCACTCAGCATTTTCCAGGTGAAAAAAATTTCAATAATGTACTTAAAGTGCTCTATTTTCACGCACTAATTTTGTACTTAATATACTAAAAATTCTTCTTTAGTGTTTCTTAAGATCATCTGAAGAACATCTAATTGTACTCAACTGTGCTATTTTGAGACGCCATGAAATATGAACTAAAATGTGCTCTTAATATACTATCTCTATATTTAAAAAATATATTTAGCTACCCCTTGTAGTACACTATGGATTCAAATGTACTATATGTAATATCTAAATACATTTATATATAAATACTGCTTCAGGAAGCATCGGAGCATTATGAATCAGTGTATTGGATCATGATTCGGATCGCGTGTCAAACTGCCAATGGCTGAAATCATGTGACTTTGGCGCTCCGAACAGCAGATTTGATACACTGATGCTCTGATGCTTCCTGAATCATCGTTATGAAATCGGCCATCACTTTATAAGTTGTTATTTTGTTTTATTTGGCGCACCAAAAATATTCTCGTCGCTGTCTGAAACGGCATGAGGGCAGTGGCGCCTGCAGCTGTACGGCTGTACGCACTGTGCGTACCTTGAGAGGGCGCTAATTAATGCCGTTTTTATTTTTTTACATAATTTTTAAATTGATTATTAAAATCTATCTGCGTGCAATCGACATATTAAGAGAGAAAGAGAGAATGAGAATACATAAAGGTGTGCATTTGTGTGTTGTACGTCAAACGTGTGTATGTGCGTCTATAGGTGGGCGTGGGGGATGGATAGAGTTGGGTCCGAGTCCACCTTTGTCGAGTACGAGTCAAGACCAAGTCCTTAAACATCAAGTCCAAGTCCGAGACCGAGTCCAAAAAGGGCAGAGTTGGACTCAAGTCCAAGTTCTTAAAGGCCGAGTCCGAGTCGAGTCCGCCCGAGTCCAGAAAGTAATTAAATTAAAAAAGATTATAAATTGGTATTGTAAATTTTTACATTCTATTAATATTTTAACCTTTCAACCCATTAAACCAATGGCAATATAAAAATGTAATAAAAAAAATACCACTATTACATCTTGTCATTGCCATTGAACATTTTTATTTTATGTCAACAGAACTAGTTTCCTATCAAAAAAGGTTTCAAAGAAAAGAAGGGTATATGTAGAACTTTTATTGTATTACAAGTGCATGAAAATACAAATGAACCTGTTTTATTATTGTATCACACTATATTGTCCTCCAGTTAAAGCTGACATTTCAATTATTTAATGCCTCCCCCACATTTAAATAGGCTGAGGAAATACTCAGACTAGAGTTTAAATCTATCAGCTAGTCATAACAACAAACTTAAAGCTTTATTACGGTGCTTAATCAACAACAAACTCCTTTCTGAACACAGCTCTCTGGTCTTGTAACATTGTAATGAACACTGAACATGAAATGTACTATAGTGCACAGTCAAGCACTAAACCAGGGCCATATTGCTTTTCAAAAATACAAGCGCTGTGACCATTTTATGAGTTAAGCGTGCACGATGTGGTCTCACGATGAGGCCACCTTTGCTAAAGACACGCTCTACTGGTGCAGAGGATGCTGGAATAGACAGCACTATTTTACTAGTTATTGCAATTCAAATCACATTAAGTAATTGATAGAAAATAATTACATTACATTAAGAGCAAATCATTTTAAATTTAAAAGGACTATATTTACAGTCCCTGCATTTTTGTGGTGATATGTTAATTTCCTTACTAAAACAGTGAGTGATGTGTGTGTTTCGTCTGCAAGCATAAGATGATATGCTACTGCTGCCTGCCGGTGTGGTACAGTAAAATGACAGACGGGGAGACATTAATTAATTTTTTTCAAGTCCGTGTCAAGTCCGAGTACAAATTCACCCGAGTGCGTGACAAGTCCGAGTTCATTTAAAATTGGACTCGAGTCCGGACTCGAGTCCGAGTCCAAGGTCGAGTACCCCAACTCTAGGGAAGGATATGGGTGAAAAGAAATCTGATTGGCTAGTTTAGTTTCGTTTTTTTCCACATATGAAAAATGACGTTACAGATAGTTAATAATGTTTAAAAAAGGCTCAAAATGAGCAAACGCTCTCTAAAACAGCTAAATTCGACTGAATCATTTGCAAAATGGCCTAAAACTATTGAGTAGAGATGAAGAAATAAAGACTATTAAATATTTGAAGCTTTTCTCTAAAGGTTTCGGGAAAGGTTTATGGTTTCAAAGCATCAAGAGTGTCGAAAACAGCGCCATCTTGTGGCAGGTAAAATGTACGGCATCCATAAACTTGAATGCGCAATTCCGTTGTTTTATCTATTAAGCACAAACAGCCTGATGACACTAAACGTGTTTATTTCAATAATATAATTCACATATTAAATCTGCCAATATATGAAATAGATAAAAAAAAAACAATAATTATAATAATAATACTAATGCATACTGAGTTGTTTGAGGCAAGTAAATTGTGTTGTTATTTTATTGTAAATACTGTTTATGACAGAACATATGATGATGTAGTATAGGCTACAGGTTTATATATTTAAAATGTTTAGTAAATGGACTTGAACTTCCATAGTGGTCTGGATTCAAACATTCTGATACGCAAAGTATTCACGACTGGGAAAAAATGCGACGCTTCATTTCTCTGAAAACAATAACCACATTTCGGGACAAAGCTGCTCAGAGACAACGTAAAAAACAAAACAAAACAAAAATTTCACGAAGCATCAAGCACATCAGGGTGCAGTTACATGCATCAGATTTTCTAAATGGGAAACATGAAAGAGACAGTCGGTCACTCGATTTGTACAGCATTAGATCGTTCCACCAACTCACTGATTGATTTAATCGGGTTTTGCGGACAGCAAAAAAAAAAAGCAGGGGGTTGGTTCTGTGCGTACCCTGAGATAAAATCCTGCAGGCGCCCCTGCATGAGGGTAAGTGATAAATGACAGAATTTTCTTTTTTTGGATAACTAACCCTTTAACAGTTCATAAAATCTAAAAAATATATATATATATATATATATATATATATATATATATATATATATATATATATTTTTTTTTATATATATATATATTAATTGTACATTTATCTGAATAAAAAGTAAATTGAGTAAGATGCTGTAAAAGGTGTGAGTGTGGATTAGTAATCTGGCTCCTTGGTATTAAGGAGAAAAAATGTTGACCCTCATCACTATCAAAGCTGTTTTGTGTAATATTGTCACAGAGACGAACTCCGTGATTTCCTCCTCTGGCCATCAGAGGGTGTCTTAACTTGAATACTGACACACACACTACATTTCCCATCAGCCCCCCGTACCTTGGTACTGATCACCACACCCAGCTGCAGCGCATTAACTGGACTATTTAAGCTGTTCTCAACCTTGCAATCATTTTGACCCATGATTGCAATACTGTGGGCATAAAATTATTCCCATAAAAGTCTTTGCAAAAGAGTGAAGTTTATTAACTCTCTGGAGTCGGAAAATGCGCCAACGCGTTTTGCAGGATTTTTTTCACATTGCAGCAGAACTGACTTAAAATACTCCGTCACTTTTTGTCATAGATACATAAGTAATATATCAATTGAAACTATAGAATATCTTCTTTTATTTGAGTACACTCAGAGTAAAAACAAAATGTTGTGCTTTTTGCAAAATAAAGAAAACTAACATGATGCGTGATCTCTCGTCTCCCTCTGAACGAAGTCCAATCTGATAGTTCTCAGAAAATGAACTGTAACTTACTGAATGCTAATCACAAAAAAATTAGACTTATGTCCAAAGAAACATTGAAATGTCAGGTTTTAAATCGTGTTGTCAAATCAAAAACATATATTCTCTGTTTATGTAATCTGTAAACAGAGCCATGTCAGACGCCGTGATTCAGGTCATTATCTACTAATGCGGCCACGCCCACGGAGCCAGCGCTATTCAGACGCAAATTCTGAGGCAATACATGTATACATCGTCTCAATCGTGTATTTATTGTCTTCAAAAGTGTTTATGTGCATGTTAAAGCCATGGTTAGTGACCACTGGTAGCCTCTGTTAGTTCCTGGTTCCTGGAATGTCACATGGAATGTCTTCTTCTTTAGAGTAATTTGTGGACTAAAGGTGCACAGAGCGCCCTCCGGCTGCAAGTATGAATTGAAAACACAGTTTCCAGCGTTCATAGTGATGACAATAAATACTGGATAATTATTACTTATCTGTATAGAAAATGGACATAAACATATGAGAATCCATCAATATTTCTCCAAATGTGCATGCTTTTAAGCTAAAAGCCTATATGAAATGCCACAGAGGTAACATGAATGTTCAGACGCTTTGCAACACAGAAATACATTATATATTAAAGTATATAATAGAATACCATTATTTTAAATTGTAATAATATTTCACAGTATTGCTGTTTCTTCTGTAAGTTTGATATACAGCATGATGAGCTTGAGACATGATCACAGAGGGTTTTTTCACAGCCTACCTGACTGAAAGAGCTCATTATTATGCAAGTCATTAAAGGTCGTTATGTGAATCTTTTGTCTTCTCAGGTGTGATTCACAGCATTATTCATGATGATTCACACCTCCACGCATACTGTGTTTCTTGACAAAAAGTGTCTTACAAAATTTAAATATCTATATTGTTTTATATGAACGAGTAGGCAGGATAATTTTTACATAATTTTGAAGAACAAATTCTAGTCTACACCCTCAAATACCCAGAAGTCTTGTGAACACATATGTAACATTAGTTTTTTGGCATTATTTCAGTGACTTAAGTTTTTTGTTTTTTCAATAACCATGCATAAACATTATTCCTTCAGAAATACAAACGTATACATAAATGTTCACATATGTGACCTGCTCTGGCGAAATGAGTCGGAAGTCGCAACGTTCTATTTTAAGATATGGGTCGATAATGTGGAAAAACAATTAAAAAATAGATTTTTTTAAGCTAATTTCAAAGAACAGACTTTCAAAAATAATTCCCCAATGCTTCGTAGTCCAGATAATTGAGTAAAGGTATTTAAATGGCTATTAAATTTGACATGGTTTTACTAAATTTGCTGGAAATTAACTTCTCAACTCCTCTCGTCACTTATGAGCATTTCCCGGTATCCCCTGAAACGTCACTATCTCTGCTCTTCAAATATGGTGTTACACATTGTATAGAACCAACCAAAAAGCTTAGAAATGTAAACACACTATAAACACTGATTTTTATCAATGGGAAGCCCCGTTTCGACTGACAGACACGCGATTGGTCCAGCCATCCTCCTGTCAGACTAGCGCTTCAGACAGTCCTTCAGACTGAAGTTTTCGTAAGGATTTATAGTTTATGGACTTTTGATTTCTGTAATTACATCTAGAAAGGTAAAAGCATTGATGGCATCTATAAAAGAGATATATGAAAGCGAAGTGAAAGTCCAATGAGGAGGACGCACGAGAGGAGACCTGCGCGTTTAATTGGGTATACTGTAATACTGCATTTACAATGCTTATCAGTGGCGTGCACTTTGATCGTGAAAGTGAAAGTGCCCTTTGCGGTCGCATCACGGTGCCCCCGTGTTCCCATTTCTCCCGATGTGAGCTCCTGTCCATTACAATTTAGAGCGGATAAGACCCGGGTATACTTAATTTCCTGCGAGGCTTTTAAAGAAACTCCTTTGGCCATGAGCACGGAAAGACGCGTTCAGCGCACACATACTGCATCGCCCGTGGTCATAACAATTCACCCTCATTCACAATTCAGCCTGGTTTAGTAGCATTTATATATATATATATATATATATATATATATATATATATATATATAAATGTCTTTGGTCAAATTAAGCTGTAAAATAAATAGTTTATCCCTTTAAATGCAATGGATTTTGAAAAATATCAACAAAAAAAACAGGCAAAAAACTTTAAAAGCGATTTTCTCAGGTTTTCAATTGGAAAAAGAGGGCAGACGACCATAATTCAAATGTGTATATCTTTAAAACCATTCAAGGTATGCCTTTGACTAGGATATCATTTTAAAGCTTATTGTCTCATCTTTCCATTGATACCAAAATCTCAGTTTTTAAATTTGGGTCACTGTGACTCATTTTGCTGGATCAGGTGACATATTATGGCAGCCCAGTTTGTGCTGAATACAGTGTAATGATACTTTTGCCATTAATGTTTTCTGTTCGTCGGAGTGATGAGATAGTTAGCAGGTTATCATCACTCAATGGCTGGCTGTCTGTCTAAGTGGTGTCCGCAGAATAATATAGGTTTCATAGACAATTGGAAAAGCTTTTGGGGCAGACCTGATCTGTTGAAAAGAGATGGTATTCATCCCTCCCGGGATGGTGCTGCTCTTCTATCTAGAAATTTGGCAAATAGTCTTAGAGCTGAAACATGACAAACCAGGGCCCAGATCAGGACGCAGACAAACTGGCTAAACCGACCGTCTGCTAGCCGCCTCACGTCACAGAACTCAGATAATTCACAGCACATAGAAACACTTTCACCTAGATATTATCACATAGAGACTGTGTCTGTACCTCGAACTAGTAAATACAAAAAATTTCCGAAACCTTTTAAGGGTAAAAATTTAATTGATGTTCAAAAAATGAAAATCACAGATAAATCAGATAAACAAATGATAAAGCTTGGGTTACTGAATATTAGATCTATTTCTTCAAAAGCACTTATTGTAAATGAAATTATCACAGACAATAAACTAGACTTGCTGTGTTTGACAGAAACCTGGCTAAAACCAGACGATTACATTACTTTAAATGAATCTAGTCCTCAAGGTTATGATTATCGACACAATCCTCGACAGAAAGGCAAAGGGGGAGGTGTTGCTGTAATTTATAGTAATATATTCAGAATCATTCAAAAGAATTTCAAATATAATTCCTTTGAAGTGATGGTGCTTTATGTAACATTATGTAAGTTGACATTTGTGCTGGCTACTGTATACAGGCCACCAGGGCACCATACTGACTTTATCAAAGAATTTGCTGATTTTCTATCAGAGTTAGTACTAGCTGCGGATAAAGTCCTTGTTGTTGGTGATTTTAATATCCATGTAGATAATAACAAAGACGCATTTGGATTGGCATTTGCAGACATTTTAAACTCTATTGGAGTTAAACAACACGTGTCAGGACCCACTCATTGTCGTAATCATACCCTAGATCTAATACTGTCGCATGGAATTGATATTGATGCTGTTGAAATTCTACAGCAGAGCGATGATATATCAGATCATTATTTAGTCTCGTGTATAATACAATTAGCCAAGGCTACAAAACCACCACCCAGCCATAAATATTGTAGAACCATCACGTCTACCACTAAAGATTACTTTATAAATAATCTCCCCGAGCAGTTTCATCGCCTTAGTATACCTGATAACTTAGAAGAACTCGATGCTGCAACAGAAACTATTGGCTCTCTCTTTTCCAGCACATTAGATGCAGTCGCTCCTTTACGTCTAAAGAAGATTAAGGAAACTAATCCAACGCCGTGGTATGACGAGCACACTCGGGCTCTAAAACGAGCTGTGAGAAAAGCTGAACGTAGTTGGAAGAAAACAAAACTAGAAGTTTTTCGCCTTTCGTGGAAAGAAAAAATGATTGAGTACAGAACGGCTATAAGAAATGCTAGATCTACTTATTTTTCAAATCTCTTAATAGAAAACAAACATAATCCTAGGTATTTATTTGACACAGTGGCTAAATTAACTAGAAACAGAGATTCAACTGCTGACGTTTCCATAGAGCACAGCAGTAATGACTTTATGAACTTCTTTACTTGCAAGATTGATAATATTAGAGAGAAAATTAAAAACATGCAACCGTCTACAGTTTCGCTTCAGACAGTGCACTGTAGTGTCCCTGAGGTAAAACTAGAATCATTCGCCGCTATAGGAGAGGAAGAATTATCTAAACTTATCAAATCATCAAAATCAACGACATGTATGTTAGACCCAATTCCGACTAAACTACTGAAAGAAATGCTTCCAGAGGTCGTAGGTCCACTTCTTGATATAATTAATTCATCGTTAACACTAGGATACGTGCCAAAAACCTTTAAGCAGGCTATTATTAAACCTCTTATTAAAAAACCTCAACTAGATCCGAGAGATTTAGTAAATTACAGGCCAATCTCGAATCTACCTTTTCTGTCAAAGATACTAGAAAAGGCAGTTTCAACACAACTGTGTTCCTTTTTAGAAAGAAATGGAATCTGTGAGGATTTCCAGTCAGGATTTAGACCATACCATAGTACTGAGACTGCTCTCGTTAGAGTTACAAACGATCTACTCCTATCATCCGATCGTGGCTGTATTTCTCTATTAGTGTTATTAGATCTCAGTGCTGCTTTTGACACTATCGATCACAACATTCTTTTAAAAAGACTTGAAAACTATATTGGCATTAGTGGAACTGCTTTGTCATGGTTCAAATCGTACTTATCTGACCGTTATCAGTCTGTAGTAGTAAATGAAGAGATGTCGTATCGATCACAGGTTCAATATGGAGTACCACAAGGCTCAGTACTAGGACCGTTGCTTTTCACTCTGTACATGCTGCCCTTAGGACAGATAATTAGGAAGCATGGTGTTAGTTTTCACTGCTACGCTGACGATACTCAGCTCTATATTTCCTCGCGCCCTGACGAAACCTACAAATTCACAAAACTAACAGAATGCATAGCTGACATTAAAAACTGGATGACAAGAAATTTCTTATTATTAAATTCAGAAAAAACTGATATCCTAATCTTTGGACCAAAAACTTCCTCACGAAAAAACCTTGAATACTCTCTAACACTTGACGGGTGCTCCATTAAACCTTCGTCCTCAGTTAGGAACCTGGGTGTGCTCTTTGATACCAATCTTTCATTTGAAAGTCATGTTTCTAGTATCTGTAAAACCGCATTCTTCCATCTAAAAAATATATCTAAATTACGACATATGCTCTCAATGACAAATGCGGAACAGTTGGTTCATGCATTCATGACCTCAAGACTAGATTATTGTAACGCTCTACTGGGTGGTTGTTCTGCTCGGCTTTTAAACAGACTACAGTTGGTCCAAAATGCGGCAGCTAGAGTTCTTACTAGAACCAGAAAGTATGACCATATTAGCCCAGTTCTGTCAACATTACATTGGCTCCCTATTAAACATCGTATAGATTTTAAAATCTTGCTACTTACTTATAAAGCTCTAAATGGTTTAGCTCCCCAGTACCTAAGTGAGCTCTTAATGCATTATAGTCCTTCACGTTTATTGCGATCGCAGAATTCAGGTCAGTTGATAATACCCAGAATATCAAAATCAACTGAAGGCGGCAGATCCTTTTCCTATTTAGCACCTAAACTCTGGAACAATCTTCCTAGCATTGTTCGGGAAGCAGACACACTCTGTCAGTTTAAATCTAGACTAAAAACACATCTCTTTGCTCTTGCATACACATAACACATTATCAATACATTAACATTTTTCAAATCCGTTAAAGGATTGTTACGCTGCAATAATTAGGTCGGCCGGAACCGAGAACATTTCCTATAACACTAGATATACCTGTACATCAGAATAAGAATGGCATCTACGCTAATATCTGTCTCTCTGCTTATCCTGAGGTTTGCCGGGTGCTGGATCCAGGCCGTATCCAGATCAGATGGAGAACCTGTGTCTGGACCTGCCTACAATGTAGCCCAGGAGACAATGGGCCTACAGATCCAGTTCTGGCTGCATCTATAATTCTGATTTTTAATCCCCGTATCCGCTTACATATATTTATATATAATCTATTTTTAATCTCTATAATAAAATGTATAATTTAGATTTTGATCTCCATATCCATTTACATATATTATATATATCTTCCAAGGGGTTTTTTCCCTCCTAGGACTTTTTTCCCAGTGTTAGCACGCTGGGTTTTTCTCCTAGGGGGTTTTTTCCACCCCTGGGAGTCAGCCGACATTGGCTTAATGTAGCACCATCTTGTATATGTTACATATTACCACGCTTGTTTGTACAGCTTATTTTTAACCACTTCCCTTTTTTTATGTGCTTCTAATATGTAAAGCTGCTTTGAAACAATTACCAATTGTAAAAGCGCTATATAAATAAATTTGACTTGACTTGACTTGACTTGAACAACTGAAAAAAGCACAAATGTCAGGGCATGTCAACATTTCTTCAGGACCCCAAATCAGCCTCAGACTCTAGAGGGTTAAAACGGCAAAGGGGAAATAAATATGGAATAGGATGATCAAAAATTACATATGGGTTTGATGATCAGGGGTGCACAGAACCGATATGTTTGCAGGAACTTACCATAGTTGGGACAGTAATGCGTGCCACCCTCAGAGGTGCAGTGCATCTGAATCAGGGAACGGTCGAGGGTTTCCCTTAAGATGAAGGAGGTGTTGCCTTTATGGGTGTTAAACTCATATTTAAAACTGTGCCATGAGTGATCTTTATATCTGGCGTAGAAGTAGCAATGGATTTCCCTATACTCATCATAGGATGTTGTGCAGTCAGCATCGATCTGTGTATACTGGGGAGCAGAATTATACATCAGTTTATATCAGAAAAGCAGTGGATAAACTGAAACACTTTAGAATACTGTTCTGTCATTAAATAATAACTACACAATAACAAATGAGTAATGCAATATTAACACTCTAGTAACTACTATTGACTATCAAGAAACTCTAAATAACAAAATATGGCTGCAAGCAGTGATGGCGGGCCCAAGCCCGGTGGCACTGCCACCCCGGTGGCTTCAGACAACTGTGCATGGCAGACAATAGGCATTTAAAACAGGTAAACATAAAAGGACTATGTCAAAGTTATTTGAATACACCACATTTACTGCAGCAGCTGATGCCCAAATGATCACAAACTACAACAGCCACATCCATGAGATCATTTAAATTTAGATGAATTTCATGTCATAGAATGTCATGGTTCAATTTCAAATGAGTGTGAAGTTATCATTTGCAGTTCAATATTTCTATAAGTTCATCAAAAAATGGGTAAACACACACAGGTTATGTGAATTGTGGGGACATTCCATTGGCGTAATGGTTTTTATACTGTACTTTCTATGGCCCTACACTACCCCTACCCCTAAACCTACAGTTTCACAGGAAACTGTGCACATTTTTACTTTCTCACAAAAACTCACTCTGTATGATTTATAAGCCTTTTGAAAAATGGGGACATGGGGTAAGAGTAGAGTCACCCTCTAATCTAATCCAGTCTAATGTGAATGTTGTATAATCCTCATACTTCTCTTCATGTGTTTTTTGACCTCCCTGAGCTGTTGTTTGTGCACCAATCTTATGCACCAAAAGCATGCTTTCATTTAATTTTAATATGTGTGGTATTATAATATGAAAAAAAAAAAAATTAATAGAGCCAAATCACAGAACCTGCAAAGACAATTTTAATATCAGTCTAAGGTAATAATAAGGTACATGTCTAGATTTTTCTGCTCACTTATGCAAGTTTATTTTAAACAGCTACTTTTATAATCATATGAAATTTACTGAAACAGAGGTTTTTAATACATTTTAATTATATCATTAAATAATTAATTAATTAAAAAGTTCTAGCTGTAATTGTAAAAATAATAATTGTAAATTCTCATTTGCAGTTCAAAATTTTTATATGTTCATCAATAAATAAGTAATCAGTAAAAGGGTTAATGAAAATTTGATGTTTATCTGCTTACCCCCAGTGCATCCAAGATGTAGGTGACTTTGTTTCTTCAGTCGAACGCAAATTATGATTTTTAACTGCAACCGCTGCCGTCTGTCAGTCAAATAATAGCAGTGATTGGGAACTTGAACAATAAGAGTCGAAAAAACTTCCATAGACAAATCCAAATTAAACCCTGCGGCTCGTGACGACACATTGATGTCCTAAGACACAAAATGATCGGTTTGTGCGAGAAACCGAACAGTATTTATATAATTTTTTACCTCTAATACACCACTATGTCCAACTTCGTTCAACTTCCGGTTAATGAGGTCAAAAAACGCGTTCTGATGACAGAGCGGTCTGATCGCGCTCTGACAACAGAATTGATGTCTCGCCCATATACTTCAATAAGAGCTAGACATCACTTCTGTTGTCAGAGCGCGATCAGACCTCACTAACCGGAAGCTGAATGAAGTTGGACATAGTGGTGTATTAGAGGTAAAAAATTATATAAATACTGTTCGGTTTCTCGCACAAACCGATCGTTTCGTGTCTTAGGACATTAATGTGTCGTCACGAGCCGCAGGGTTTAATTTGGATTTGTCTATGGAAGTTTTTTTTGACTCTTATTGTTCAAGTTCCCAATCACTCCTATTATTTGACTGACAGACGACAGTGGTTGCAGTTAAAAATCATAATTTGCGTTCGACTGAAGAAACAAAGTCACCTACATCTTGGATGCCCTGGGGGTAAGCAGATAAACATCAAATTTTCATTTTTTGGTGAACTATCCATTTAAAGACCACTAATCAAAATTGTAACACACACACACAGGGAGGGGAGAGAGAGAGAGATACACAGACAGTGACACAGACAGAGACCCACACACACACACACCCCACCCCCACACCACACACACACACCCAAGTGAACCTGAGGTAGTATGGGGGAGGAGAGAGAGAGAGAGAGAGAGACTGAGACAGACTGAGAAGATCATTTTATGCAAAAAAAAAACATCTAAATTGTGACAGCAGTCTTTGATAAATTTTTAAATATACCTGCACAAACAGTATAATAAAAACAAAATCATTATTCTATGACATTTATCCATTTTTCAATCAATTATAATTCATCTGCCTATTTTTAACTTACACATGCTTTTTGAATTGAAAAAAAATGAATAAAATGTGTTTATTTCAAACATTTGTATTATTCTATATACAAATTAATTGTGTATAGTGTTTTTTTATAGAAAATGAGTCATTCCGTTTCCCTTTTTTGACATTACTTCAATCTATAACCATGGCAACAGCGTTCAAGATATCCATTATCCGTTCTCATTTTCAATGTCTTAGCACCATGGTAAAAAATGTTTGGCCTGAATCGAATGAACCCCCTAGAAGTAGTAGTTTAAAATACAGAGCTGTTAATTAAAAAAAATCCACATTCAAACCAAAATAACTGACTTCCTGTTGAAAATTAGAAAGTTGTCCGGATTAATGAGACCAATATATGTACCGAGTTTGGTGGCTGTAGGTTAAACTAACCCCCCCACTTTTGTCAAAAGGTGGCGCTCTAGAGGCCCTGCTCCCCGCCCGTTTCTACAGTTTTGCGCATGTCTACTGGTTGACATCTCTGATGTGTGCACGAGTTTCATGCAATTTGAAGCATGTTAAGAGTCTCAAAAGCTTCTAAAATGAATATTAATGTTTGATGCGTTGCCATGGCAACCGTGTTTGAGATATCACAATTTTTTTTCAAAGGTCTACATTCACTTGTCTTGACATTATTCTGGTGAAGTTTGAAGCAAATCGGAGGATAAAAATAAGATGGTTATCTCAAAGCATTTTGTAAGTGACGCACTTGGTGGTGCTATAACTTTGAATCACAATAGTCACATCCATGTGATCAGCCTTGTACAACGAACACACAGCTTAAGTTTTATAAAAATTAATCAATGTATGCAGACGTTATAACACATTTTCTGGTTCCCTTTTCAAACAACCCATAATAGCTGACTTCCTGTTGAGGTGACGTATAACTTAAGAGCACAAAAGTTGTTAGGCCCGATGAGGTCTATATGTGTACCGAGTTTCAGAAATATATGTGCAAGCGTATTTGATATATGGACCAAGTTTTTAGACACTGTTCAAGGGGGCGATGTCAAGCCCCCCTGCCACACCCGGGTACCAGCTTCTGCCCGGCCCTGATGGCCGACGATTCCGATGTGTGTGCAAAGTTTCAAGAGTTTTTGAACATGTTAAGGGCCCCAAAAATGTGTTTCTGGGAGTGAATTACTGTGTAAAGCAGGCCATTTCCTGTTGCCAGCAGGTGGCACTATGACTAACTAAATATTGTCATGTAGATGTGTTCAGGTCAGAACTCTTATCACACATGTGAAGTTTGGGGCAGATCGGACATTGTATGCCCAAGTTACAACAACTTCCCGTTTCATGGTGAAACATTGAATTTTTTCAGGCTGCCATGGACACGCACTTCAGTGAAAACTCAAGATCTTCGCAATTTAACATCGCAAAGGCCTTTATAGTAGACTGACCAAATATGATGTTTATCTGATTAAATCTGTAGGAGGAGCTTGTTGAAGTACAACGTCTGGAAATGGCAAAAAAAGCAAAAATTTAGCAGAGAAAACTCAAAATATCTCACTTTTTTGTAGGTATTGGACTGTTACATGTGTCTACCAAATTTCATACCTGTACGTGAAACGTAGCGTGGAGGGCGCTTAACTGAAATTTTATAGGTGGCACTATTGAGCCATTTTGCCACACCTAATTCTGAAACCCATATCAGACGTAAATTTTCACCACTTCTCATGTGTGTGCTAAGTTTCATGAGTTTTCAAGCATGTTTAGGCCCTCAAAGATGTGATTAATTTCAGAGAAGAAGAATTGACTGAACAATTACAATAGGGTCCTCATATGAAGTTAGAATTATGACAATACTATTTGAATTTGAATTATAGACAAGTGTAATTTAATAAAATTTAATATTATGTGGCATTTTACATAATTCTGAATTTGATTTTTTAAAACCTGAATATTAAACATTTGAAATTGAACACAACTGAAATGTTTTCATGCCAGAATTTTATAGACATGTATTTTCAAACAACAGATTTTTCGTTCTGAAATTTTAGACTGCAAATATCCAGTTTTTAAAAATACAGCTCCAAGTTTTCAAGATGAAGAAGAAATTCAGAACATCAACTTCAATATTGTAAATTCAAAGCACAGAAATTCAGATCGTACAGAAAGTAGGTTCGAGGCCATCCACAGGGAAGAGTTGAGGATCTCCGAAAAGTCGAATGGAGCGTTTCAGCAAATTACAGAGCTGCAGTTGTTTTTCTGAGGCGAGTCTGTGCTTAAACATTTATGAGCTGTAAATACATGTTAGGTTGGCATTTGTCTAAGTTTCTCTATTTTTTGTTTTAAAGTAAATTTGGTGTGAAAGTGATTAGCATGCTACTGTGTCTACACAGGATGTGACAACCCATTGATTATAATCAGTAATATGTCTAGACATAATATTACTGATTATAATCAATGGGTTGTCAACTTAGACAAATGCGCCATTAGTGGCTTGGGCCCTAAAAATGATAAGAATAATCCTAAAGAAAACAATAGGGCCTTCACCTTTGGCTTGGGCCCTAATAATCCTAAAGAAAACAATAGGGCCTTCAAGTTTGGCTTGGGCCCTAAAAAACGGAGCAATTCCAATAGGATCCTCACACCATTGGTGCTCGGGCCCTAATAATAATCCTAAAGAAAACAATAGTGCCTTCGGCTTGGGCCCTGATAATAATCCTTAGGGAATCAAGTGAGCCCTGTGCCACCAGTGGCTTGGGCCCTAATTAGTTAGTAATAGTGCTTAGTCAAAACTTGTTCACTATTAGATAATCAATAACTACTATTTATTTCATACCTTCCAGAGAACTACTGAGAACTACTTTACAATGTGTGCAGAATTATTAGGCAAGTTGATTTTCTGTTCTTTTTTTCTTTTCCAGGCACATCTTACCAATTGGGAGTTCATTTTTAGTTCATCTCTGCAAAACTGACTTCAGGGTAGGAGATGGACAAAAAATGAACTACCAAAACTTACTGCCAGATTCTGGAAGATGAATTCTTCAAACAGTGGTACAAGAGGATGTGGTGCTGGTGCTTCAAGAGTCACCCTCGATCTGTCTGTCTATAAAGCCTATAAAAACTTTCATGTATTTTACAACACTTCAGCCTGTGATTTTTATTAAGTGGGGATCATTTTTTAAGATTATTTACCAAACCTAAATCTCTGAGATCCTGACACCTTACACTTCTGGAAACTCCAGGTAGGTTGCAGTTCTGGAAAATGGTGGCACCAGAGACTAAAGGGATTCTGATGGTTTCACACTGCTGACCCAATGCACATTTCACTGTCCATTGGTCATGCCTTAAAGGATTACTTCACTTTCAAATGAAATTTAGCCCAAGCTTTTACTAGGGATGGGCAGATTGATATGAAGTATCGATATATCGATACCAACGTTGAGTATCGAATGTATTGATACTAAGGTGTTTATTTTTTACCAGTGATTTTGTTTCATTAACAATATATTTAATGTGTACAATATGCATTGAATTAGACAAATGTTAGACAAATTGTGTAGGCCTAGTAGAACTATTTTCCTGCTCATCTGAACACACGCAAATGTTGCAAGTCAGAATCAATCAATCACAGAGAGCGTTCACTACATTCAAATAGGACTCCATGCGTTTAGTATCATAAAAAAACGTTGCTTTTCGGAAACGCAGCCCAGAACAATGCTTAACCTAAGACAGAACAACATAATAGGCTATTTTTGAGTTATTTTACAACAAACAAAATGAAATGGTAGCCTACATAGTTTTTGCAATTACATTTATTTAAATTGAACGTTAAAAGTTTGTATTGATGTGCTTTTCTGTAACTACACTGTCAGAATACAAAGTTTGCATTTTATGTGTGCAACAGCCTGTCACTGGCAGTCCCTTATGAAACTGAACCATTACTATAGTGACCATAGTTCAGCTAAGCCTATAGTATTTGTAGATTTCCATGGTTACCACTACAAATACACATTTTAACCATGTGTAAACAAAAATATAGTCTAATAAACTGCAATTAAGGCGTATTGAATGTTAAAATACCTTTCAAATATAATGTTAAGTGGGTATGATTACCCATTTTACTTATAGTAATTTAATCATTTAAGGACTTAAATTATTAATAATTTAATAACTTAAGTTCAGATTAGAGGTATCAGATCGGTATCGATATCGGCGATTTTGGCCTTGAAAGTATCAGTATCATATCGAAAACAAAATAAGTGGTATCGCCCATCCCTACCTTTTACCCTCAAGCCATCCTAGGTGTGTATGACTTTCTTCTTTCAGATGAACACAATCGGAGAAATATTAATAAATATCCTGACACATCTGAGCTTTATAATGGCAGTAATACGCTACCAAATGAGTATGAGCTGAATAAAGTGCTTCCATACACATCCATCCATCATAAACATATTCCCTGCTCCAGAGGGTTAATAAAGCCATTCTGAAGCGAAGCGATGTGTTTGGATGGAGACACTTTCTTCAGCTCATTTCAGTTGAAAGTGAACTAATCCTTTAACTGCAATTTCTAGTATTTCATGAGCATTGCATCCTTGTCAAGGGCATTCAGTAATTTTTTACTTTTCAGTCTGAGTTAAAAAAAAAAATTCCAGCCCTCATGAACAATTATATATCACTTATAAATGATTAAATACAAAAATTAATAAAGATTAACGTGGTTTGGAAATTAAGATGTGCCTGGAAAGAAAATGATGATGACTTGCCTAATAATTCTGCAAGCACTTTATACAGGTTCATAATTCATGTGAATAATGCAAAATGTGTAATTAATTCTAAAGTGTAACCCACTTTAAAAGTGGTAACCCACTAGTAATTACTTGATTATTACCAAATCCTTTAGAAAGAATTACAATTTTTTTGGATCAGTATTCTAAAGTGAGAAACATGATAACTCTCTAGTGACTACTGAACTCATTGTAAAATTTTGAGGTTTTTGTAAGGTTATTCCTTCAGATGGATTTGGCAACACTTAAGTAATTACTAGTGGGTTACCATGATCTTCAATTTACAATATTGATCCAAATAATTAGTAATTCTTTAGAAGGATGTAGTAACACTTAAGTCATTACTATCCTAAAGCTTATAAAAACCTCAAAAGCATACAATTACTTCAGTCAATATTACAGAGTTATCATGCTTTTCACTTTAGGATACTGATCCAAATAATTAGTAATTCCTTGACAAAAATAACAACTTTATTCAACAATTTGAACCATTGTCATACATAGTAAACTCAGTGCAGGCTTCCTTGTTTACGTCCGAATGCCAATCCAGTATTGGCCGAAGCACTGAGTTCACTAGGTATGACAACGGTTCAAATAGTTGAATAAAGTCGTTTTTTTTTTTTTTTTTTTTGCACACAAAAACTATTCTCGTCTCTTCATAACATTAACATTGAACCACTGTAATTTTAACCATGTTTTCAACTATCTTTCTGGACATCAAAAGGTGCGATGATGATGTTGCTGCCTATGTGTGGTTCAGATACCCTCGGATTTCATCAAAAATATCTTAATTTGTGTTCTGAAGATGAACAAAGGTCTTACAGGTGTGTAATGACATGAAGGTGAGTAATTAATGACAGAAATTTTATTTTTGGGTGAATTAACCCTTTAAGAATAAAAATAATGAGTACAATTGTTGTTTTCAGTGATGTGCAACGGTACATATCCATTAACATCTCAGAAAATGTGTTTTAGAGTTTCTTGGCCCTTTAATGATGGAACAGTATTCTAAAGTGGTACCGATTAAAATAACACGTAAAGAACAAACTGATATTGTTGCGAGATATTGTCATGCTTTAAGTTATTATCTGGCTAATCAGAGGAAATGCTAACTAGGGAAAAAGAAATATGAAACAAGATTTAGAATACGGAAATTGCATAACCAATCGTGTGTAGTGAATGTACCAAAAGTTCTTACCCCTCTGTCCCGAGTGGCAAAATGCCAAGTATAAGGAGTCTGATTGACGACTAAAACCTGGACACCCATTATTCAGGATAATCTGTTACATTAAAACAGTAATCATTGGTCAGTATTTAACAGTTATGCAAAGTAACTAAAAACAAATAGAACTGCATAATAATGAATATAGTAATAAATATAGTAAATAAATATAGTAAAAAGAAACGGAACCTGATTTCAGTCCTGTTCAGAGAAGTGCTTGGCTGGGAGAAAAGTGAGGAAGCTCATGCAGTCTGCTGCTCTTTATAAACTGTCCGTCAGAAGGTGAGGACAGAAGAAGGTGGAGCTTAGGAATAATTAACATAAATGATGCAAAATACTTTACTAACATTTTAATGGGATTCTATCCACAGGGTTGATACAGATATGTAGAGAAGCCATTTTCATACATTATGTCCTCCACTGACAATAAACCCACATTTGAGTTAATCTTCTACCTCAGCGTGCTCAAACGTGACAAGTAGCAACCTTCAAAAAGAGACATGTTGTGTAACCCACATGTGACAGGCCATTTTACCTACTGTACAACATTTTAAAAAAATGCTGAATGAAAAACAACACAGCTAGAGGCTATACTCACATATTTATGTCATATTTATAATAATTTAGAATGACTCATAAGCAGGCATAAATGTGATAACAGAAAGAATATACAATAGAAAGAAAGCCAGAGAGAATGTAATTGTTTCACAAAAAATGCACGTTTGTTACTGTCATTTTAATTTTTATTTGGAGCTTATAATAAATGTTCGGTTTCTGTTTTCTTCAAGTGCAAAGGTATATGGACTGACATGTTGTAACACCAATCCCCCCGGGGGGGACCCGTCATGGCGGGCACAGCACCTAGGGATAAGGACAGACAAGGTGAGAGAAAATTAAACGGAAGAATGAGGAGCGACAGGGATGATAGAGGGGAAAAAGAGGGGGAGGGGAATTCTTGGTCCGGTTCTTAAAACGCACTGCCATCCAGTCCTCCACCAGCTGGGTGAACTAATCCGCGATGCCTGGCGGCAGTGCTGGATTGCCCTCGAAGGACGGCTCGATAATGCTCTGCCATCTGGTGGACAGCGAAGACTCCTCTGGGTTCGGGCATCTGACAGGACTCCACTGTTCCCTGCGCCTCCACATCATGGAGTCTTCTCCGCTCCCTCACGGCTGGCAGCAAGTTTGTCTTTCCCCTGGAAACTCACTCTAGCCCACCACTTCAAGCATCCATGGTGGCATCCTCTGCTCAGCCATGCTCGATGGCACCACGGATTCCCCACAGTGGCGTGGACTCTTTGACAGCACGTTCCTCCTTCCTCCTAGGTTTCGGCAACAATGTAACACCAGATCGTTCATAAGGGATGAAGGACGTGGGAAAAAAGTTGTTAAATTTCGAGAAAAAAGTCGATATAAAATGTTGAGAATAAACTCGCTAAATTACAAGAAAAACAAAATTGTTAAATTTCGAGAAAAAAGTCGAGATAAAATGTTGAGAATAAAGTCATTAAATTACGAGAAAAAAATCATTAAATTAGGAGAATAAACTTTAAATTATGAGAAAAAAATCGTTAAATTTCAAGAAAAAAGTCAAGATAAAATGTTGAGAATAAACTCATTAAATTATGAGTTTATTGTCAACATTTCAACATTTTATCTCAAATGCAATGACATTTTTCTCATAATTTAATGAGTTTATTCTCCTAATTTAATGAGTTTATTCTCAACATTTTATCGACTTTTTTCTCAACATTTAACAACTTTAATCTCGAGATGGTTTTATTTTTTATTATTGCTTGACCCTAATCCTCTTCCGTAGTTTTGAAATCGTCCATCACTATGTAACGGAGATATTTTTCACTGAGGCACTTTTATTTTGATGGGTTGCTCTGTCTCCGGTATGTCCGCGGGAGATGCAAAGACGTCTGGGGAGAAGAAGAAAAAAACGGAATGATCAGACACACCATGTTCGCTGTGTGAGGAGGTGTCGATTTTTCCGCCTGTGTTTTAACGTAAGACAGTGTTATACATTCAGTTTAAGTTTTGTGCACACTGACATTACCATTTGAAGCTGGAGACGTTGTAGCAGAAGTTTGGTCGAGTGCGTTATCGGATGGAGAGCGGTGTTGGAGACTGGCCGAGAGCACGAGAGAGCTGCTGGAGCCGTAGTTTCATCAAGAACACTGTTGTTGTTTTTTTTGCATCGTTCGACTGGGCATTTTGAGATTTCTGCTGTTTTTTCGAGTCACCCATGAACTGTCTTATAATGTTAGAGTGAGAGACTCCTCCTGCAAGTTGCTGCGAGTTGCTTAAGTGCACTTGTTAGTGCACGAGAATGTGTTTTTGATCTGCTCTAATTTTCTACGAAGTGATTTCTTTTTAAGTATTTTTGCCTTTTTTCTAGAGACTGAATGTACAGGTCACCCATGAACTGTCTTACAGAGCGAGAGATATTGATTTCTTCCTGCGAGTTACTTAAGTGCACTTGTTAGTGTGCAAGTGTTTCTGAACTGAACTATTTTCCTACAGAGTGATTTATTTTTCCTTTTTAATTTTTTTTTTTTTTTTGAGTATTTTTGCAATTTTGGAGTGACAGATCGTTACGATCAAGTTTTACTTCTGAAACCCCCGAGAAGCACTATAAGCCAGACGCTGTTTAGTGAGTCGCGTGTGCCCCGTGGCTGAGCGCTATTTTGTTCCAGAGAGTTCGAGGTTTTTTTTGGGCCGTGCTGAAACTTTTCTTTTTTTTGTTTATTATTAATTTTGCATTTCCTTTGGAAATCAGGATCCCAGAGTCCGGAGGAAGAGAGGAGAGGCACACAATCCATGTTGCTTGAGGTCCAGTGTAAAGTTTCCACAGTCAGTGATGGTTTGGGGTGCCATGTCATCTGCTGGTGTTTGTCCACTGTGTTTTCTGAGGTCCAAGGTCAACGCAGCCGTATACCAGGAAGTTTTAGAGCACTTCATGCTTCCTGCTGCTGACCAATTTTATGGAGATGCAGATTTCATTTTCCAACAGGACTTGGCACCTGCACACAGTGCCAAAGCTACCAGTACCTGGTTTAAGGACCATGGTATCCTTGTTCTTAATTGGCCAGCAAACTCGCCTGACCTTAACCACATAGAAAATCTATGGGGTATTGTGAAGAGGAAGATGAGATATGCCAGACCCAACAATGCAGCAGAGCTGAAGGCCACTATCAGAGCAACCTGGGCTCTCATAACACCTGAGCAGTGCCACAGACTGATCACCTGACTCCATGCCACACCGCATAGGTTGTTTGCGCATGACGTCACAGCAACAGCGCAAATGAGTCTGGAGGGCAGGGAGTGATTTTTCTGTATAGGAATCCTATCAAAAATTCTAAATTTGTATGTTTTGCATCGTTTATGGCTGCTCAAATCAATAAAATCGAGAACTCAGAAGGTGTTTATATCGTTTACATAACTTATAACGTTTTTTAACTTTTAGTTGTCGCCTTTAATAGCGTTTTGCGTCTGCTGATACTGAAATGAATATGGATACCTGCTTACCTTTTTTTTGACTTGGTTAAATATCCACATTCTTCATGGTATCGTTTGCAGGGAAGAGAAGCTATTTTATCCCATTGAATGATAATTTGGTGTTTTCACTTCAGTTTTGTAGTATTCCGTTCACAATGTTGATCTGGTTACCATGAGAACAGTGTCATGCGCTGCTGCTTCAGCCATCATATGGTAGAAAATGTCCAAATAAATAAATGTGTAACAAGCTGACAGAAGTCGATTCAACAACACAGACAACACTTTCAAAAATACTCAGCTGATTATTTTACTGAGTGATAGGGAGTGGGTTAAATCAGTGACATTAGATTTGATATACGGCGTCCGACACATCCTCAACCAACTAATTCAGCGTGAATGAACTACAATGGTGACAGAAAATCAAAAATACTGCCCTAACTTCACTAGTAGAAAGGCAGCGCAACATAAACAAACCCAGACTAGAACTGAATGCGGCATGACGGCAGCTTTACATTCTCTATATCTACCTCCTCGATGGCAAAAGGAGCCCCAACTAAGTATTGAGTGCTGTACATGCTCATACTTTTCATGTGCATACTTTTCAGTTGGCCAAGACTTCTAAAAATAATTTCTTTGTATTGGTCTTAAGTAATATTCTAATTTTCTGAGATACTGAATTTGGGATTTTCCTTAGTTGTCAGTTATAATCATCAAAATTAAAAGAAATAAACATTTGAAATATATCAGTCTGTGTGTAATGAATGAATATAATATACAAATTTCACTTTTTGAATGGAATTAGTGAAATAAATCAACTTTTTGATTGATATTCTAATTACATGACTAGCACCTGTATAAATCGCCAGGGAGGTCTGCGTTCATGCAATCTGAACAAGCGCGACAGATATTCCTCTGCACCCCGGACAAATTCCTGTCACTGAGGGCAGTGTACTTTCCTGGAAACCTGATGCAAAAACTTGAGAAAATGAGATCCAGGCAGTCCAGCAATGATTATGTCAGAGATCAAATTTAAATAAGGAATAACAAATTTATAAATTAAAATTTATAGAGACAAACAAATTAATTAAGTAATAAAATCCAGAGTATTGTATCTAATAGATGATGATCAGAATATAGAGAAAGAAGGAACAAAATCTGCAGAATGAAATAAGAGGTAGGAGAGAAGCAGAAGGGATGCAAGAAGCAAAAAAAAAAAAAAGTAAAGAAAAAGCTATACTATCCAAGACCCAGTCCATTTTATACCATAAGCATAAGAAAACTTACATCCCACTCAAACTTGTTTTGGTCTAATAAGAAAAGGTCAAATGGACTTATCCATTATGTCATAAACTGGTCAAATGTCAAAAATAGATGAAAATAGATATCGGGGTTGTTTTGACACCCTTTAGGGAATTTTGCAGATCTTGCATTATCACTTGTCTGAAGAAATGGAAACAGACATATTTTGATATCAAATTCAAATGAGCAACTAATTCTGAAAACACCATCACTTCTGCAGTACTTGGCAAGCGTCCAATATCTGTCCACAAATGTGTCAACATGACCTGTCACATTGAAAAACTTTGAAGAACAATTGAATATTGCATACTGTATTGAAATGCATACATATTCTTGTAAAAAATATATAAGAAAAGAAGAATCAAAATATTTGATATAAAAGAAGAATAACCATAAAATAGTAAATACTTGAAAATATATGAAAATACATGAATATATGAAATCAAAAGTAATCAAAGAAGATGGTGCCGTTGTGTGTGGCTTGCCGTCTTTCACTTGCTTTGATGTCTAGTTTGTTTGTGTTATTTTGTTTTATACTTAATTTGACTTGGTGTGCTTCACCAGTTTTAACCTACTATCGATCATCTCTTTTAAATCTGAAAGCTGTTTCAAACGAACTGCTGAATCAAGCAAGAACGGGTTTGTATTATGATCCCCCACCATTACTGATGTCCATACCTGACTATCTTTGCCGTTGGCCTTGCTCCCTACCAGAGAGAAAACGCAGGAGACGATGCGGAAAACAGAGTGGCTTAGCCGTTAAGCTAAAGCTCTTCCTGGCACTCCGTCGGGAGTCTCAGCCTCCACTGGGGTTCCTTGCGGAGAGCTGTGACAGGAGCCGCTTCATCCGTTTACTCCCGTGTTTCCAACGGCAGCGATGCCGCTCCTTGGTTTCTGCTCTCTTCGTTTCTGCTCTCTTCGTTTCTACCGTGGAGGAGTGTGCATGAATCATCTTCGCACCATACCTTGGGCTGCTTTGCTTTATCCACAGAGCACCTGCCACGGCTCAAAATGGCTTTGATCAATGCCAGATCTGTGGTAAATAAGACTTATATCATTAAAGATTTTTCTCTTCTCGTGACTTTTTCTCGTGATTTTTTTATTTATAACTGAAACGTGGCTTTTGGCTGGGGATTTAACACTCTGAAGTCTGAGGTATCGCTGGCGATACCACCGTGGTTTTTTTCTTACCAGTGTGAAAGAGACTCAAAATACTCCGTCAATGTTGCACATACAATTAAGAGCTATACACCATTTTAATCTGTTGAATATCTTCTTTTATTTGTGTACACTCAGATTAGAAACAAAATGTTGTGCTTTTTGCAAAACAAAGAAAACTAACATGATGCCTGATCTATCGTCTCCCTCTGAACGAAGTCCAATCTGATAGTTCTCAGAAAATGAACTGTAACTTAGTGAATACTAATCACAAAAAAATTAGACTTGTGTCTAAAAAAAACGTTGAAATGTCAGGTTTTAAATCGTGTAAGTCAAATCGAAAACAAACCTTCTGTGTTTATGTAATCTGTATGAAAAGAGAGCCATGTCAGAAATCTGTGATTCTGCTCATTATCCACTAATGCGGCCACGCCCACGGAGCCAGCGCTATTCAGACGCTAATTCAGTCAATACATGCATACATTGTCTCAATCGTGTATTTATTGTCTTGAAAAGTGTTTTGAATAGCCATAGTTAGCGATCTCTGGCCTCTGTTAGTTCGGTTAGTTCCTGGATTGCCTATTCTTCTATAGCAGGCTTTTGTTGACTAAAGGTGCACAGAGCGCCCTCCGGCTGCAAGTATGAATTTAAAACACAGAATCCAGCGCTCATAGTAATGACATTAAATCCTGAATAAATATTACTCCTCTGGATAGAAAATTGACAAACATATGAGAATCCATCAATATTTCTCCAAATGTCCATGCTTTTTAGCTAAAAGCCGAAATGCCATAGAGGTAACATAATTGTTCAGACACATTGCATCAAAGAAATGCATTATATTTTAAAGTATATAATAGAATACCATTATTTAAATTGTAATAATATTTCACAGTATTGCTGTTTATTCTGTATGTTTGATTTACACCATGATGATCACAGAGGGTTTTTTCATAGCCTACCTGTCTGAAAGAGCTCATTATTTATGCAGGTCATTAGAGCTCTTTATGTGATTCTTTTGTCTTCTCAGGTGTAAATGACCCATTATTCATGATGATTCACGCCTCCACGCATTCTGTGTTTCTTGACCAAAGATGTTTTAGAAAATTTAAATCTCTCTATTGTTTTATATGAAGGAGTAGGAAGGATAATTTTACATAATTTTGAAGCAAAAACTCTAGTCTACAACCTCCAATACCCAGAAGTCTTGTGAACACATATAAAATATTATTTTTTGGCCTTATTTCAGTGACTCAATTTTTTTGTTTTTTCAATAACCACGCATAAACGTTATTCCTTCAAAAATACTAACATGTACATACATGTTTCTCACATATTATTGTAGCCTAGTTTGTGCTGGATACAGTGCAATGACACTTTTTCCATTAATATGTTTATGAACAACTGAAAAAAGCACAAATGTCAGGGCATGTGAAAACCTCTCCAGGCCCCAAATCAGCTTCAGACTCCAGAGGGTTAAGTCCGTTTTCTGAACTGCTACCATCAAACTCTTTGTTTTTCAAAACCCCTCGTTTGACTGGTCGAGGTGGAGGATTGGCCTCCATTTACAAAGACTCGTTTTTTTGCCGCTCTATTGGGTCAAATGAGTATAGCACTTTTGAATTGCAGTTGTTTATGTTGGAACTTCATGAGCCTATTTTGACTGCTGTGATATATCGTCCTCCTAAACACAACAAGGATTTTTTAACTGAGTTTGGAGACTTCCTGGGAGAATACATACCGAATTATGACAAACTTTTGATCTTAGGAGATTTTAATGCTCATATTTGTTGCGCTGCCGACCTGTTAGCTATGGAATTTTTAAAATTACTAAATGCATTTGATTTGGTTCAAGTCAATGTTCCCTCTCATCAACATGGACAGACTCTAGATCTAGTACTATCTCATGGTTTTTCCCTCTGTAATCTTGAGGTGTGTGAAAAAGTTTTTTTTCTGATCATAAGTCCATTATGTTTTCTGTTCCTTCTGCATTTAATGCTTCTAAATCCATTACTCAAGCTCGCCGTTCCTGGCTTTTTACCTCTACCACCAAAAATGCCTTTTCTTTAGCTTTCCATGATGCTACTCTATCTATGGAAGTGATCTGAGTGCTGATGTTTAATTTTGTTTGTGAAAAGGTTTTAGACTCAGTTTTACCTCAAAAGGCAATACATCATAAACCTAGATCTGAGCCTTGGCGTGATCTGTAGAAGAGCAGAGCGTAAATGGAAAAGGGATAAACTTCAGGTCTCTTTGGAAATGCTAAGAGATTCTCTAGCTCAATATCAGAAAGTGGTAAAAGCAGCCAAATCAAGGTATTTTACTGAAATTATTAATAAAAACTGTCATAGACCAAAAACTCTTTTTAATATTATCAATGCAACTATCAACCCTCCTGTCTGCTCTTTTCCTGAAGTGTCTCCATCTTTGTGTGAGGACTAACATTTTTTGTTAATAAGATAAGTGATCTAAGACTGGGAATTTCTCACTTTTCTTCTGATTCCTCAATTCCCCCTTGTTGTTCTGCTTTTTTAGTCAGTTTAACCCTATTACTTGCACTCAGCTCCAAGAAATAGTAGATCACCTTAAGCCTTCAGGCTTAAATTAACCGCTAGAGGGTGCATTAAGCCCATCTATCAGGGATCGCGAATTCTCCATGACTCTGAGAAAAAGCTGCGTCATCATCATATTGGCAGAGCCCAGGGAAAATACGACAAATACTATTAACTTGAAACTGATTAAAAAGTGTTAACATTGCACAAAGTATCCATAAGCAAGGAATGAAGGAAATACTAACTTAAGTAACTTAAATAACTTGTATCTCTGTTATTTTTATGGCTGTGAGTTAAGCGCGAAACCTGAGATTATGAAGGAGATAAACAACTCGATAATTTACATTAACCAAAGCTGTAACATAGCAGATAACTATAGTAAAAAGCACAAATATGTAAACAAACTTACATTTTATCATGAACGCACACATATGAGGTAAACTTGGAAGGTTAAAGTGTAGGACGATGTGCTACGTGTTCTGCGTGCTCCGCTGGCTGATTATTCAGGAATTTTCCTAGTTTGCCACCTAGTGTCCTTTCCAACATCACCAATAAGCTTGTCACTGATTGGTTAAATCTCCTTAACATCGCCGCTCCCAAATATGCAGGGGCATGTTTGTTCCTGTATCTAAGTCACTAAGTGTCAGTTGGGTTTGTGCCATCATCCTCGGTAATCTCTGGTAAGGGAATGAGACGGGCAACAGGCCGTGTATATAACCTGCCTTTAATGTTGATTTCTACAGATCTGACATGTCCATCTGGCCCAAGGAATGTCCTGACTACTCTACCAATTAACCAGAGGGCACGGGGTAGCTGAGGGTCAACCAGCATTACAACAGATCCAACTGTAATGGGTTTAGTTTCTGCATGCCTTTTCTGTCGTAACTGGAGGTTAGGCAAGTAGTGTCTCATAAAGCTTGACCAGAAATGATCAGTGAGGACTTGGCTCTGTCTCCATTGGCGTCGTCCTATAAGCTCAGTTGCGGGGTACATCACTTGAGGTAGAGAGCTGTCTGGCCGCCCCATGAGCAGGAGATTTGGGGTGACTGGATCCAGGTCAGCTATATTGGAGGAGACATATCCTAGGGGCTTGCTATTGAGAATTCCCTCTATCTCAATAAGCACTGTTTGAAGCACTTCCTCTGTCACTGTTTGTGAACCCACTACTGTACGTAGGGCATTTTGAGGGATCAGATTTTCCTTCTTCCTCTTTCCGTCCTACTTTAATGTGGAAGGGCCCAAAACAGTCCATCCCAGTGCTATAGAACTTTTGTGCAGTCTTAGACGGGCTGGAGGTAGATCAGCCATTTTAGGGATCTCAGCTTTGGCCTTCCACTTGTGACATTCTATGCAGTTGTGCTGGAACTTACAAATTGCCTCACAACCTCTTAGTATCAACACATTTCTCCTCATTTCGGCAAATACCCGTTCTGTCCCTGGATGGCAGAGCTTACTGTCATAGTGCTGTATGAGCAGTTTGGTTGCTGGGTGATGAGGATCCAGAACTACTGGATGAATTGTCTGGAATTCTAGGCCTTCAGCACGACGTAGACTTCATCCAACCAGTATGAGCTGTCTGGCCTCATCAAACTCTGGGGATAAAGTGAGAAGTCGGCTAGTATTGGAAACAGGCTTACCAGCTTTCAATTGTTCATATTCCTCTGGGAAACTGTCTAGTTGGATATTCTGGAAGATGAGGCGTTCTGCCATCACGTAGTCTTCAGCTGTAGATGGATTGGATTGACTTGGATCACTGGACTGTGGCTTCAACAAGGTCCTTCCATGTACCTTACTCACTGTGGTTCAAGGGGTTTGATACTCTAGTGATACCGCAGAATACATTCTATTCTCTTCTCAACTTCATTCTCAGGTGGTTTAAGGACCGGCATAACTGGCCATTCTGATTCAGCCTGTAGTAAGAATGCTAGGCCTTGATTCCATCTGTTGGGCGATGCAAGATCTTTTAGGCTGCGACCCCTTGTGAGGTCATCTGCAAGGTTTCTGAGGGAATCTAAATATCGCCATTCATGCTGATCAGTAAGCTCTTGGATTTCTGAAATCCTAGTTCCTACGAAGACTTTGAAGTTGCAAGACTCAGATTTCAGCCAGGAAAGGACTGTCGTAGAATCAGACCACAGGACCACTTGGCTGGCTTATTTCCATTGTGAGTTCAGTTTCTAGCAGCTTTGCCAGTCGAGCACCAATAAGCGTTGCACACAGCTCTAGTCTAGAGATAGTCCATTTCAGTTTTGGAGCAACTTTGGATCTGACAATCAGGAATGCAAGCTGAATTTGTCCTTCATTGTCCTCAGTTCTCAGATATGATACAGATCCATATGCTTGTTCTGAGGCATTGCAGAAGATATGAATTTGTCGTGTAACTTTGGGTTGGTCCATATCTACTGAGACATAGCAACGTGGGAGTGTAACTTCAGAAAGGCTGGGGAGCTCATTCTCCCACTCGTTCCAGGCTTTCAATAGGTCTGTTTGTAACATGGGATCTTCCTAATCCCTTTGTTTGTTCCACAGCTGCTGGATCAAGATTTTTGCACGAGTGGTGAAAGGCAGAATAAATCCCAGAGGATCATACTGGCTTGCTGTCACCTTATAAATGTGGCGCATAGTAGGTGTGGTTTTCGGCACTGGGCGGTGTTTATATCCAAGGATGTCTGAGTCATAGTTCCTTCTCAATCCAAGGGTCGACTCTTGTGGTTCAACTTTGTCATGTGACAGCCAAAGCTCAGTGCTGTCTGAACGAGCCTCTTTAGGTAGGTTTTCAATGACATTTGGCATGTTGCAAGCCCATTGACGGATCTCAAAGCCACCACTGGCAAGAAGTTCACGTAACCCATTCACTAATTCCTTGGCCTCATCTGGGAACATTACACTCTTTAAGCAGTTGTCTACATAAAAGTTATTTTCAACTGCTGATCTGAGGGTGTCATTTGACTTGGTATTACCCAGAGCATGACACTGTAAGGCATAGATGGCACAGCATGGGCTGCAAGCTATGCCAAAGGGAAGCACTTACCACTCATAAATGCTGGGGGGATTATTTGTTTCAAGGTCACGCCAGACAAAGCGTAGTAGGTTTCTGTCTTCGGGCAGTAGGCGGACCTGATGAAACATGCCCTTTATGTCTCCACTCACCGTGACAGTACTGAACAGTACAGTACCTGAAACGCAACAGAACCCCCAGAAGGGAAGGGCCCAGTGCAGGTCCAGCAAGGAGGTATTTGTTGAGGTTATGCCCCTTGTATTCAAAGGAGCAGTTGAACACCACTCTGTTTTTGCCATTATGATGAACCATGTGGTGAGGAATAAACCATGATTCTTCCTCAGGGGTCACAGAGTCTGTTTTAAGTTTAACCACATAATTGCTTTCCTCCAGCCTTTTGATCTCTTCTCTGTACGCAGTAGCCTTAACAGGGTCCTTAGCTAGCCACCGCTCTGAGGTGAGGCATGTTGGCTTTGCACAGAAGTGGTGTGGCATAGTGCATCACCCCATCTACCATCACTCTGGTGGTTTTGGCTTGTAGCAAGTCCATCGCCTTCTGATCTAGTTTGGAGCGTGTGACCAGTCTTTCATTTTTGTGGGGAATGGTATCTCCTTGCCAAAGCCTCTCAATGTTTCGGAACAGTTCTTCCATTTGAGGGGTGACGGAAAGGTGCAGACATTGCTGAGGCTGAAGCTGTTGCTGTAGAAGCCGTGTTGGGCCTTGTAGCACCCAACTCAGTCTAGTTCTAATTGCTGCTGGGCCCCCAGGTGGGCCAAGGCGAAAAGGCTCAATGGGTGCAAGCAGATGAGGATGATCTGCACCTATTAGAAGGACGGGCTGTGCTTTGTGTATGGGCTGCAAAGGGATGCCTTTCAAGTGCTGGTATTTCTGCTGTAGCATTGCAGTCGGGTAAGAGTGCTCGGCCAAACTTAAGTGCTCTGATGTAAAGGCATTCTGGATTTGGTAGCTCTTTTGTGGCAGTGATATTGAGTGTGCACTAAAGGAAACGGAGGCACCATGAAGTTTCTTGACGGATTGTTCTTAATGCAAGTGTCTCAGTCTGTCCCTTAAGCCTGAGTTTCTGAACTGCGGCTGGGAGTAACATGGTTCTTTCAGATCTGTCGTCAAGTACTGCATAGATGTTTAGGGTTTGGTTCTTGTGTTGTAAGACAACAGGAATCACTTTCAGCAAAACATGTTTGGAACCTTCAGGCCTGTCCAGGTACAGGGACTCATTTGTGGAACTAACTAGGCAGGTACCCTCTGTCTGAGACCGGTCATTAACTTCGTGAAGGATTTGAAGATGTTTCCCATTGCACAGACGGCAGGGTGCAATGTTTTGCTAAATGTGGCCGTCCACATTTCCAGCAACGGTTGTTGTCTTTAATCCATTTTATCATCTCCTCTTTACTGAATTTCTGGAAGGTGGGACACTGGCTTAGGAAATGATCAGTACTGTCACAGTATGGGCACAACACTCTGTTCTGTTCAGGTTTCTGTGCTGTCTTGGGCTGGTTGGGAGGTGACAATACCGGTGTTTGATCAGCTCCATGTAAAACAGTAGCAAATCTGGACTTAGCTACAGGGCTTGATCTTGACTGCACCTTTTTACATCTCTGTTCCTTCTTTAAACTTAAGTCCTCACAGTCTTGGCACCAGGATTCAAATTTGAGCCACTCTGCTAGATCCAGTAAAGTGTAGACTACACCAGATTGATAGGTCATTGATATGTCATCTGAATGATGCACGTAAATCTGGTGGGAGTTTAGTGAGTAGACGGGCTACATGTGACCCACACTGTAATTCCACATTACCTTCAGGACCCATTGTCCTCAGTAGACCCACAAGAGCTTGGATTTGAAACTGGCCAAATCTCCAGGCTGAACGTCAGGAGCATCCATGACTGCTGCTATTTTAGTTAGGGCTAACTGGTGAGGTCTTCCAAACCTGTCAGTAAGTGCAGTCATAGTGTCTGTGTATGGCCAAGGGGAATTGAGGAATGAGACAGCAATTAGGCGTGCTTCTTCAAACTTCAGGTGATCTAAAAGGACCTGATACTTAACACTCTGAGGTCTGACGGTATCGCCGGCGATACCACCGTGGTTTTTTTCTTATCAGTGTGAAAGAGACTCAAAATACTCCGTCAATGTTGCACATACAATTAAGAGTTATACACCATTTTAATCTGTGGAATATCTTCTTTCATTTGTGTACACTCAGAGTAAAAACAAAATGTTGTGCTTTTTGTAAAATAAAGAAAACTAACATGATGCGTGATCTCTCGTCTCCCTCTGAACGAAGTCCAGTCTGATAGTTCTCAGAAAATGAACTGTAACTTAGTGAATACTAATGACAAAAAAATTACACTTATGTCTAAAAAAACGTTAAGATGTCAGGTTTTAAATCATGTAAGTCAAATCGAAAACAAACATTCTGTGTTTATGTAATCTGTATGAAAAGAGAGCCATGTCAGAAATCCGTGATTCAGCTCATTATCCGCTAATGCGGCCACACCCACGGAGCCAGCGATATTCAGACGCAAATTCTGAGGCAATACATGCATTCATCGTCTCAATCGTGTATTTATTGTCTTGAAAAGTGTTTATTTGGATGTTAAAGCAATGGTTGGCGATCTCTAGAAGACATGCAGTTAGTTCCTGTTTCTTTTCTTCTATAGATGACTTTTAGATGAGTTTTTGTTTCTTTAGCGCCCTCCGGCTGCAGTATGTATTGGAAACTCCATTCATGGAATAGCCTCTTCTTCTTTTAGATGAATTTGTGGACTAAAAATGCACAGAGAGTGCCCTCCGACTTCAAGGATGAATTGAAAACACCAGCGCTCATAGTAATGACAATGAATATTAAATTAATATAACTCCTCTGTATAGAAAATTGACATAAGCATATGAGAATCCAATATTTCTCCAAATGTGCATGCTTTTAAACTAAAAGCCTATATTCAGACTCTTTGCATCACAGAAATACATTATATTTTAAAGTATAATATAAAACCATTACTTTATATTGTAATAATATTTTTCTGTATGTTTCATATATCATGATGAGCTTGAGACATCACAGAAGGTTTTTTTCACAGCCTACCTGACTGAAAGGCCTCATTAATATGCAAGTCATTTCAGCTCATTACTATGCAATTCTTTTGTCTTCTCAGATGAGAATGGCCCATTTTCAGTGGTGATTCACGCCTCCTCGCATACTGTGTTCCTTGGCAAAAAGTGTCTTACAAAAACTAAATCAATATATTGTTTTATATGAAGGAGTAAGCAGCATAATTTTTACATAATTTTGAAGCAAAAACTCTAGTTTACAACCTCCAATACCCTAAAGTATTGTAAACACAGATTTACTATACTTTTTTTGGCCTTATTTCAGTGACTTAAGTTTTTTGTTTTTTCAACAACCACGCATAAATGTTATTCCTTCAAAAACACAAACATGTACATACATGTTCCTCACATATTATTGTAGCCTAGTTTGTGCTGAATACAGTGTAATGACACTTTTTCCATTAATATGTTTATGAACAACTGAAAAAAGCACAAATGTCAGGGCATGTCAAAACTTCTCCAGGCCCCAAATCAGCCTCAGACTCCAGAGGGTTAAAGAGCTCAGATGCATCATTAGGGAGCAGATTGTCAAGGGCTAACTTTAAACGAGAGAACTCGCTAGTGTCACGACGTGTGAAGCAAGGAATTGTAGGTTGTGGGCCCCTTTAGGATGTCTCTGGACATATAGTGCTATGAGGCCGCCCCGTGGGAGAAGAATATGGCAAATTATGAACAGTGGCAGGCTGTGGGCTTGACTTGTAGGTGTGAATGTCAGCACCTGACTTAAAGGAGCTCTCTCTGGGTTGTACTTGAACTCTGCGTGGAGTAGGTTGTGGAATGCGTGGTGCTGGACTTGGTACTGCTATCTGAGGTGATCTGTACATGGTTCTGGGTAATGGCACTGGAGTCTGGTTTGTCTGCGGTGCTTGTGGAGTTAGTGAGGCTGATTGCTGCTGTATCATTAAGTCCTGCATGCTGTTATGAAGAGACTGTAGCTGCCGAATTTCCTCTTTAAGGACCATCTGAGCTCCACGCAGTTGCCTATTCTCCCTTTTCAGGTCTTGAACTTCCAACATCTGTCTTACAGATGTGAGTGAAGTATCATACTCTTGCTCCTCGTCTTCATCACTTTCATCATGCGGTGCAGTGGACCATCGTCTGTCAGGTTGTCTATCAGCAGTCATTTGGGAAAATGGAGTACTGGTCACTCCACCTGCTGCTTCAATGCTGTAACCACGAACATGAATGCGGAGAGTCAGGCTGGTTTATCCTTGCACTTTGTTGTGGTTCCTCTTCTTGCTCAGGTGAATGCAGCATAGGATATTGGACTTCATAGTCTCTGAGATAAACTGGAGGCTGGGTTGTATGACACGGGCATGCACTCTGTTGGGAAGGCTGTTTTGACATCCTGTCTCCGTGGTAAGCACACATCCGGCTCGAAGGACCACATTGTAGAGGATTTTGAAGCTATGTGGTGATCAGGAAAGAGTGTCAGTAAAAACACATCACAGGATTCAGAATTTTCATCTTTACTTTGTATTTCTTTGCGTGTGGTCTGCAATAAACAGATGAATAACATATTACTATAAATAATCACTATATACATACATAAGAGCGATTTACATGCCATTCTACATTCAATACAATCCTCAGGGTATGTACTGCACTACCGAAATTAACCGCTAGAGGGCGCATTAAGCCCATCTATCAGGGATCGCGAATTCTCCATGACTCTGAGAAAAAGCTGCGTCATCATCATATTGGCAGAGCCCAGGGAAAATACGACAAATACTATTAACTTGAAACTGATTAAAAAGTGTTAACATTGCACAAAGTATCCATAAGCAAGGAATGAAGGAAATAAATAACTTGTATCTCTGTTATATTTATGGCTGTGAGTACAGCGCGAATTCTGAGATTATGAAGGAGATAAAAAAACTCGATAATTTACATTAACCAAAGCTGTAACATAGCAGATAACTATAGTAAAAAGCACAAATATGTAAACAAACTTACATTTTATCATAAACGCACACATATGAGGTAAACTTGGAAGGTTAAAGTGTAGGACGATGTGATACGTGTTCTGCGTGCTCCGCTGGCTGATTATTCAGGAAGTTTCCTAGCTCGCCACCTAGTGTCCTTTCCAACATCACCAATAAGCTTGTCACTGATTGGTTAAATCTCCTTAACAGATGTTATCCCTCCTTTCTTCCTTAAACAAGTCTTCGATGTTGTTGGCTCTCATCTTCTGATCATGCTAAATTGCTGTTTAGAATCTGGTATCATACCTGGTTCGCTTAAACAGGCATCAGTCCACCCACTGCTTAAAAAACAGAACTTAGACCCCACAGTGTTAGCCAATTTTAGACCCATTTCAAATTTGTCTTTTATTTCTAAGATCTTGGAGAAAACAGTCCTCCAACAACTACAAAGCTTCCTAGCTGATAATGCAATTTTTGAAAGTTTTCAGTCTGGTTTCTCTCCGGTCATCTAATCAGAGACTCCTGTATATCCCTAAATCTAGGTTAAAAATGTAGGGGAGACTGTGCCTTTTCTGTAGTTGGTCCTAGACTCTGGAATAATTTATTTGTGCTATATAAATAAATTGCCATTGCCATAATGTTGATAAATCATAAGCCATAAATGATTAACGTGAAATATGAATAAAATGCATGAATATGAATATTGACCATTTTGGATCCACCAGAACCAGAATGTGGGAGCGGATTTACTGTCTAGGCAGAAACTTCCGAGCGTGGAATGGAAACTACACCCCGAGGTAGTGAAACCGATATGGCTGAGATTATACCAACCGCAATGTCCCCTTCGTTGCACCTGTATGCCTTTCCTCTTTATCTCTCCTTGGGTGATACCGGAGAGGAAGGACCTTCTGTCTCAGGCGCAGGGGACAATATTTCATCCCTGGCCGGAAATGTGGAACCTTCATGTTTGCCCCCTTCGGCTTGCCATGCTCTGATTGATGGGGTGCCTTTGGGCAAGCATGTCCTGCTCTCTCGACTCATTCGAGCTTAGGCCTCCGTCTAGAACCAGGATCCCTTCGTGGGACCTACAAATCTCTTTTTCAAATCTCTTTTTTTTCCAAGCATTTTTTAGCAGATACCATTTTTTGGTTTTGGTCCGGCAATGTAGGCCTATGCCTTTTTTGTGTTACCAAAACACTTATCTAAAATATTTTGTTCACGTGTTACACATTGAACATACTGTTCAAAACCATTCAGAACTTGCTCCAATTTGCAATGATTAAAATTTCCCAGAATAAAAACTGCTGCTCCTGGTGTTTGGTGTAGTAGATCCTGGACAGTCAGTAATTTGGGCCACAGCCCTTGCAGCATTGCCAACATATTCCACACAAATGACAATATTCCCAAACTCCCTTGGCAAGTAAACATGTCTTAAAGATTAACAGAGTAGCTCCAAATCGGGGTTACATACCGCCTCCTGTAAAGTATACTGCTAACACCAGTCATCTCTGATGTAAATGCCAATGCCTTCCCCTCTGCTCTTTCCAGGCACCTCTATTCTGTCCAAGCGAACCAGGGAGCGTCCTTCCAATTTAACTAATGAATCAGGAATGTTTTGATGTAACCATGTCTCTGTGAACACCATGAGGCTTGATTCGTGGTATTTATAACACTCTGTTGTTAATACGAAGTTCCTCCATTTTTCCTTTCAGTCACCATACGTTTCCAAAAACAAATCATGTTACAATCATGTTATTGACTTGATACCAATTAACTTAATTAGTTGCTAGATGTTCTCCCAGCTGAATCTTTTCAAAAATTCTTGCTTTTTCAACCATTTGTTGCCCCCCATGCCAACTTTTTTGAGACCTGTAACAGGCATCAAATTTGAAATCAGCTCATTTAGTGGATAAAAGTGTTGAATTTCTGTTTAAACATTTATGTTATCTACGTTCTATTGTGAATAAAATATTGGCTCATGTGATTTGAAAGTCTTTTAGTTTTCATTTGATTGAAGTTTAAAAAATGTACCAACATTTCCAGAATTCGGGTTGTAAAAAAAACAAAAAAAAAAAACATCTTCATTTGTGTTAGGAAGTTGAACAAAAATCTTATAGGTTTGAAACAAAACTGGAGTGAGTACATTTTACATTTTGGGGTGAATTATTCCTGATAAGTACAGTAAGCTGAGCCTTGGATAAAACTAACTCTATGTCGCAAATCATATGCTTTACATCAACAATACATATCATTGCATTCTTTCATTGCAATATCTCCATATAATGATCTATATATATAATGATGCATTAAATTTCCAGTAAGCCACTTCTGCTAATCCATAGTTTTGCAATGACTACGTGGTTTTGACTGGCTAGCTAACTTTTAATATGGACTACTGAAAGACTGGTGCAGTGCCATAATAGCTGGTTCAAACATAAAAAATACCTGCAAGGTATTTGTTTGGACCATAATCTACGTGCCGGAGCTGAATGTGGATGTGGGGAACCCTATGATTTGCATACCCTTCCGAAGGGTGAAGAAGCCTGTCGGCTTTGGTTAAAAGCCTTAAACCTAAGGAAACGGCCAAAATTTCAATATGTTTGCTCTTAATGGCAGACCCATGGAAGATCATCCCTTCCTTGAGAAATGGTTGGGCTACGATACTCCAGTTAATACTCTGAGGTGATGCCTCATCCACAGACAGGTACAGCATCTTGTTACGTTACATCTTCCACCATAAGAAATTGTTTAAACTATTTCAGCATTTTTGGATGACACTTTAATTGGGCATGAATAATATTCAATGCTAAGCTATAGTTGTTGGTAACAGTGCCAAATAGTGTTACAAAAATGTGCTGACGGTACTGTGATGGTATTCAATGAAAATACAACTGTACTGCAACTCAAACGCTATGGTACCATGTACAAAATACTTTTGCTACTTTTTTCTAAAAACTTTTTGTAAATAAGCGGTGGAGGATTTCAGTTTTTACTGAGCACCCGACTTACAGCCTTTGCACACTGAGTCCGAAATTTACGTATGCGTTTTTTCGTATTCGTGATCCTAAAAATTTGCACACTGAATCCGATGCATATTAATGAATCCATTGCAAAAAAAAATACAAAAGCAGTGAGCATGATTTAGTTGTCCTCTAATATTGGGTCCATCCAATCCCAAGACTGCATAGAGAGAAAGGATATCCACCTCATCAAGGAGCTGCGTGATTATCCCGAGTGTTTCAAAGTTTACTTCAGGATGTCAGTGGCTCAGTTTAATGCTTTGCTACTGGCACAATCTGTCTTTATATTCTGTCTCTTTGTATTCCACACTTTGTCATTAAGTGCTGCTTTGTGCTGTAGACGACGTGGATCAACTTGTCAGATGCATTCTGGATTTTGCCGTTCGCTTGTATGGTGGCTCTGAATTGTTAAAACATCTCTCAAAATGAGTGCCACGGATGTGAAAAACGCTGATAATCGAACTTGACTTTGTTTCTGAGGCAGTGTGTAAACGTGGTTGACATAATGTGAAGTTGTATTTATTTTTTAATGTGCAAAATTTTGGACGTGAATTTCGGACTCAGTGTGCAAAGGCCTTTACTGTGGTGTTTTGTTTTGCACATTATGAGCAAAGTGACCATGATACTGCCCAGACAGTGCCATTGCAGCTATCCCTTCAGTACAGAGTATGCCTGCACTCAGCGGGGGTTTAGGCAAGATAATGTTACACAAGGCAACACAGTACCACAATGAAGATCCCTTAGTCCTTGACATTCTCAAGAATGACAGTAGCTCTTTATTATACACTGGCTTCACCCTTAGTGTCTTTAAAGAGCATGCTAAATGTCTCCAGCAGTTTTTTAAATGCACATAATGGGTCAAATTCTGATGACCAAGATGAAGCCGAAGTTGAATTTACTTCAGGGAGATTTTGCTGAATGCTTTGAAATGTACCAGGGTATGGTAGCCAAATTCTCTCCAACTGGATTAATACAATGGAGGAGCACATGAGAGTCTACATTCCATGGCTGCCACAGGAATCTATTACTACAATCCGTAGTACAATGCCTCTGTGCTTTAAGGAAATCTTCCCTGAAATCCATCTATTTTTGGTTGATCTGAGACAACTACAAAAAAGCACACAATCCTGATTCCAGATGGGAGTGGTATAGTCACTATTATTCAAACAATACTCTTGAAGTATTTGGTTGCCATTTCCCCCTGTGCACTTACGTTCATCTCCCCTGCTTATAATAATAATGACACTTTCTGTTCATTTAAATAAACTACAACTCTTTCAGGCAAAGAAGTTTTAAACTCCTCTAGTAACACTGAGGTCCCTCAATGAACTGAAATCATTTACTTTGACAAGCAGCAAAATAATAAACTTTTCTTGTGGGCAAAGATGGTAGGGAAACCTGGAGGTCTTGGGTAGGGCTCGGCTGCGCTACTGATCTAGCAGTAGCCTTCGCCACTTCCAGCTCGAGCTGTCACAGCTTAACCTGCTTATCAGCCTCAATTTCTAATTTGTGTACCTGTAGTCACAGATCCAACTCGGCTTGTCTTGCCTGTATCTTATCCTGCACTCCCATGTGCAGTTGGGCCAGACGTACCTTCAGGCGTACATCTCCAGACCGAGAGGAAGCAGGGGAGAAAGGATCAAAGGGCAGAAGAGCAGTCTTAACTGTGGACTCTGCCTCAGTCTCAGCAGCAACTTCTACCTGCCCTTCACCTCTCTGATTGTCTTCAATCCACACCACCAACATCACCACACCAGTCCAAAACATTTAGCTGACAAATGATTTTAATCTACTTCTTTAAAGCCTTCTTTCCAACATCAATTTGATAGTAACTTGCAATAGCCACCAACTCGTCCTTTCTACACTTCTCAATTTGTTGCCAACTGGGTTTGAGAACAAATGCTTGTAAATTAAATGTTGTCATGGCCATACTAAATGCCATGTACCACATTTAGAACTATTAGTGCAAAAATACCAACACCTAGAGAAGTATATGTATGCATATGCAGTTTCTCTCCAACAATTCGGGAATGATATTTTGATCCCAGACGAGCCCCCACGTAATGTTACAACCCCTGGTGTGATCAGTAAAGGGGTAAAGGGGAGTAACATTAAATTGGGAGGAACACACATTTGCAAACACACAACACCACCAGATGTGATGTTAAAGCAACGATGCAAGGTTGAACTGCAAACAAGTGTTTTATTTACAAGTGGTGAAGTATTCATAGTATCATCATAGTATAATGAATCAGCATCTTGGGCCTCGCGAGTGTCATCTACTCTCCACTTTTATGCCATAGGGGACCGATCGTATTGGAAATGAACCAATGGGATGTAACTATTAAAGTGAAAGTAAAAAGGAGAGACTCGGGGAAAGAGAGAAAAATATTAACAACGCAAGGATGTAACATAAAATTGCTGCCATTGATCAACAACAAATCCAACATACATGGCCTTTGGTTATTATGGAAGCTTTTTTCCTCCACAGAATAAAAATGTATAAAAGGTAATTGACTTTTTATCTCCATTTTTTTTTTTTTTTGCAATTGTGAGATTACAACTCTCAATTTTGGCTTTTTCCCCCTCAGAATTGTAATATATAAACTATAGGAAGTGAGAGTTTAAAAAAAGTCATAATTGTGAGATAAAAAAGACACTACTACCTTTTTTATTTTCTATTCATGACATATAACAGGTAATAAGTTTTCATAGGTTCCACATGTATAAGGCCGAAAACCAGAGATGCACAATCTAGCACACATTCTTCCTCCTGTGCCCTAACTCTTCTTCTCCCTTGTCCTGATCCAACCTCCTTCTCCTCCTGTATTTGTTCCTCTCCCTTACTCAAACATATTTTTTTTTCTCTCTGCTCTTGTGTTGTTCTGCATCCACACTGAACAAATCCGATTCAAAGAGTCCTATTTTACTGTATGTCCATGTCAAGAAAAGAACTTCAACACTTGACTATGCTCCCAACTAGGAATTGGAATCTGCTATTTCTCAATATTTCAGTCATCTGGTAATTTAAAATGCTTATCAATTGTTTCAGTATTTGTTTTATGTATTCTTATGATGGGGTAATGAAAAAAATGTATGAAAAAAAAATGTAAGCATTTTAGAAATGTGTCAATTGACTGCATTTAGTGTGAAAACAACATGAATTGTGTTTATGGTATGGTCACAACAGACGGATGTTGTGCTAATTGTGTTTAGAGTTATGAAAATGTGACTAAAAATCCTATGAGCAAATTATTTTGAGTTGTGTTCTTACTGGATGGGAAATCTAGTTGGGTAATGTGAGACAAAGCGTGTCTCACGCCAAAAGCATACGAGTTGCCAATGCGGCAGAAGTCAGTGTTTGCTGATAAGTGAAGGTATTGGGTAACATGAGAAATTATCAAGAGTTGAAACATATCCATATCTTGAAGAATGCAAAGGAGTTGCAAAACAGATATCTTTTTAGAGTTTTGCTTCCTTGTTCTACTGAACAGGTGTTTCTAAAGTATTAGTGAATAAATACAGACTGACAGAAACACATTTCTTAGGAAAAATGTCACTTAATACAAAAAGAAAATCATTACTTAAGAATAATGTAATTATAAAAGAGTTAACATAAACCAAACACTGGAGCTCGCTTCTAGCTACCATAAGCTTGCCATAGTTGTGAAGATCAGCATGTCAGTAAAAAAATAAATAAAATAAAATAAAATAAAGAAAAGAAAAGCTAAAAGTAATGTTAGCGTGAGTTAAACTGCAATTGATTCATGTCTAAATATACATTCCACCTTAAAACTTTTTGTTAATGCATCTTTGTGATTTCATCATTTAGCTTTGGCATGTAATATGGAAAGGCCAGTTGAAAACCATAGCTTTCCCCTGGCCAGGTCTAGATATACTCATTTAAAAACACAAGGTGGATTGCTCACTCAACCCATAACTGGTCTGTGTTAAAGCTGCCTGAAAACTGCCTGAAACAGTTTCTCCTGCTGTAGCTATTCATTAATATTCAAGTTAGCTGCAATGAATGACATCCAAAATATCAGTGACGACCTCCGGTTTGGTAATGCGGTGTTAGGACACACAGTGTCTAAGCTCTGTGTAATCTTTTCAGAATACAGCCTATTTTTTTACGTACATCCAATTCATTTTATTTTTTCAAAACATCCTGCCATCGGAAACTTTACTTAAAATGAGCAAGTCCATGAGGACCGGTGGTTGAGCAACAGGCTCGAGTTCAATATGTACAGGCCTGCCAAGAAAGCACCAAAAGGGTGATTACCAAGTCTGTATCTGCACAGCTCACAATGAAGTCTTTAGTCAAGGAGCTCAAAAAATTCAGGAAGGACATGATTTGGAAGTTTGTCCTTCTTCGGAACTAATCCAGTCTTCAATCGAATCCATTGGTGAAATTGAATCAGGTCTCTCAGATCATAGCAACTGAATAACTCAGCTCGAACATGACGTAAACGGTCTTCAATCAAAACTGACAAGCATGGAATAGGAAAACACCCTGTTTAAAACTAACATAGAAGAGCTGATATCCCATTCCAAGTGCCATAACATACGAGTGGTAGGGCTACCAGAGGACATTGAAGGAAAGAACGCAAGGGATTTAATGACTAACCTACTCTCTGAACTTCTCTGCAAGCTCGAGCTGGATCGCACCTACCACAGCCTGAGACCCAAACTTGTGTTTGTTATTTTGGCTTTTAATCCCTCCTGAAGCCTATTTTGCTTCCTTTTGAGTGACTTTGTCAATTACACTTTTTGTTAATAAATCATCTGAACTTGAATTTGTATCTGTTTTGAAGGGCAGGGGACAGGCAGACTCACCCACCCCAATCCTTTTTGATTTTTCACATTTACTTCATCATAGGCAAACGTTACATCTGTGACGTTACATGAGGAGTTCATGACTAACCTGCTCTCTGATCTATATGTTAAACCCCATAGCAGCTTCATAGAAAACAACGGATAAAACAGATCAATAAATAAATAAGGAAAACAAAAAAAAAGAACAGAAAAGAAAGCCAAATTGGACAGAAAATGTGCAATAGCACCCCTCTACCATACACCGGTAAAAACGGGAATTGACGGAAAATTCCAGACTGAAAATATAAGCTGTTTTAATACTCTGGACATAAAAGCAACATTTATAAGACAGTTTATGTCAGATTTTGTTGCTGATTTGTAGGGCTGTTCGATTCTGGATTTTTAAAAATTGATTCCGATTCCTGTTTCTGGAATCGATTCTAAGAATCGATTCCTCACTGTTATTTTCGTTTTTTTTTTTTTTTTTATACCAACACCGTGTCTAACATTGTTGCATCTTACCGTGCCACACAGCGAGAAACTCTATACACCAGGTGTGACAAAACGACCGTTTCAAATCCATTTGTCCTTCCTATTAGATGCATTGTTAGTGCTGCTTGGTCATAATTAGAACGAGGCATTTACTTTGGGGATTTGTCACGTCGTGCTTCCTGCATCAGGTGTAGACAGTAGACACAGTGTAAAGACTAGGAATATGTTCACCATATACATATAGGTAGATTCTATTTACATACATACAGGGTGCGATTTGTGAAAAATTTAATTTATTAAAAACCACAGTGGAGCTATATACTATTTTGGCAGCTGTTACAGAAACATTTTTACAAAAAAACTAACAAAAAAGATTTAACCTTGAGATTTTAAGTATTAGATAGCTTAGATATTTGCAACACTAGTGTCATTGTAGTGTTGCAAATATCTAAGCTATCTAGTAAAAAAAATAAATAAATAAATAAAAAATAAATAAAAATAAATGTCAGTAAAAAAATAATTCTTAATTTCTAATAGAAATGTGTGATACACACAAAGTATGCATACAATTGTGTTTTTTTATTTTTCTCTGAAATCTGTATATAAGTTCAATGATTACCTTACTTTTTTATGCATTGTGCAAACTGTCAAATGTATATTGGTTTATATGGACAGAAAAAAAGGACTCTTATTTTGATATTCTTGCCCGGGAGTCGTGAATGGACTGGTGAACTGCGCATGCTTCCTGTAACACACATGTGTTACATTCACCTACCACTCATGACACTTATCATACATCACCACATGTTGCACCTGACTCAGGGAATATTAAGGGGGGCATACCTGAAACAAACACAGACATACATAAAATGCTTGCAGCATATGAAGAAATTGGCAGAAAAATACACCAGTACATGACACCGATTTTGACTCACACTTTAGCACAGGGGGGCGCCACTACAGCACACGTGAACCAGACTGAGCAGCCCAAACGTGTAGCTAATGACTTTGCATTCCCTATGGGGGGGGGGACCCCACACTTGGGGGACCGAAATAGCACAGAGCTGTTCCAAGAACTGATCTGCACCAAGCAGAGTGGACACGAAACCCCTCAGCAGTTCCTATACAGAGGTTGAAACAAAAAATACTCTTTGCTGCGAAACAAGCTGACTCCGACAGGAAGTATAGTGCAGCTGCTGTACAGGATGTGTTCTTACACACTGTCTAACAGGGACTAAGCCACCGGTGTAAAGATATACGTAGTGAGCTGAAACCCTTGCTAGCCGATAGTGATGTAACTGACGATGCTATCCTCAGGCAAGTTATGAAGATCACAAGTGATGAGAATGAGAGGCTGCGGCGACTGGGCCCACCAACCAGAGCAAAACCTTCCATGGCTAGTAATGCTCAAGTTAGTGGTAGAGACAGAGATGTGAAAGCTGCAAAAGGTTTTGCTGCACAAAAAGTTCAGGGCGATCAGATTAAGCATCTTACTGCCAGGATTTATGCTGTAACAAGCATGGTAGACGCCATACAACATTCCATGCCAACACGAACTGAAGGAGGCTGCCAATGCTCAGCTAGCCAACCATCCTTTCGCCGAGCAAGCCGCTTGCGATGCTGCCCACGATGTGCAGACGAAGGGTGACATGACTGTGCACACTGTTTCATCTGTGAAGAGGATGGACACCAGGCAGTGGGGTGCCTACGACAACCTCAGCGGCAGGGAAACGGGAGCCGGCCACTGCAAAGGGGCGACCAGTGACCGCACAGCAAATGCTCCAGCCAGACATTACTCCCCCGAAGCCGGCCAGGCCTAGCGGTGGAATCCTAGGACAAGAACGTCTGTATCGAAGACAAATAAACAAATCAGCAAATGAGATGAAGTTCATGAGTCAAGGAGCGAGCATTCTAGGTTCCTGTAAGACCAAAAATGACAACATAATCAAACTGATCAAAAGCAAGGCACTGACAAAGTGCAACTTGAATGGATTGACAGTAAGGGCATTACTCGACACTGGCGCCAAAGTCAGCATGGTGGACCATGTGTGGAAAGAGAAGTATCTGCCAAGTGTTGAGGTGAGGCCATTACGGGAGCTTCTCGGATGTCAAGAAGATCTGAAAGTCTACGCTGTAAATGGAGACATTATCCCATTTGATGGTTGGGTAGTCATCACAGTCAACCTGCTAGGAAATGAGGACCCAAGTTTATCTATTAATGTCCCATTCCTGGTGAGTAAAATGCCAACTGAGAGACCACTACTGGGTTTCACCTTAATTGAAGAACTGATTCAGGGGCAGTCTGAGCAACTGATGCCAACACTTACCTCACTACTGGCTGGAGCCATTGACATCCCTCATGAAAAGGCACAAACTTTAGTGAAGGTGATCCAAGCTGCTGAAGACGATGATGGAGATGGGCACTTGAAGGTTGGTCTGAGAGGGGTAGTTATCCGGGCAGGACAGGTAGCTAGGGTGAAGTGCAGAATCCCTTCAAAGATGGCACAGTCTGACTCTGTGGTCTTGTTTGAGCCTCATGAAAATTGTGATCATTTAAGATTGTTGGACATTGGGGAGGGACTCTTACAAATACAGCCCCAAAGTGACTCTTGTGTTTCCATACCCATCGGAAATAACACAGTGGTTGATGTGACCCTGCCCCGTGGAACAGTAATTGGAACTTTACAAAGGATTGAGAGGATATTAGTGGAGTCTAGAAAAACAAATGAGCCGAGGCAGACAGCAACGATCCAAACTGCGACCACTCGAGAAGATGAGGCAAAAACATTGTGGCACCCACCTGTCGACCTGGACCATCTGGAAGAAGGCCAATGAGAGGTAGTTCAAAGAATGTTGTATGAGGTGTCTGCTGCTTTTAGCAGAGATGACAATGACATTGGATGCATTCCCAGCTTGCAAATGCCAATCACACTTAAGGATGACATCCCAGTTCAGAGGGCATATTCCTCAGTACCAAAACTCTTCTTTAACGAGGTGAAGAGGTACATACAAGATTTTCTAGCAAAAGGATGGATTGTTAAATCAAAGTCGCCATACGCTGCTCCAGTAGTCTGTGTCCGCAAGAAAGATGGCAAGCTGAGGTTTTGTGTTGATTACCGTCTGCTGAACAGGAAAACCATCCCTGACCGTCATCCATTGCCTAGGATCCAGGATCTGATTGACACCCTTGGGGGTTACTCTTGGTTCAGCATTCTCGACCAAGGCAAAGCGTACCACCAGGGATACATTGCAGAAGGATCCAAACACATGACAGCATTCATAACACCCTGGGGGCTTTATGATTGGGTCTGAATCCCCTTTGGATTGTCCAATGCGCCTGCTGCCTTCCAACACAGTATGGAAGAAATGCTTGATTTGCTCAGGGATGAGTGCTGTATACCATATTTAGATGACGTCTTATGCTATGCAAAGTCCTTTGAAGAACATGTTGAGAGTATCTGTAGAGTGTTGAGGGCCCTCCAGCATCACAGTGTAAAGCTGAAACCTGAAAAGTGTGAACTGTTCCGGAGTGAAGTCAGGTACGTCAGACGGCTAGTGTCAGCTGAAGGAGTACGGATAGATCCTAAGGACCTGGAGGCTGTCAGATCCTTAACGACCAGGACTCCTCAGACAGTGGGTGATGTAAGGAGGCTGCTCGGGTTCCTCAGCTACTACGTGCCTTCATTCAAGACTTCTCCAGGGTAGCAAAACCCTTGTACGAGCTGCTGTAGGCCAAGCCTGGGACAACACGGGACACTCACCACAAGAAGAAAGCTAAAGGCCCACAAGTTCCCTCCAGATCTCCAGCAGAATGGACCAGGGACCACCAACAGATCCTAGAAGAACTAACTGGTATGTTAGCAAGCCCACCTATACTGGCATATCCAGACTTCAACTTACCCTTCACGCTCCACACTGATGCATCTGAAAGGGGCCTAGGGGCCATCCTATATCAGCGACAAGACGGGAGGTTGAGAGTAATAGGATATGGGTCCAGAACACTGACAACCACAGAGAGGAATTACCGATTACACAGTGGCAAACTTGAGTTCCTTGAATTGAAGTGGGCAGTGTGCGAGAAATTCCGGGACTACCTGTTCTACGCCCCACACTTCACGGTGTACACCGACAACAACCCCCTGACATTTGGATGAGCACAGCAAAGCTCAACGCAGTAGGCCATCGGTGGGTTGGGGAGCTGTCTGACTTCCGGTTCGACGTGAAGTACCGGCCAGGGAAAGTCGACATCAATGCAGATACCTTGTCTCGTCTTCCTCTGGACATCGAAGTATATGCATCAGAATGCACAGAAGAGCTACCCGCGGGGGCAATACAAGCAGCATGGGAGGGCAGTCATGCGTCAAAGATAAAGGACGTGGCCTGGGTCGCTGCCCTGTATATGTCTACTGGGGAGGATGAACCACGTCAACCTACCACCTGGTTGCAGACAATAGGACCAGATGAGCTGATTCAAGCTGAGAAAGAAGATTCTGTAATCTCATTTCTCATTTATTCTCAATAAAAGTGAGACAATGCAAGGAGGATGGTGTCACTCTCACAGATGAGATGAGGGGAGGTTTGACAGGAACCAGCAGAAAGCTAATGTATGAGTGGAACAAGCTACATCTTGAGGGAGGACTCCTATATCGAAGAACGAGGGAGAGAAAACAGCTGGTCTTGCTGAGCAAGTACAAAAAGCTGACACTCGAGCACCTCCATGACAAGATGGGACACGTGGGTACAGAGCGTGTGCTGAGCCTGGCGAGAGAATGGTTCTAGTGGCCATACATGAAAGTTGAAGTGGAAGAATATGTGAACAGAAAGTGCCCATGTATAAAACAAAAGAAACCAACTGTACATGTTCGAACACTCATGGGTAGCATCACAACCCACTCACCTATGGAACTGGTCTGCATTGACAACACCTGCACCTTGAGTCGAGCCGTGGAGGATATGAATATATCCTGGTCGTCATGGACCATTTCACAAGGTTCGCCCAAGCTTACCCAACCAAGAACAAGTCAGGGAGGACTGCAGCTGAACGCTTGTTCCAAGATTACATTCCACGCTTTGGATATCCGGCCAAGTTACATCACGACCAGGGCCGTGAGTTTGAGAACGAACTTTTTCGCATTCTCCAACAGTTTGCTGGAATTGGCCACTCTCGAACGTCACCATACCACCCCCAAGGGAACCCAGTGGAGAGGTTCAATCGGACACAGACAAAGAAAAAGAAAGGTGGAAAGAGCACTTACCTCAAATCATACATGCCTACAACTGTACACGGCACGAGTCTACTGGGTATTCTCCCTTTTACCTGTTGTATGGGCATCCTCAACTTCCAGTTGACCTGATCTTTGGCCTGGTGGAGCCAATGGATGGAGTCACACCAAAGGGGTATGCAAATCAGTGGGCAGCACGAATGGCAGAGGCAAACAAGATCGCTGAAGGAAACAGTCGTCAATCAAGTGCGAGTGGAAAGGCCTGTAAGGGAAGAATACAAACAAATACACAGAAGGGAGGAATCAAGGGTACCTGAAAATTTGTCAGAAAAAGAACCAAATACTTACCTGGTACCACCTGTGGAAGACGATGTGGATGAGGAGAGGGAAGCAGCTGCTTGTGTTGAGCCAGAGAGAGTAGCAAGTCCAAGTAAAGGGAGTGAAGCTGCAGTAAGAAGGTCTACGAGGGAGAAAAGGCCAAGACAGATTTACACTTATGACACCTTTGGTCAGCCTGTGCTACAGCCATACCCAACACTTAATGCAGTGACAGCTTACCCAATCACACACATACCTGTTTGGTGTATGAATAGTTGCTTACCACAAATTGGTTATACCAATTCATACACTCCTCACACATACTTACCTTACAATTTCACTGTGCCTGTGTGTTGATTGCACATATAGGAGGTAGGAGGTTGATCACTGGAGCTTTTCTTATTTTGTCAGGGAGAGTGTGATACACACAAAGTATGTATACAATTGTGTTTTTTTTATTTTTCTCTGAAATCTATATATAAGTTCAATGATTACCTTATTTTTTTATGCAGTGTGCAAACTGTCAAATGTATATTGGGTTATATAGACAGAAAAAAAGGACTCTTATTTTGATATTCTTGCCTGGGGTGCGCGAATGGACTGGTGAACTGCGCATGCTTCCTCACACCAACAGAGGAGCTGTGAAGGAGCTGATGCGACTCTTTGTCTTTTCATTTTATCCTGTTTATGAATGTGAAGTGTTGAATGTGTTTTATTTTATGACGTTTGTTTTTCATAACATATGTTCTCTCATCAAAATGAGGAAGATGATCTAAAAATGCTCCAGTGATTTTTATATCTAATTATATAGTTTTATAAATTATGTGTGAGTTATAAAATGTTTAATCGTTAAAGTTAATGTGTAAAATACAGAGTTGAATGTCTCTTGTTGAAGCTCATTCTGTTGCCGCGTTCGGTGGTCACGTGACTGGGCACTGAGGGAAGAATAGCAAGGCACGTAAAGTAAATTGTTTTATTATTTACAAAATACAATATATTTACAATATATAATATTTTAAGAAGTGGTTTAAAATATACACTTTTACACTATTTATATATATATATATATATATATATATATAACGGGGCCTGCAACAAATGCAAAATCAATCGGTATTATTAATAGAATAATGATACACAAACCTTTACATTCAATCACGTTTGGTCCCATTTTTTATAGTGCATACACATACTTTTAGTCCAAAAGTGCGCACATTTGGAGAGATGCACATTTACCTCATACTTCATTAAATTAGGTCCGTACGCAGGTTTTCATAATTACCGAGGACAGAAAATTTAGTTTGCAGAGGGGTACGGGGGTATGCTCCCCCAAGAAAATTTAGATTTCCCTGGTGTACATATATGAATGTTTAAGACATTTTAAGGCCAACAAATTGAATAACAATAAAACAATGTCAACAATCACATGCATGCACAGTTTTGAGGCAGCTTTAATCGTATGTTTGGTAATTTCATGACTTAACTTGCACCAGAACAACGACGGTCATTGCTCGTAGTTTCTTTTGTGCTTTATTTAAACTGTAATAAAGTAATTATGCAGCACGCGCCGGCGCATTTTCTTGAGTGCACACCACGAGCACAGTATAACAGCTGATTGGACAGTTTTGTTCATTTTTCTGAGTTTTACAGACATAGCCTGACAACATCTCATCTGTCATCTGTTCAACTGAAGCTCCCTCTTCGTCACCTTTTCCGTGCTCGTTTGACTTGCACCTGGTGCTGAGGCGAAGCCGGATATTTTATTTATCCCCACCGGAATAAAAGGGATAAAAATAATTCAGCAGGGGTAGGGATACATAGACCAGAAGGGGGGAAATCCTAGGCCTTCACACATAAAAACTTTTTTTTAGGCCCTTTACACATAAATATTCTTCGCGTGAGTGTGATTGATTGTTGTTGTCGATTGATTTATTCTTCTTATCCTAAACTACAATGAGTAAGATCAAACCCCGCCTACACAATGCTGAAATAATCATCCTACCCTAAACCATACTCTGTGTCATGACTGGATCCATTTATTTAGTCTGAACTTTATTTCTTTACAGGTGACATGATTGTTGACAAATGAAATCGGCTACAGTCCGCAGTTTGTGTTAGAAAAAAAAAATCTTAAAGAGGAGTCGATTCCCTTAATGGAATCGATTCCCACCTTTGGAATCGACTCTCAATTCCCAATGCCTCGGAATCTATTCTTTTTGGAATCGATTCCCAGCCCTACTAATTTCAAATATGTCATTTAAGTGGGAGAGTGCTTAGCATTTTTTGAGATTTCAGGATTTCCCTATTCAAGTAGATGAGATTTGGTTTTGGTTGCCCAAAACAGCTGCCTGGAGGAGTTGGCCGCCGAGTGAACTGACTTTCCTTGAAAGGGGCTTTGGTAGCAGTCACTTTGTGAAACGTGGCAAGAAATTAAATTGGCGCACAATCTTGCCACTTTAGACGAGTCTGGTCAAGAGCAGCCAGTCTGTGTTAGACCAAACAAGACCCTTACTGGCCAATAAAAATCCTATGAGCAAATTATTTTGAGTTGTGTTCTTACTGGATGGGAAATTTAGTTGGGCAATGTGAGACAAAGCATGTCTCACACCAGAAGCATACGAGTTGCCAATGCGGCAGAAGTCAGTGTTTGCTGATAAGTGAAGGTATTGGGTAACATGAGAAATTATCAAGAGTTTAAACATATCCATATCTTGAAGAATGCAAAGGAGTTGCAAAACAGATATCTTTTTAGAGTTTTGCTTCCTTGTTCTACTGAACAGGTGTTTCTAAAGTATTAGTGAATAAATACAGACTGACATAAACACATTTCTTAGGAAAAATGTCACTTAATACAAAAAGAAAGTCATTACTTAAGAATAATGTAATTATAAAAGAGTTAACATAAACCAAACACTGGAGCTCGCTTCTAGCTACCATATGCTGTAGTTGAAAAGATCAGCATGTCAGTAAAAAAAAAAAGAAAAAATTAATGTTAGGGTGAATTAAACTGCAATTGATTCATGTCTAAATAAATCCCACCATCGGAAACTTTACTTAAAATGAGCAAGTCCATGAGGACCGGTGGTAAGCAACAGGCTCGAGTTCAATATGTACAGGCCTGCCAAGAAAGCACCAAAAGGGTGATTACCAAGTCTGTATCTGCACAGCTCACAATGAAGTCTTTAGTCAAGGAGCTCAAAAAATTCAGGAAGGACATGATTGGGAAGTTTGTCGTTCTTTAGAACTAATCCAGTCTTCAATCGAAACCATTGGTGAAATTGAATCAGGTCTCTCAGATCATAGGGACCGAATAACTCAGCTCAAATATGATGTAAACGCTCTTCAATCAAAACTGACAAGCATGGAATAGGAAAACACTCTGTTTAAAACTTACATAGAAGAGCTGATATCCCATTCCAAGTGCCATAACATACGAGTCAATAATAACAATAACAATCTTGCCACTTTAGACGAGTCTGGTCAAGAGCAGCCAGTCTGTGTTAGACCAAACAAGACCCTTGCTGGCCAATAAAAATCCTATGAGCAAATTATTTTGAGTTGTGTTCTTACTGGATGGGAAATTTAGTTGGGTAATGTGAGACTAAGCGTGTCACACCAAAAAGGTTCGAGTTGCCAATGCTGCAGAAGTCAGTGTTTGCTGATGTTACGGCCGTCTACGGACGCAACAGGAAGAGGAAGAAATGAGTATCACTACCAGAGAGATTCCGAAAAGAAAAGATTTATTTCTTAAAGAGGGTTAGCGTCAGGGGCAGACAAGGCCAAAATAACAAACAGAAGAATACTTTTTTAAAACCTCTACAATTCCTAACTTTAAAATAAAGAAAATAAAATACAGTTTAAACTTACCTATCTCCCTTACCAAAAAACAATATGAAAATATGTACAAAATAAAATGGCATCAAACCCCCTACATCCCTTGATTTGGCAAAGATATATACAAAAGTATTTACAGGTAATATTTACAGAAGTATGTAGCAAACAAAGCAAAATCAGAATCCAGAATCGATAGTCAAACAGGTGTGGGTCAAGTAAACAGGAAATATCAACGATCAAAATACTACAGTCACACTCACAAATACAAACTCCAAATAATCACTCACAATCAATCTCTCTGGCACGACACTCTAGACTAACAAACGATACGAAGTAATGATGAGATATGATCAACGACACGATGGCACAATGATGGCCCCTTCAGTGTTTTTGGGGCGGTCTTTATATCTGGATCAGGTGAGGAGGAGAACCAATCGCAGCCTCCAACAGGTTATCACAAGTCACCGCCCATCTGTAATACAAACATTCATAGGCACATACACAGAGAGAGAAAATACACAAGACAAACACAGGACAACAGGATGGGAAAAATGAATCATTAACTCTGCTCATAACAGCTGATAAGTGAAGGTATTGGGTAACATGAGGAATTATCAAGAGTTGAAACATATCCATATCTTGAAGAATGCAAAGGAGTTGCAAAACAGATATCTTTTTAGAGTTTTGCTTCCTTGTTCCACTGAACAGGTGTTCCTAAAGTAGTAGTGAATAAATACAGACTGATAGAAACACATTTCTTAGGAAAAATGTCACTTAATACAAAAAGAAAGTCATTACTTAAAAATAATAAAATTATAAAAGAGTTAACATAAACCTAACACTGGGGGTCGCTTCTAGCTACCATAAGCTTGCCGTAGTTGAGAAGATCAGCATGTCAGTAAAAAAAAAAAAAAAAAGAAAAGAAATTCCACCTTAAAATTGTTTGTTAATGCATCTTTGTGATTTTATCATTTAGCTTTGGCATGTAATATGGAAAGGCCAGTTGAAAACCATAGCTTTCCCCTGGCCAGGTCTAGATATACTCATTTAAAAACACAAGGTGGATTGCTCACTCAACCCATAACTGGTCTGTGTTAAAGCTGCCTGAAAACTGCCTGAAACAGTTTGTCCTGCTGTAGCTATTAGCACTCCGTTTAAAACAAATGTAGAAGAGCTGATATCCCATTCCAAGTGACGAGGCTGAATCCAGCTTCTTATTCGCAGCTTCTTATTGACGCTATCCAGTCCACCTTAAAAAACGCGACGCTTCCGCGTTTGTAGCTTCTTATTCACGCTTAGTTTAGGGACGGTGCGGTTTTTCTGTTTTATGCCTTTTGTGTCTATTTTCAGAATTAAAGCAAAATAAACTATTTTGAAATGCAAATAGCACTGATATATCAGCGAAAATATGCTGCAAAAATATAAAGGCACTTAAAATATAATTATAGTATTCTTTGTTTATTGAACGTGTCATCAGCTCAACTTGAAGGACCGTGTGGTTTTTCTCTTATTCACGCTTTTTATGCTATATTGTCTATTTTTAGAAAAAAAGAATAAACTATTCTGAAATGTAAATAACACCGAAATATCTGTGAAAATTACTGTACAATTACAAAGGTATATAAAAAACAATTACATCATTCTTTTTGCACGTCATCATTTGAATGCATTAATGAATCAATTGAATAAAAAATTAATTCATGCAAATATTACAGATTTCAATATCACAAGGTAACTAGAGACTATCAGCTCCAGCTCCAGCTTGGATCCAGCCTGTTATGAAGACTTCAGATGAAGGACTCCAGAACATCAAACATGGATGATTATACAAAATGATCATGTTATCATTGCTTTGCATGCACACTACTTTTGCTTAAAAGAAGTAATATCTTACAACTGTACGTTCTGATATCATCTCATAAAAGAAGACTATTGTGTTTTTGCTACAAGTGAATGTGAATTAAATTACCTTTCAGGGTGCGTTAAAAGTTGCACTGGGGCCTTATTCCAAGTGCACTTGACTGTCACCATGCACATTTTCAGACATTTTTACTGTAGCATTTTAAAGTTATGGACCAATGAATTTGACAAATGTGACAATACATTTACAGGAGAAATTGCATTATTGTCCCAGTTGGAGGCGCTATATCTCAGCTGCCTTTAAGGGTGCGTTCAAAGTTGCACTGGGGCCTTATTCCCAATGTACTTGACTGTCACCATGCATCTTTTCAGACATTTTTACTGTAGCATTTTAAAGTTATGGACCCATGAATTTGACAAACGTGACAAAAGTTTCATGAGAAATTGCACTTTTGGCCCATTTGGAGGCGTTATATCTCAGCTGCCTTTATGGGTGCGTTAAAAGTTGCATTGGGGCCTTATTCCAAGTGCACTTGACTGTCACCATGCACATTTTTAGACATTTTTACTGTAGCATTTTAAAGTTATGGACCCATGAATTTGACAAATGTGACAATACATTTACAGGAGAAATTTCTCATTTCTTGGTGTCATGTTGAAAGGGTGTTTGTTGTGAATATTTAGATATATTGACTTTGTTCATAATTTTTTTGTTTACTTTACAGGCAGCATTTAAAAACAGCATGACCCCCTGTTGTGGGAAATCTACTAACCTTACCATAAAAGTTTATATATTTCACATATTTACAATATTTGGATGGGACTTACATGTTTAAAAAGTTGTTGTTGATTGTTAGCTTATTACGTTTATGTTGAAATTTTATGAATTTAATTTATACATTTTTCATAATCTGCCTGTAAATGTTTGTATCCCACAGGATACGTTGCCAGTTTAGGGGTATAAATCAGCTGAAAACAGAATGCTTGTTTGGCAATGCCTTTTACAACATTATAGCCAGATTTTTAAAACTTTTATTCTATCATAACTTAAAGCAAACATTCTTTGTAAAATTCTGTTGAACAATAAGAATAAGGCCTATTTATGAATATATATTAGCCTACTTTATCATTATTCATATGCAAATTTATATGGTCTATAATTTATCAATATCGCCAAAACTTTGCTGAAAAACATTTTGTGTACTTTGTCGTACACAATCTACTTCATGCCTTCTGTCCTCTGATTGGTAGTTCATAATTTTTTATCAAGTAACCACGTTTTTTACTCATAAATCTTTAATATTTTAAGTAAATGTAAGATAAACATTTTCTGGAATGAAGCAACTTGGCTTTACTTAATTTTTCATGCCTCATTCGTTATGTTAAAAATAAAAAATATATAGTTTTACATTGTTTTCATGTCAATGTAAATATCAAATATGACACAACAGGCTTTTGGGCAACATTTGTTTGTCCATCTCTCAATCATCATTGATTTGCATATATCTATCTATCCCAGTGTGAGAGGATAGAATATACAGTTTGTACAGTAAATATCATTATGTCTACACCTATGGAGTCCCCACAAAGATAGCGATCCAGGTGTGTGTGTGTGTGTGTGTGTGTGTGTGTGTGTGTGTGTGTGTGTGTGTGTGTGTGTGTGTGTGTGTGTGTGAAAAAAATACAAACTTGTGTATAAATATATGTGCATGTTTTTTTGTTGTGTTGTTGTTGTTGTTGAGCACCATATTTATACATCATGCTTTTATAGCTCATATGCCTATATGCAATTTTTTTGCAAATCAATGATAATTGGGAGATGGACAAATAAATGTTCCCCAAAAGCCTGTTGTGTCGTATTTGGCATTTACATTAACATGTAACAATGTAAAATGTAGTTTATTAGTACTGTAAATAGTAATTTTTAAAATTAAAAAATGGTGTATGAATATGAATAATCAAATTGCTTCAGTACAGTAAATTTTTGTCTTACATTTACTTTATATGAACTATCAATCAGAGTACAGAAGGCATGAAGGAGATTGTATACGACAGGGTTTTCAGCAAAGTTTTGTTCATATTGATAATTTATTTGCCCTAGAATTTTGCGTATTAAATATGATACAGTAGATAAATATATTAAAAAATATGCATTATACTTATTGTTCAACAGAATTTTACGAAGAATGTTTGCTTTAAGTTATTCGAAAATAAATGTTTTAAAATTTGCATTGCCAAATAAGCATTATTTTTTCAATTAATGTATACTGCCAAAGGGGTGACGTCTCCTGTAGATACAAATATTAAAATAAACAAATAAAAGTCTTTTTTTTTAAGAAATCATGAAAATGTATTATTTATGTCCTAATTAGATGGAAAATAGCAACACATTAATTTTTCTGATTTCTCTTTGCCCTTGTTAGTGCTAGTATGAAATTTATCTTTGTTGCATTAACTTAAATGAGTTTTTCGATATAAATGTATTCGGAAATATTGTTTATAACTTATTCATATATACTGTTTATCACTTATTGTCCATCAGAATATGTTACAAAGAATGTTTATTATAAGTTATTAGAGAATAAAATGTTTTGAAATTGTTTAAAATGTTGTAAAAGGCATTGCCATACAAGAATTCTGTTTTCAGTCAATTTATACCCCTAAACTGGCAACGTATCCTGTGGGATACAAACATTAAAATCAAAATTAAAAATCATATTTTGAAAAAAATGATCAAGTTGTATTATTTGTGTCCCAATAAGATGGAAAATAGCAATAAATTAATTTTCGAATGTCTCTTTATGGTCTTGCCATTTTTAGGGTTAAGGGTGCGTTAAAAGTTGCACTGGGGCCTTATTCCCAATGTACTTGACTGTCACCATGCATATTTTCAGACATTTTTACTGTAGCATTTTAAAGTTATGGACCCATGAATTTGACAAATGTGACAATACAGTAACAGGAGAAATTGCACTTTTGGCCCAATTGGAGGCGCTATATCTCAGCTGCCTTTATGGGTGCGTTAAAAGTTGCACTGGGGCCTTATTCCCAATGTACTTGACTGTCACCATGCATATTTTCATATTATTTTACTGTAGCATTTTAAAGTTATTGACCCATGAATTTGACAAACATGACAAAAGTTTCATGAGAAATTGCACTTTTGGCCCAATTGGAGGCGTTATATCTCAGCTACCTTTATGGGTGCGTTAAAAGTTGCACTGGGGCCTTATTCCAAGTGCACTTGACTGTCACCATGCACATTTTCAGACATTTTTACTGTAGCATTTTAAAGTTATGGACCCATGAATTTGACAAATGTGACAATACAGTAACAGGAGAAATTGCACTATTAGCCCATTTGGAGGCGCTATATCTCAGCTGCCTTTATGGGTGCGTTAAAAGTTGCACTGGGGCCTTATTCCAAGTGCACTTGACTGTCACCATGCAACATTATGAGCAATTTTACTGTAGCATTATTAAGTTATGGACCCATGAATTTGACAAATGTGACAATACAGTAACAGGAGAAATTGCACTTTTGGCCCAATTGGAGGCGCTATATCTCAGCTGCCTTTAAGGGTGCGTTAAAAGTTGCACTGGGGCCTTATTCCAAGTGCACTTGACTGTCACCTAGCAACATTATGAGCAATTTTACTGTAGCATTATTAAGTTATGGACCCATGAATTTGACAAATGTGACAATACAGTAACAGGAGAAATTGCACTTTTGGCCCAGTTGGAGGCCCTATATCTCAGATGCCTTTAAGGGTGCGTTAAAAGTTGCACTGGGGCCTTATTCCAAGTGCACTTGACTGTCACCATGCAACATTATGAGCAATTTTACTGTAGCATTATTAAGTTATGGACCCATGAATTTGACAAACGTGACAAAAGTTTCATGAGAAATTGCACTTTTGGCCCAATTGGAGGCGCTATATCTCAGCTGCCTTTATGGGTGCGTTAAAAGTTGCACTGGGGCCTTATTCCCAATGTACTTGACTGTCACCATGCATATTTTCAGATATTTTTACTGTAGCATTTTAAAGTTATGGACCCATGAATTTGACAAATGTGACAATACAGTAACAGGGGAAATTGCACTTTTGGCCCAATTGGAGGCGCTATATCTCAGCTGCCTTTATGGGTGCGTTAAAAGTTGCACTGGGGCCTTATTCCCAATGTACTTGACTGTCACCATGCATATTTTCAGACATTTTTACTGTAGAATTTTAAAGTTATGGACCCATGAATTTGACAAATGTGACAATACATTTACAGGAGAAATTGCACTTTTGGCCCAATTGGAGGCGCTATATCTCAGCTGCCTTTAAGGGTGCGTTAAAAGTTGCACTGGGGCCTTATTCCCAATGTACTTGACTGTCACCATGCACATTTTCAGACATTTTTACTGTAGCATTTTAACGTTATGGACCCATGAATTTGACAAATGTGACAATACAGTAACAGGAGAAATTGCACTATTAGCCCATTTGGAGGCGCTATATCTCAGCTGCCTTTATGGGTGCGTTAAAAGTTGCACTGGGGCCTTATTCCAAGTGCACTTGACTGTCACCATGCAACATTATGAGCAATTTTACTGTAGCATTATTAAGTTATGGACCCATGAATTTGACAAATGTGACAATACAGTAACAGGAGAAATTGCACTTTTGGCCCATTTGGAGGCGCTATATCTCAGCTGCCTTTAAGGGTGCGTTAAAAGTTGCACTGGGGCCTTATTCCAAGTGCACTTGACTGTCACCTAGCAACATTATGAGCAATTTTACTGTAGCATTATTAAGTTATGGACCCATGAATTTGACAAATGTGACAATACAGTAACAGGAGAAATTGCACTTTTGGCCCAGTTGGAGGCCCTATATCTCAGATGCCTTTAAGGGTGCGTTAAAAGTTGCACTGGGGCCTTATTCCAAGTGCACTTGACTGTCACCATGCAACATTATGAGCAATTTTACTGTAGCATTATTAAGTTATGGACCCATGAATTTGACAAACGTGACAAAAGTTTCATGAGAAATTGCACTTTTGGCCCAATTGGAGGCGCTATATCTCAGCTGCCTTTATGGGTGCGTTAAAAGTTGCACTGGGGCCTTATTCCCAATGTACTTGACTGTCACCATGCATATTTTCAGATATTTTTACTGTAGCATTTTAAAGTTATGGACCCATGAATTTGACAAATGTGACAATACAGTAACAGGGGAAATTGCACTTTTGGCCCAATTGGAGGCGCTATATCTCAGCTGCCTTTATGGGTGCGTTAAAAGTTGCACTGGGGCCTTATTCCCAATGTACTTGACTGTCACCATGCATATTTTCAGACATTTTTACTGTAGAATTTTAAAGTTATGGACCCATGAATTTGACAAATGTGACAATACAGTAACAGGAGAAATTGCACTTTTGGCCCAATTGGAGGCGCTATATCTCAGCTGCCTTTATGGGTGCGTTAAAAGTTGCACTGGGGCCTTATTCCCAATGTACTTGACTGTCACCATGCACATTTTCAGACATTTTTACTGTAGCATTTTAACGTTATGGACCCATGAATTTGACAAATGTGACAAACGTTTCATAAGAAATTGCACTTTTGGCCCAATTGGAGGCGCTATATCTCAGCTGCATTTAAGGATGCGTTCAAAGTTGCACTGGGGCCTTATTCCAAGTGCACTTCACTGTCACCATGCACATTTTCAGACATTTTTACTGTAGCACTTTAAAGTTATGGACCCATGAATTTGACAAACGTGACAAAAGTTTCATGAGAAATTGCACTTTTGGTCCAATTTGAGGCGCTATATCTCAGCTGCTTTTAAGGGTGCGTTCAAAGTTGCACTGGAACCCTATTCCCAAATAACTTGTCTGTCAGCATACAACATTATCAGCAATTTTACTGTAGCATCGAGTTATGATCCCATGATTCTGAGAGATGTGACAAAACAGTTACATAAGAAATTGCACTATTCGCTATAACTCTGCTGCCTTTAAAGTTGTTCTGTTGCTGTTCATGGTGCTGAAAAATCTTCAACAATTGGATTATTAAGGAGTGCAAATACATTGTCATCTAGCATTAAAATAAAGTTATTACATACTATCACTATGAAACCCAAAATGTAAGGGTTTCAAAAATCTACTCAGATCATGCACACATCATAAAACATTAGAATTCACTTAATGTTATCACAGTTACATTTATTTATTTATTTATTCATTCACTTATTTGTTCATCTACATCTGTGCTTTGAACGCACCCTTAAAGGAAACTGAGATATAGCGCCTCCAATTGGGCTAATAGTGCAATTTCTCCTGTTACTGTATTGTCACATTTGTCAAATTCATGGGTCCATAACTTAATAATGCTACAGTAAAATTGCTCATAATGTTGCATGGTGACAGTCAAGTGCACTTGGAATAAGGCCCCAGTGCAACTTTTAACGCACCCATAAAGGCAACTGAGATATAGCGCCTCCAAATGGGCTAATAATGCAATTTCTCCTGTTACTGTATTGTCACATTTGTCAAATTCATGGGTCCATAACTTCAAAATGCTACAGTAAAAATGTCTGAAAATGTGCATGTGACAGTCAAGTGCACTTGGAATAAGGCCCCAGTGCAACTTTTAGCGCACCCATAAAGGCAGCTGAGATATAGCGCCTCCAATTGGGCCAAAAGTGCAATTTCTCATGAAACTTTTGTCACGTTTGTCAAATTCATGGGTCCATAACTTAATAATGCTACAGTAAAATTGCTCATAATGTTGCTAGGTGACAGTCAAGTGCATTTGGAATAAGGCCCCAGTGCAACTTTTAACGCACCCTTAAAGGCAGCTGAGATATAGCGCCTCCAATTGGGCCAAAAGTGCAATTTCTCATGAAACTTTTGTCACGTTTGTCAAATTCATGGGTCCATAACTTAATAATGCTACAGTAAAATTGCTCATAATGTTGCATGGTGACAGTCAAGTGCACTTGGAATAAGGCCCCAGTGCAACTTTGAACGCACCCTTAAAGGCAGCTGAGATATAGCGCCTCCAAATGGGCTAATAGTGCAATTTCTCCTGTTACTGTATTGTCACATTTGTCAAATTCATGGGTCCATAACTTTAAAATGCTACAGTGAAAATGTCTGAAAATATGCATGGTGACAGTCAAGTACATTGGGAATAAGGCCCCAGTGAAACTTTTAGCGCACCCATAAAGGCAGCTGAGATATAGCGCCTCCAATTGGGCCAAAAGTGCAATTTCTCATGAAACTTTTGTCACGTTTGTCAAATTCATGGGTCCATAACTTAATAATGCTACAGTAAAATTGCTCATAATGTTGCTAGGTGACAGTCAAGTGCATTTGGAATAAGGCCCCAGTACAACTTTTAACGCACCCTTAAAGGCAGCTGAGATATAGCGCCTCCAATTGGGCCAAAAGTGCAATTTCTCATGAAACTTTTGTCACGTTTGTCAAATTCATGGGTCCATAACTTAATAATGCTACAGTAAAATTGCTCATAATGTTGCATGGTGACAGTCAAGTGCACTTGGAATAAGGCCCCAGTGCAACTTTTAACGCACCCTTAAAGGCAGCTGAGATATAGCGCCTCCAATTGGGCCAAAAGTGCAATTTCTCATGAAACTTTTGTCACGTTTGTCAAATTCATGGGTCCATAACTTAATAATGCTACAGTAAAATTGCTCATAACGTTGCATGGTGACAGTCAAGTGCACTTGGAATAAGGCCCCAGTGCAACTTTTAACGCACCCATAAAGGTAGCTGAGATATAACGCCTCCAATTGGGCCAAAAGTGCAATTTCTCATGAAACTTTTGTCACGTTTGTCAAATTCATGGGTCAATAACTTTAAAATGCTACAGTAAAAATGTCTGAAAATATGCATGGTGACAATCAAGTACATTGGGAATAAGGTCCCAGTGCAACTTTTAACGCACCCTTAAAGCCAGCTGAGATATAGTGCCTCCAATTGGGCCAAAAGTGCAATTTCTCCTGTTACTGTATTGTCACATTTGTCAAATTCATGGGTCAATAACTTTAAAATGCTACAGTAAAAATGTCTGAAAAGATGCATGGTGACAGTCAAGTACATTGGGAATAAGGCCCCAGTGCAACTTTGAACGCACCCTTAAAGGCAGCTGAGATATAGCGCCTCCAACTGGGACAATAATGCAATTTCTCCTGTAAATGTATTGTCACATTTGTCAAATTCATTGGTCCATAACTTTAAAATGCTACAGTAAAAATGTCTGAAAATGTGCATGGTGACAGTCAAGTGCACTTGGAATAAGGCCCCAGTGCAACTTTTAACGCACCCTGAAAGGTAATTTAATTCACATTCACTTGTAGCAAAAACACAATAGTCTTCTTTTATGAGATGATATCAGAACGTACAGTTGTAAGATATTACTTCTTTTAAGCAAAAGTAGTGTAATATAGCGCCTCCAATTGGGCCAAAAGTGCAATTTCTCATGAAACTTTTGTCACGTTTGTCAAATTCATGGGTCCATAACTTAATAATGCTACAGTAAAATTGCTCATAATGTTGCATGGTGACAGTCAAGTGCACTTGGAATAAGGCCCCAGTGCAACTTTTAACGCACCCATAAAGGCAACTGAGATATAGCGCCTCCAAATGGGCTAATAATGCAATTTCTCCTGTTACTGTATTGTCACATTTGTCAAATTCATGGGTCCATAACTTCAAAATGCTACAGTAAAAATGTCTGAAAATGTGCATGGTGACAGTCAAGTGCACTTGGAATAAGGCCCCAGTGCAACTTTGAACGCACCCTTAAAGACAGCTGAGATATAGTGCCTCCAATTGGGCCAAAAGTGCAATTTCTCATGAAACTTTTGTCACGTTTGTCAAATTCATGGGTCCATAACTTTAAAATGCTACAGTGAAAATGTCTGAAAATATGCATGGTGACAGTCAAGTGCACTTGGAATAAGGCCCCAGTGCAACTTTTAGCGCACCCATAAAGGCAGCTGAGATATAGCGCCTCCAACTGGGCCAAAAGTGCAATTTCTCCTGTTACTGTATTGTCACATTTGTCAAATTCATGGGTCCATAACTTTAAAATGCTACAGTGAAAATGTCTGAAAATATGCATGGTGACAGTCAAGTACATTGGGAATAAGGCCCCAGTGCAACTTTTAACGCACCCATAAAGGCAGCTGAGATATAGCGCCTCCAATTGGGCCAAAAGTGCAATTTCTCATGAAACTTTTGTCACGTTTGTCAAATTCATGGGTCCATAACTTAATAATGCTACAGTAAAATTGCTCATAATGTTGCATGGTGACAGTCAAGTGCACTTGGAATAAGGCCCCAGTGCAACTTTTAACGCACCCATAAAGGTAGCTGAGATATAACGCCTCCAATTGGGCCAAAAGTGCAATTTCTCATGAAACTTTTGTCACGTTTGTCAAATTCATGGGTCAATAACTTTAAAATGCTACAGTAAAAATGTCTGAAAATAGGCATGGTGACAATCAAGTACATTGGGAATAAGGTCCCAGTGCAACTTTTAACGCACCCTTGAAGGCAGCTGAGATATAGTGCCTCCAATTGGGCCAAAAGTGCAATTTCTCCTGTTACTGTATTGTCACATTTGTCAAATTCATGGGTCAATAACTTTAAAATGCTACAGTAAAAATGTCTGAAAAGATGCATGGTGACAGTCAAGTACATTGGGAATAAGGCCCCAGTGCAACTTTTAACGCACCCATAAAGGCAGCTGAGATATAGCGCCTCCAATTGGGCCAAAAGTGCAATTTCTCATGAAACTTTTGTCACGTTTGTCAAATTCATGGGTCCATAACTTTAAAATGCTACAGTAAAAATGTCTGAAAAGATGCATGGTGACAGTCAAGTACATTGGGAATAAGGCCCCAGTGCAACTTTGAACGCACCCTTAAAGGCAGCTGAGATATAGCGCCTCCAACTGGGACAATAATGCAATTTCTCCTGTAAATGTATTGTCACATTTGTCAAATTCATTGGTCCATAACTTTAAAATGCTACAGTAAAAATTTCTGAAAATGTGCATGGTGACAGTCAAGTGCACTTGGAATAAGGCCCCAGTGCAACTTTGAACGCACCCTTAAAAACAGCTGAGATATAGCGCCTCCAATTGGGCCAAAAGTGCAATTTCTCCTGTTACTGTATTGTCACATTTGTCAAATTCATGGGTCCATAACTTTAAAATGCTACAGTAAAAATGTCTGAAAATGTGCATGGTGACAGTCAAGTGCACTTGGAATAAGGCCCCAGTGCAACTTTTAACGCACCCTGAAAGGTAATTTAATTCACATTCACTTGTAGCAAAAACACAATAGTCTTCTTTTATGAGATGATATCAGAACGTACAGTTGTAAGATATTACTTCTTTTAAGCAAAAGTAGTGTAATATAGCGCCTCCAATTGGGCCAAAAGTGCAATTTCTCATGAAACTTTTGTCACGTTTGTCAAATTCATGGGTCCATAACTTAATAATGCTACAGTAAAATTGCTCATAATGTTGCTAGGTGACAGTCAAGTGCACTTGGAATAAGGCCCCAGTGCAACTTTTAACGCACCCTTAAAGGCAGCTGAGATATAGCGCCTCCAATTGGGCCAAAAGTGCAATTTCTCATGAAACTTTTGTCACGTTTGTCAAATTCATGGGTCCATAACTTAATAATGCTACAGTAAAATTGCTCATAATGTTGCATGGTGACAGTCAAGTGCACTTGGAATAAGGCCCCAGTGCAACTTTTAACGCACCCTTAAAGGCAGCTGAGATATAGCGCCTCCAATTGGGCCAAAAGTGCAATTTCTCATGAAACTTTTGTCACGTTTGTCAAATTCATGGGTCCATAACTTAATAATGCTACAGTAAAATTGCTCATAACGTTGCATGGTGACAGTCAAGTGCACTTGAAATAAGGCCCCAGTGCAACTTTTAACGCACCCTTAAAGGCATCTGAGATATAGGGCCTCCAACTGGGCCAAAAGTGCAATTTCTCCTGTTACTGTATTGTCACATTTGTCAAATTCATGGGTCCATAACTTAATAATGCTACAGTAAAATTGCTCATAATGTTGCATGGTGACAGTCAAGTGCACTTGGAATAAGGCCCCAGTGCAACTTTTAACGCACCCATAAAGGTAGCTGAGATATAACGCCTCCAATTGGGCCAAAAGTGCAATTTCTCATGAAACTTTTGTCACGTTTGTCAAATTCATGGGTCAATAACTTTAAAATGCTACAGTAAAAATGTCTGAAAATATGCATGGTGACAATCAAGTACATTGGGAATAAGGTCCCAGTGCAACTTTTAACGCACCCTTAAAGGCAGCTGAGATATAGTGCCTCCAACTGGGCCAATAATGCAATTTCTCCTGTAAATGTATTGTCACATTTGTCAAATTCATGGGTCCATAACTTTAAAATGCTACAGTAAAAATGTCTGAAAATGTGCATGGTGACAGTCAAGTACATTGGGAATAAGGCCCCAGTGAAACTTTTAACGCACCCATAAAGGCAGCTGAGATATAACGCCTCCAAATGGGCCAAAAGTGCAATTTCTCATGAAACTTTTGTCACGTTTGTCAAATTCATGGGTCCATAACTTTAAAATGCTACAGTAAAAATGTCTGAAAAGATGCATGGTGACAATCAAGTACATTGGGAATAAGGCCCCAGTGCAACTTTGAACGCACCCTTAAAGGCAGCTGAGATATAGCGCCTCCAACTGGGACAATAATGCAATTTCTCCTGTAAATGTATTGTCACATTTGTCAAATTCATTGGTCCATAACTTTAAAATGCTACAGTAAAAATGTCTGAAAATGTGCATGGTGACAGTCAAGTGCACTTGGAATAAGGCCCCAGTGCAACTTTGAACGCACCCTTAAAGACAGCTGAGATATAGCGCCTCCAATTGGGCCAAAAGTGCAATTTCTCCTGTTACTATATTGTCACATTTGTCAAATTCATGGGTCCATAACTTTAAAATGCTACAGTAAAAATGTCTGAAAATGTGCATGGTGACAGTCAAGTGCACTTGGAATAAGGCCCCAGTGCAACTTTTAACGCACCCTGAAAGGTAATTTAATTCACATTCACTTGTAGCAACTTGGAGCTGATAGTCTCTAGTTACCTTGTGATATTGAAATCTGTAATATTTGCATGATTTAATTTTTTATTCAATTGATTCATTAATGCATTCAAATGATGACGTGCAAAAAGAATGATGTAATTGTTTTTTATATACCTTTGTAATTGTACAGTAATTTTCACAGATATTTCGGTGTTATTTACATTTCAGAATAGTTTATTCTTTTTTTCTAAAAATAGACAATATAGCATAAAAAGCGTGAATAAGAGAAAAACCACACGGTCCTTCAAGTTGAGCTGATGACACGTTCAATAAACAAAGAATACTATATTTTAAGTGCCTTTATATTTTTGCAGCATATTTTCGCTGATATATCAGTGCTATTTGCATTTAAAAATAGTTTATTTTCCTTTAATTCTGAAAATAGACACAAAAAGCATAAAACAGAAAAACCGCACTGTAAAGTGAGCGTGAATAAGAAGCTACAAACGCGGAAGCGTCACGTTTTTTAAGGTGGACTGGATAGCGTCAATAAGAAGCTGCGAATAAGAAGCTGGATTCAGCCTCGTTTCCAAGTGCCATAACATACGAGTGGTAGGGCTACCAGAGGACATTGAAGGAAAGAACGCAAGGGATTTAATGACTAACCTACTCTCTGAACTTCTCTGCGAGCTCGAGCTGGATCGCACCTACCACAGCCTGAGACCCAAACTTGTGTTTGTTATTTTGGCTTTTAATCCCTCCTGAAGCCTATTTTGCTTCCTTTTGAGTGATTTTGTCAATTACACTTTTTGTTAATAAATCATCTGAACTTGAATTTGTATCTGTTGTGAGGGGCAGGGGACAGGCAGACTCACCCACCCCAATCCTTTTTGACTTTTCACATTTACTTCATCATAGGCAAACGTTACATCTGTGACGTTACATGAGGAGTTCATGACTAACCTGCTCTCTGATCTATATGTTAAACCCCGTAGCAGCTTCATAGAAAACAACGGATAAAACAGATAAATAAATAAAGAAAGAAAACAAAAAGAAAAGAAAAGAAAGCCAAATTGGACAGAAAATGTGCAATAGCGCCCCTCTACCATACACCGGTAAAAACAGGAATTGATGGAAAATTCCACCAATGGCGGGAAGCGTTGTGTCATGAATGATAGAAAATCTCCTCAATGGCAGGAAAAGAGCTAAGACCACACTTGTACATTAGCTGGTCCAGACTGAAAATATAAGCTGTTTTAATACTCTTTGGACATAAAAGCAACATTTATAAGACCGTTTATGTCAGATTTTGTTGCCGATTTGAAATATGTCATTTAAGTGGGAAAGTGCTTAGCATTTTTGGAGATTTCAGGATTTCCCCATTCAAGTAGATGAGATTTGGTTTTGGTTGCCCAAAACAGCTGCCTGGAGGAGTTGCCCCCCGAGTGAACTGACTTTCCTTGAAAGGGGTTTTGGTAGCAGTCACTTTTCTAGCTACCATAAGCTTGCCGTAGTTGAGAAGATTAGCATGTAAAAAAAACAAAAAACAAAAACAATAAAAGTACTAAAAAAGTACTTTTACACAACCCATAACTGGTCTGTGTTAAACAGCATAACATTAACTCTTTACTCTAAAACCCCATAACACCTGAGGGCTGTTTCATAAAACAAGATTAGAAAACAAGCCAGGCTTATTTTACTTAGTCAGACTTGTTGTCAGTGAATTCTGTTTCATAAAACAAACTTAAATTAGTTCAAACTCAGTTACTCTGGCAACTTATGCTGGGAAACTAGCCTGGTCCGGAGCAGGCTAACTGTCAGGCTAAGCTGAGCTCCTCTAACACTGATCAATAGGAACACAATGATATTACAGCTGACTCTCTCACTTACAATTATTTGACTTTATTAACATATAAATAAATAAATTTAAAAAAAATTGTGTAAGTTTAAGGCATTTTTTGTTAAAAGGTAAGTATGATGAACCAAAACATTTAAGGAGAAGTCATTTCTTAAAAAATAGGTCTTAAATAGCCCACTGAATCATTCTCAGACTTGATGCTGACAACAATGAAAGCACTTGGGAGAGAACTGTCAGGAGAATTATTTCTTAGCACAGAAGAGTACAAGAGGATTACCAAACCATTGTTTTAAGTGTGAAAATATAGCAAAAGTAACACAGAAATTCAAAATCAATAGACCTGTGACAAGGCCCCTGAAATAATCAGGCCTTCATTTTTAATCTTTCATTAAGTGATGAGTGATTTTTTTGCTAGACAAAGAGCAGGAGAAATACCAAGTGAGTGTTTCAGAGCCAGCAAAAGAAAAGAGTGACAGAGTAAGATGCAGCCTGCAGAAGTGACATGTTGATCTCACTTTGTAGTCAAAGCACAATAAAGTCTGCTAGCCTTTTCCAAGGCCCATATTTAATCTATACTCTGGTCTTATACAAAAAAATACACTTACTTGTAGGTTTAAACTTGTACATAAGGCACATTTAATGTCCAACATCAAATATTTTAGCGAAATGTATATTTTAGAATTACTGCGCTTCTATTGCGTTCCGTCTGTTTAGCGCGCATGCGCGCAGCAGCGCTCATTCACTGTGAAGTTTAGATGCAAAATGGAAATATTTGCATTACTTTCTAACATTTACAGATGGAGAATAAACTTGTGAGAATTAAGTTATGCACTAAGGAAAACACCATGTCTCAAACGCATTAAAATAGCACAAAATGTATGCTGTTTTCTATGGTGGATCGATTTGATCCATGATCGACCTCTAGGGCTGCTTAAAAAGACCCTGCACGCGAAATCATCTTGACTAGGTAAACCTGGATCGAAGTAGCGGGACTGCGTGAGCTTAAATTATCTTTTATGAAACCGTTTTAGCCCCAGCTCATTTGTTAGGTTAATTCAAGTCAGGTTTTGGAGTTTAATCCTCGCTTTTGTTAGCATCTTTTATGAAACAGCCCTCTGGATTTTAACTGGTGATTTTGCTGTAAGGTTTTTACTAAACCACCTAAACTGATACTATAGAAGACTGAGGATATACTGTAAGTTTATTTATTTTATTTTTTCCCTGTGATAATTATTAAAGATTGAGCTTCGTGAAGGCAATCTTGCCCTTCCCACCCATCATAATAAAATAGGTCATGACCTCACTTGTCATCAACCTGTACATACAAAAGAGAAAGGATTTAAATGGTTGTCTCAATGTGTTATAAAATGTTTTCAATGTTGATTCTTATTTTCTGTAGACCAGGGGTGCACAATCCTTTGATAGTTGCACCCTGGATTTGAACATCTAATTCTCCTGGACTTTCAGAACAGTCCTAAAACCCATTTGTAATTGAATTCTTTTGGGTTTGGCCCATTGATGGAGACCCTCAAGCAGTCTGTTACGAAGGTCTGATCTGAAGTTGATCTGAAAATAACTACAATTACAAATATGAATGAAAGATCAAAAAGCATTTGGAGCACACTGTTTGTTCTCTCTTTGTAATCAGCACTGATTGCCCAGGTCCCGAGCTGCAGAAAATTGATAGGACACACAGACAACAGGTAAAAGTCAATGATGCACCCTGAACTGTGACACTCTATTCTTACCCTGGGCTGGTATATGCAAATATTGGGGCATACATATTAATGATCCCGATGTTGCGTCACAGTCTGTGTTATGTTGAGATTCGCCTGTTCTTCAGAGGTCTTTTGCAAAAAATCTAATTTACATAAGAAGGAGGAAACAACGGTGTTTGAGACAAACTGTATGTCATTTCCATGTACAGAACTCTAATTATTTAACTATGTAAATTCAATTTTCAATTCTAGGGCACCTTTAAAACTTGACTTCTGTAGTTACATTGTGTACTAAAACCAACGGAAAATTAAAAATTTCTAGGCCAATATGGCTAGGAACTATACTCTAATTCTGGCGTAATAATCAAGGAACTTTGCTGCCGTACCGTGGGTGTAGAGCACAACCTGTAGATACTTGTGGGAATTTATAGGATTTTATTCACAACAAAACTAACCAAACCGAATGTACATTTTGCCCTTCTGTATTTCTATAAGTTGGTAGATCATGTAAAAAAACAAAACAAGGCTTCACAGATAGGTACAGGTTCATGGAGGCAAAGCTTTATTTAGACAAATTAAATGACACCTCACATCTGTGAGGACTGAGTGTAAGGCAATTGCAAGAGGCCTTCCAAAAGTAGTTACTTCACCTTCCCAACCACTGACTCATGAGTAGGGAGAGAGTGAAGTTACTAGTATGGGAAAGCCTGAAAGTCTGACAGTCAGATGAGAAAATGTCTAAACGGACTAATGTAATTACTGATAACATAACTGATAACATAACTCTCACAAGCACAAGAACCCAAATGTTTTACACTCACAGCTTGTGCAATATAGAACAGAACATAATCTTTATAGTCCACCACAATGCAAAATGTCTTTGGACAGTAAGCGGCCATAAAACCTGAGCACTTGGAATGTAGGCCTACAGAACACTCACAGTACCTACAGTATATTTATTGCATCTTCTGCTTCTTGAAATCCTACATAAACTCCTGACTCTGATGGATATCTTCGGCGAATGTCACCAACTACACACGATGGCAATGGTTTTCGGTTGCCTCTTCCCAAAGTCTCTCCCTTCAGGACCCACTCCATAATAAATGCAGTACGACACCAACCTGTATTGACTGAGAAGATAGCACATCATAAATACAAGAAAATGCATGCTGACAGTATTGCATTGTAATAATTGCAGGAATCACTTACTCCAGCGATAGCTGGCCATCAGGTCCACTTGGCATGGGAAGTTTTTTTTCCAGTTTATTTTGTCAAACTGAAAAAAAATTCAATCACTGCAGGATGCAGCATTACCAAGTAGTTCTTGGATGTTGCGACATGCCACTTCCTCATCAGGTAGATCGACTATTGCCATCAATGGCAAGACCTGGTCCCACTCATTACAACACAGGCTCTCACTTTCGGTCGGCATGGGTTGGCAAGTCCCACACTTGCACCACCAGTTCGAATCTGCTCTCATCCTCCCTTCTGCCCCAGTCTGTTCAGCCACACTTTCTTGCCTTTTAACTTTCCAAAAGCTCATCTTCTGTGTATTCCAGTTCAGATAGATATGGTTCAGGATCTGCACCAAAGTAAATATCTTCTTAATCGTCTCTGACAAATGTCTTCATGGTTGCAAGGTACACTCCCTGTGCAAGCAGGTTGTCACGTTGGTTATGTTGATGGAAGTTAGCCTATTTTCAGGTGCTGCGTAATATCATTGCGCCTGCTGCACCCATGGAACGGCAGCAAAGTTCCTTGAGTATTACGTTGGAATGAAGACCTTTGCACACCGAGTCTGAAATTCTCATGCAAAACTTTTGCACCTTAAAAAATAAATTTGACCTCACATTATGTCAATCATGTTTACACACTGTCTCCGAAACTTTTGTCTGTCATAAAAATATTCGGTTCAGGTTTGATTTTCTGCATGTTTTGCATCTGTGGCACGCATTTTGAGAAATGTTTTAACAACTCAGAGCCACCATACAAGCAAACGCCAAAATCCAGAATGCATCTGACAAGTTGATCCATGTCGTCTACAGTACAAAACAGCAGCACTGAATGACAAACTGTGGAATACAAAGAGACAGAATATAAAGTCAGATTGTGCCAGTTGCAAAGCATCAAACTGAGCCACTGACATCCTGAAGTAAACTTTAAAACGCTCAGGATAATCCCACAGCTCCATGATGAGGTGGAACTCTCCTTTCTCTCTATTGGATGGACCCAATATTTCCTCCTTCTTTTTAAGAAGAGAGAGGACAACTAAATCGTGCTTGAAGACTTCATTTTGTATTGTTTTGCGATTACGCTAGGCGCTCTGCTTAAAACGCCCGTCTTTGAGTGCTTGAGAGCGCTTCTGCAGCGTAGCGTTTTTTTCCGTTGAGATGCTTTGTTGCTATGATACGGAATATCCGCGTCACTGTTACTTATAACTGATTTTGCAGGTAATTTGTTTCAGGCTAAAAATGTTCACACAATGTGGAATTACTTGCTATGTATGTTCGGAGACCAGCAATATTAATTTCTCATCCATTTTGTTTCTGTTTGTTGATGTCGCTGTACAGCAAGAATGTGACCGTTGGTCGGAGTTGTATTTGTCCCGCCCCTCCTCCACTCTGATTGGACGGCTGGCTAAAAAGTGACAGTGATGAGCGCAGCGTATTACTCAAAGTTGAACATTCTTCAACTCGAGGCGACCAGTAAAAAACGCCCAGCTCTCAGCGCTTGAGCGTGAAAAAGACGCTCAACGCTCTCGGCGTTTAAAAAACGTGGCGTTCCCATTGAAAACAATTGAAAAAGTACACTCGGAGCTGGAAAAAACGCTTAGGTGGACACACGGCCTTAGTGTGCAAAGAACTTCATGGGTTAAGCGAGTGTTCAGCTGCAGAAACATTAAATCTAGGATTCTTCTGGCAATATGAATCATACGCTCCCATGAGCCACCCATGTGAGATGTGTGGTGGGTTGAATCAAAGACTATAGAATAACACAAGACGTGTCACTCGTATTGTTTTGAATGGGAGAAAGTGTAACGCGCAATCAATGTTCCCTCTAATTTTTTTTCTCGCTGAGCAAAACTTTTCTCTGTTGAGCGCACATTTTGGCCACCTGAGCAAAAACATATTTTATATCAGACCTGTACAACGAACGTAAACACACACACACAAAAAAATGGTTTTAACATGCAACTGTAACATTTAACTTTAATGTGCCGTTTCTATTTTATTTGACCCTTGATGTAACTTACATAGTGATTTATTCTTAGTGATTTATTAAATAATATGTTTGAAAACAAGCAGTTTAGTCACTAAATTAAGCACATTTTAGGTTACTTGAGATTTTTTTCACATTTCTGTATTAACTGTACCAGTCTTTACCAAGAAATTCTATTAAAAAATAATTTCTGTCCTCCTGCAGGACAGTTCAATTCTTTATAATAATATGAGAAGTTACAATGATGGTTTGGGACAACCATAATGTGTTTTTGTACAGTCAATTATTAAAAGACAGTGTTAAACCATCAAAATTACATGTTTATTGCTTATGAATTTCCCAGATTTTATATACCAGGAGGTTAAGATTTTTCATGGCAAGGAGCCCTAAACAATCCCCTTGTGAGATCATTTTTTTATTAGGCTTACATTATAATATAATAAAATATAATATAATATTTAAGTATTTAACCTGATATACAGTATTATCTCAGTTTAAATGCTTCCATTTGTTTTAATATATTATATAGTGAAAACAAACTGAAGCATTTCAACTGATAGCTAAATATTTTTAAAGGTCCTGTTTTTCGTGGTTTTTTTGAAGCTTTGATTGTGTTTATAGTGTGCAATATAACATGTGTTCATGTTTCGCGTGTAAGAAAACACAGTATTTTTCACATAATTTACTTATCTGTATACCGCTGTTTCCACTGTCATAAAAACGGGCTGATGACTTCCTTGTTCTATGAAGTCCCTCCTTCAGAAATACGTAACGAGTTCTGATTGTGCCAGCGGTTCCTGTGTTGTGATTCGACAGCTCTGAGCGCACCGTGCCCGGAAAGGTCACGCCTCTTACCATAACGTGGAGATGCACACGCTCAGTGTTATTGTAAACATGTCTTTAATTTTACCCTATCAATTTGAGCCGGAATCAGACCCGGTGATTGGACTGCGGGATGAAAATAACAGCGTTTCGACGACATGGCGACAAACACACTCTACAAACGCAACTCTTGTGTATTCCTGTGGGCGGAGGTTAGTCAAAAAGCTGTTTTAGTGACGTCATTAAAGAAGGAAGTAGAGGGATGTAGTCCAAACTGGCCGTTCGATGTAGGCGACTTCTGTTAAATAAAATATCTCGCTTGGCATTGAACTTTGAGCTTTAAAATTTTACAGATTTTATTTATACTCTAACAACAACATTACACATTAACTAAAGTTTGAAACATGGGATCATGAAGAACGGGACCTTTAAGCAATCGAGAAAAACTGTAAATTACACAGTGGTGTGTGAATTCATGACAGCATTGATAAAGCACAACTCCCTCACACCTTCAGCACTCATACATCCCTATATAAGAGCTTCACTACCACTGAACTTTACTGTAGGAACCAGACACTTCTCACTGCACTCCTCCTCTAGCAACACCAGAACATTTTGAATGCTGTTAGATCCAAAATGACTGACTTGGTCTCATGAGACCAGAGTATTGATTCCCAGACTTTATTGACTGACTTTATTGTGCTTTGGCTACAGTAGGTTGTTCTAGTGAGAAAAACAATCATGCATGTCATTTCTAAAGGCTGCATCTTACTCTGTGAGATAAACAATCACCCTTTTTGAAAAAAACTACTGTTCACTCTTTTTTGGTTCGGAGTAATTGAACGACCACAGGATGTCCGGTTAGAACATAACGTCTCACACCAGGGGTACTTGTAGTTGATTTATTGTGTGTGTGTGGTTAATTAGTTGCACGCACACACATAATCCTCAAAATCTTTGGATTGCAACACTTCTGACGAATCTAACTATTATTTACAATAAACAAGCACATCTACGCAGTCTCTCTCCATAACATCTTGTTTTTCAACTCCCCGGAAAGTTTTGGAACAGTCCAAGTCACGAACAGAGGCGGGGGAGTTTGGGAGAGTCCATTTCTGAAGGGTGGCCTTTTTTACAGCCGTCCCCAAATTCACAATGTGAATTTGAACAATTAAAAAGGCCTTACTAAGAGTTAAGTTATTGGTATATCACTCAGGCAGTGGAGGTAGGCTGATGATTTTGGTCACTGGCCTTAGGTAAGTTCTGTCCTTCACTTTAATTTCAGCTGATCTGACCCGGTTATCCTTCCCCGGGAAAACCTGCACAATCCTTCCAACTGGCCAAAGTGCACGAGGTAGCTGCTGGTCTACAATCATAACAGTTTCACCTACTCGTAGATTGTCCTTCTCTGACATCCATTTCTGTCTGGTTTGAAGGCTAGGTAGGTAGTTACAGATGAATCGCTTCCAAAAGTGATCAGCTAGCAGCTGACTATGCCTCCATCTCCGTCTGCTCAGGAGTTCGGAATCTTGGTACGTCACTTGTGGAAGTGATGCGTCTCGCCGCCCCATTAACAGGATGTTGGGTGTAACTGGATCGGGGTCGGCTATGTCTGAAGATGTGTAGCCGATGGGCTTGGCATTCAGTATACCCTCTATTTCAATGAGAACAGTTCGTAATACTTCTTCAGTGACTGTTTGGGCTCCGAGAGTTACTTGCAGGGCTGTTTTCAGTGATCGAATTTCCCGCTCCCAGCATCCACCGAAATGTGGTGCATTGGGTGGATTGAACACGAAACCAATCTGTTGGCTTGCAAGTTGAGCCTGGATCTCAGGCTGAAGAGCTACAAAGGCATCCCGAAGTTCCCTTTCCCCACCTTTGAAATTCGTTCCTTGATCTGAAAGGATCTCAAAGGGTTTGCCTCGCCGAGCAATAAAACGGCGAAGGGCCATAAGGAATGAATCACTGTCCAGACTTGTAAGGAGATCAATATGCACTGCACGGGTGGTCATACACTTGAAAAGGATCCCCCAACGTTTCTCATTTCTGCGTCCCACCTTTATGAGATAGGGACCGAAGCAATCTATCCCCGTTGAATAGAAAACTGGCTGGTGAATTCTCAACCTTGCTTGTGGAAGGTCTGCCATTCTGGGGGGTTAGGTTTGGCTCGCCATTTCTGGCATTCAGTGCATTGGCGTTGATGATGTCTGACTGCTGCTCGTCCTTTTAATACCCAGTATTTCCTCCTGAGTTCTGAAAACACCCTCTCTGGTCCAGGGTGATGCAGACGATCATCATATTCTTTGATAATCAGCTTGGTGAGTGGGTGATGTGGGTTGAGGACAATGGGGTGGATGTTATCTTCGTCTAATGGACTGATCTGTCGGAGACGACCACCGACGCGAATGAGATTGGTGCTGTTATCCAGTTCAGGGGCTAGACACAGCAGTCGACTATTGCTAGGTATGGGTTTACCAGATTTCAAGTGCAACATCTCGTCTGGGAATGATTCCATCTGGATGTGACGGAGGGCTGTGAGCTCAGCTTCTTTATAGTCTTCTGCAGTGGCACTCAAGGGTGATTTCTTGTTTGAGTATTGTATGAGGGCCTTTAAGTAGTCTGAGAAGGTGCTAAATTGATGAGGATCTGGTAATGACAGAGCAGAAGTTACCAGTCCACAGAAGGTTGACCTTTTCAACTCACTGTCTTGGGTTACATGGGCTAATGGTGGCATCTCTGGCCAGCTGGCTGGTGTCTGTCGGAGGAAAGCTGGGCCTTGGTTCCATTTGCTGTCTTTGGTGAGATCAGAGGGAGACTTTCCTCTTGTAATGGCATCCGCTGGGTTGTTGCTAGACTGTACATAGCGCCAGGTATCAGATTCAGTTAAGTCCTGGATTTCTGCTACTCTAGTCCCCACAAAAACCTTAAAGCGTCAAGAATCTGATAAAAGCCAGGTCAGTATTGTAGTGGAGTCAGACCACAGAGTGATGCTACTGAGTGGTAATGTTAGCTCTGCTTTCAGGACTTTAGCCAGTTGCGCCCCTGTGAGTGCTGCACACAACTCAAGACGAGGAATGCTCTGTTGTTTTTTGGGGGCGACACGGGACCTAGCTGTTACAAAGGCCACCTCCACTTTACCTTGAGAGCTCTCAGTTCTTAAGTAAGCCACAGAGCCATAGGCCTTCTCTGAGGCATCACAAAAGATGTGAAGCTGCCTAATGCTGGTAGAGCAGTCCAGTTCCTTGCTGCAATAACATCTGGGCAAAGTGATGTGCTGCAGGTCTTCCAACTCGCTCTCCCAGTGTTTCCAAGTGGCTAATAGGTCCTCAGGTAGCCGCGGGTCATCCCACTCTCTCCTTTTGTCCCATAACTTTTGTACTATCACTTTAGCTCGAGTGGTGAATGGTACAATGTAGCCAAGGGGATCATATTGGCTAGCAAGAATCTGGTAGATGCTTCTCATTGTGGGCACTTGACAGTCAGGTTTGCGTCGTTTGTAGGAGAGAGTGTCTGACTGGCATTTCCAATGAAGGCCAAGAGTTGATTCCTGGGCATTTTGGTGACCTTCACGTAGCCAAAGAATGCTGCTCTGAGACTGAATATCGGCTGGCAGATGGCTGATAACTGAAGGGTCATTACTAGCCCACTGTCGTAACTCAAAGCCCCCAGATGCTAGGAGGCTGTAGAGTTTGTCGACTAGGTTCTTGGCCGTGTTAGGAGAAGCAAAGCTCTGAAGGCAATTGTCAACATAGAATGACTTCTCCACAGAAAAACATGTGTCCTCTCCAGGCTGGCTGTGATCTAGAACATGCTTCTGTAAAGCAAACGAAGCACAACATGGACTGCAAGTAGTCCCGAAAGGCAGCACTTGCCATTCATAGACATCAGGGATTCTGTCTCTTTGCATGTCTCTCCAAATGTATCTCAGCAGTGGTTTATCCTTTGGCAAGAGGCGTACCTGATGGAACATGCCACGGATGTCACTACTGATGGCAACAGAGTGCTCCCGGAAGCGCAGAAGGACTGCCAGGAGGGACGGACCAAGTGTTGGACCAGGCAATAGGAGCTCATTCAGATTGTGCCCTTGGTATGAGAATGAACAGTTAAAGACCACCCTGTTCTTCCCATTATGCTGCACCATGTGGTGCGGGATGTACCAGGCTTCTTTTGTTCTGTCCACCTGCTCCTGACTAAGTTTGACAACATACCCAGCTTGCACTAACTTGGCCAACTCCTCTTTGTATGCTGCAGCCAGATCAGAGTCTTTGTCAAGCCGTTTCTCAATTCCTCTTAACTGGGGTAAGACAGCTTCTTTAGGTGCATAGAGACAGGGCATGTTCTTGATACGTAGCAGAGGAGTAGCATATCTCTGAACACCATCAATATCCACTCTCACAGTGTTTTCTTGCAGAAGCTGTATGGACTCCTTGTCTAGGCGTGATCTGGTGATTACCTTTTCACTCTGGTAGGGTAGAACATCCATTTGCCACAGTCTCTCTACGTTTGCATAAAGGTCATTGACAGGCCGCAGCGAGGTGAAGAAGCACTGATCAGGGAAAAGATGACTGCTCAATTCTTGAGTTGGACCCTGCAGTGTCCATCCCAGACGTGTTCTTACTGCTGTCGGACCACCAGGGGGCCCCAGTCTGACTGGCTGTATAGGTGTGATAAGGTGAGGGCAATCAGAGCCAATGAGAAGCACGGGATGTACCTTGTTCAGCTGTTGCAGTGGTAGCCCAGCAAGATGCTTGAACTTCCTTTGCAGGATACTGACTGGGTGAGTATGTTCTGCCAGGCCGAGTACTTTAGCTGTGAAGGCGTTACGGATCTTGTAGGCCTTACTGGGGTTAACAATTGGGGACACAGTAAAAGTTACTGCCGCCCCGTGAATGACCTGGGTATCTTGTCTCACTGTGCGAAGCACAAGGTCCTCGGGCTCCCCCTCAATTGCCAATTTCTCAACTGCATCATGCAGAATGATGGTTCGCTCTGATCCATCGTCCAACACAGCATAAGCCTCCATCGCTCTGTTACCATTCTTGATTAGAACCTTAATCACTTTGAGCAGCACTTTACTGCCAGATGTTGGGCGGTCAACATACAAAACTGCACTAGAAGGAGCTGTACTCTCCTGAGGTGACTTGACTTGACCATTAACGTCATGCAGTACCAAAAGGTGCTTCTTGTTGCAGGTTGGGCAGAGAGTCTTAAGGGTGCAGTTAGCTGCTTGATGTCCACGACCACAACGCCAGCATCGGTTCTTTGTCTTTATCCAGTCTATCTTCATGTCTTTGCTTAGAAGCTTGAAGTTATCACAGCCATTCAAGTAATGCTTGTTGTTGTCACAGTATGGACAAAAGGCCTTTACCTTCTCTGTTTTGACTGGTAGGCTGACTGGTTTAGACGTGACAGAAGACGTCAGCGTGGACGGTGACTTTTCAGTCCCAAGGAAAATAGTAGTTGGTCTGCGAGGCTGCTTAGGTTCTCTTCTCACCTCTCTGATGCGTGCTGGGTAGTCTTGCTTTGAGGGCAAACCATACGGGCTACTGTCTTCCTGTACCTGAAGCTCATATTCCAGCCAATCCGCAAAGTCCAGCAGTGTGGGAATAGCAACTTGTAGTGGGTGAGTGTATCTTTTAAAACTGGATCTGAGATCATGTGGCAGCTTACTCAAGAGTCGAGATACATGTGATCCACATTCCAGCTCTACACTACCTTTGTGGCCCAGCTGCTGCAACATACTGACAAGTGAACGCACCTGCAGCCCAAACATCCTGAAGGCCTTCACATCTCCGCTGCGTATGTTAGCACCATCCATCAGCTCAGCGATTCGTTGCAGAGCTAGTTGGTGAGGTTGACCATACATTTTATTCAGAGCTCTCATAGTGTTTGTGAAGGGAGACCTTGAATTGCTATAAGAGTCCGCCACCAGGAGAGCCTCCTCCAGTTTCAGATGGTCTGTGAGGATTTGGAACTTGAAGTGTTCTGTGGCGTCATCAGGCAGGATGTTCTCTAATGCAATTCTCAGCCTTGAAAACTCCCTAGGGTCAGGAGATGTCAGGTAAGGGATGGTAGGGGCTGGACCTCTGTAGATTTTCTCTTGGGTAGATGAAGGTAAGAGATGCTCTGAAGTGTATTCAGCATGGACTGGTCTTTTCTGGTCTTGTGATGGGAACATAAACTCAGGCAGCTGACGTGACTGGGAATACGGGGGAGAGTCTGGATACCTGAATTGCGGTGAATCACGATACTGTGCTGTAAAGGGGGCTCTCTCATCTGAGGAGGAAGAAATGTTCATGTTTCTCAGATGTTCAATCAGCCCTGAGCTTTCCTCTGGCCCAGCTGAGCACAGTTGTCTCTTAGCGGTAGGTGGCAGCCTGGAGCGTGGGGCTGGTATTGGATGGTAGCTTGGCTGTGGAGTCTGAATGTGAGCTGCTGGAGAGTGAGAGAGCTGTGATGGCATTGGTGCAGTGGATAACTCAGGTGGAAGTCTTCGGTCCGATTTCAGGTTTTTAAGCTCATGATAAAGCGCAGCATTCTGTTGACGCATCTCTTGGACTGCTGAGATGATCTCAGGGAGCTGGCTAGCTTGTCGTTGCAAGGCTGCGTTCTCCCGCTTCATCTCCTCTAACATGGCTGTAAGCTCTGGTAACTGTTTTACTTGCTGTTGCAGTGCAGCATTCTCCTCTCTCAGCCTTTCAGAAGTGCTGTCCCATTGGTCATTCAATATCCATTCTGAGTGCTCTGATGCTTGACTGACTGGTGAAGTGGATATAGAACGACGTGGTGGTTCATCCTCCAGTGCACCCTGGTAGCTAGGCGACCGTGGCTGCTGTCGTTGAGGACCAGGTTCACTGAGCTCGTAGTCTTCAAGGTAAGCTGGGGGGTTAACTCGTCTCCTTGGTCGCACAGCAGGAGGTTCTCTTTCTGGGTAAGACATGGCTGTAGCAGTTCACTCATCCGGCTCGAAGGACCATGAAAAAAACTACTGTTCACTCTTTTTTGGTTCGGAGTAATTGAACGACCACAGGATGTCCGGTTAGAACATAACGTCTCACACCAGGGGTACTTGTAGTTGATTTATTGTGTGTGTGGTTCTGTAAACATAAACAATATACAAAATATAAATAAACAAACAAACAATCACAGATCTATAAACAGTACTAGATCTATAAGTGAGTACTTGAATACTGGTTGTAACGATAATCAGCATGGTAAAGGGTATTAGAAAACTAGACAAAGTGAATTATATAATTACACAAATACAAACTCTATACAAATGATTATAATACTGTACTGCGTGCCCAGCGCATGTAGTGTTAACAGCGCATGCGTCTGACTCACTAAATAGACATGCCTGTACATGTTCCCTGAAACGCGTTTCAATCCAACACTATATAATAAAGATATAACATTAAACACTGTCCATATAAATAACACGGGAGGCTCATGAAATTTACGTGACAATATAAAGTGCAAACATATTTAACAATGTAAACATTTAGGCGGAATGCCGCGATGGCGATCTTTAATCTCTATCATGAACGTATTATAACTATGCAAATGTACTTACAATTAGTTGCACGCACACACATAATCCTCAAAATCTTTGGATTGCAACACTTCTGACGAATCTAACTATTATTTACAATAAACAAGCACATCTACGCAGTCTCTCTCCATAACATCTTGTTTTCCAACTCCCCGGAAAGTTTTGGAACAGTCCAAGTCACGAACAGAGGCGGGGGAGTTTGGGAGAGTCCATTTCTGAAGGGTGGCCTTTTTTACACTTTTCATAGCTTTTGCTGGCTCTGAGACTCTCGCTTGGTATTTCTCCTGCTCTTTGTCAAAGAAATCCCTCATCACTAAATGAAAGCTTAAAATGAAGGCCTGATTATTTCAGGGGCCTTGTCACAAGTCAATTGCTTTTTAATTTCTGTGTTACTTGTGCTATATTTTCACACTAAAAACAATGATTTGGTAATCCTCTTGTACCACTGTCCTCTTTTGTGCTGAGAAATAAATCTCCTGACAGTTCCCATTGTTGTCAGCATTAAGTCTGAGAATGATTCAGTGGGCTATATAACACTTTTAATTGTCAAGAAATTACTTCTCCTTAAATGTTTTAGTTCAACATACTTACCTGTTTACACATTACCTTAAACTTTCACCAAAATTTTTTTATTTCATTTTATTTAGTAACTTTTAGGAGGGTGCACTCACTTTTGCTACACAACATTTTATCACCTTGATAAGAAAATCTTTTTTAATTTTTTCATGCTTCTTTGGTAATTGATTAAGCAGACTTGCTGGAACATTATATCTCTAAAGAACCCTAACATGTCTTCTAAGTAATTGAGTAATTGCTGTAATTTCAGAAGTTTTAATTCAACAAATGTATAATATTCTAGTACTTAGTATGTCCTCCATAATTTTGAATATACTAATCTGACACTTCTTGGCATGGAGTGTACAAGTTCATGATAAATTGTCACATCTGTCCTGTTTATCTCCTGGATGATGAGCTCCTTAAATGCCCTGATCTTTAATGGGGAATGTTGCTCAACTTGTCTCTACAGAATCTCCCACAGGCGCTCAAGAGTGTTCAGATTGAGTAAATTACATGTCCACAGAAGGGGTTTCACCTTGGGAGAATGCATATCCTTATTGTCATGTTGAAAAAATGCCCAACAATGCAGGGAATGAGGAAAGGGTAACATCTTCCGTTTCAAGTTTGTGTATTAAATTACACCATGGTGTGGGAATTCATGACAGCGTTGATATCATGTCTAAATATACCCTCCACCTTAAAAATGTCTGTTAATGTAGGGTGACCATATGCGCCATTTTCCCTGGACGCGTCCTGTCCAGGATTTCTAAGTTGCATAAAATGTCCCAGTTTTGGTTTTGTTTTCATATTTGCGGAAGGTAACGACTGAAAAATAATTTGACCAGTAGCATGCATTACATAATCAACCGATCGTGGCTTGCAAGAAGGCTGGATCTACAGAGAACGGTCAAAGCATTGCAAATACGACAACATTTTAATGCATTGCATTAAGTATGTCAATAAGAACAGTGGCTTGCACAAACGTCCGTGTAGAAATTGCGTTCCTAAATCACGTTCCGGGGGCACATCGATATGACCACTTTCACAATTAAAGAGGCAAGGGCTCAAGCCATTTTAGGCAATTTAGAAATCCTGGACAGGACGCGTCCTGGGAGAATGGCGCATATGGTCACCCTAGTTAATGCATCTTTGTGTTTTTATCATTTAGCTTTGGCATGTAATATGGAAAGGCCAGTTGAAATCCATAGCCTTCCCCTGGCCAGGTCTAGATGTACTCATTTAAAAACACAAGGCAGATTGCTCACTCAATCCATAACTGGTCTGTGTTAAAGCTGCCTGTAACTGCTGCTGTAGGATCAGTTTCTCCTGCTGTAGCCATTATTTAATATTTATGTTGGCTGCAATGAATGACATCAAAAATATCAGTGACAACTTCCGGTTTGGTAATGCAGTGTAGGATGCACAGTGTCTAAGCTCTGTGTTATTTCATGTAATCTTTTCAGAATACAGCCTATTTTACAGCCTATTACACCCAATTCATTTAATTTTTTCAAAACATCCCGGTGTCGGAATCTTCAATTAAAATTAAAAGTAATTCAAATGCTACAAGGACAGGCGGTAAGCAACAGGCTCGAATATATAATGCTCTCAACATTGAGCACCCAAAATGCAAAAAATAAAATAAAAATTTCTTAAAAAACATCAATCTCTGTGGATTCTAACTCTTTTGATGGTTGACAAACTTCATCTGCAAAGATCACTGTTGCACCTCAGTTCAAGCGGCAGCGCAAGTCTTTTCTTCCAATATTTAGCTTATAGTTAAAGCACGAAAAAACACTCAATGTTTTCCCTTAAGAAGCATCCGCATGGCGAGTTGAACAAAATGGCGCCTGTTTAAGCTTGTTTAAGCGCACACAGCATGTCCGGAAGTATACACAAACATGGTATTTAATGTAATTTCCAAAACAAAAAAAAAAGCCTATAAAAAGCTGTTAAATTCAAACATTTAGGCTAACACTGGTCGTTTCAATCAACCACCTCAAGTATGCTAAGCAAGTTCATATCGAATCAGTTTGAACAGTCTTTTATGACAACTGCTAAACTAAATATGAAACCATAAAATATAGCAGTTTATATCATAATACTATATTGTAGTTAACAGCAATTTCATGTTTTGTTCAATTATAGCGCCATCAAGAGGCACAATCACACCACTTTTTTTATGTATCCTCAGAGTGAGCCCATACTTGTGTGTGTGTGTGTGTGTGTGTGTGTGTGTGTGTGTGTGTGTGTGTGTGTGTGTCAAATTTGGTGCAAATATCTCATTTCCTTTCAGAGTTATAAACATTTATATGTATGAGAACATAAAAAATGACCCATGGATGACATTAATAAGATTTTTTTTACCACTTCCTATTAAAATTTTGACAATTGGGCATCAGCCCATATGGTTCTGTGTTTCCTACAGTGGTATCGTCTCGATCGGGGTAACGGACCAGTAGGTGGTGCTGCGCCGAAATGCTGCATGTTGCCTCAAGTCATGCTTGTGATGACATGTACCAAGGTTGGTCTGAATACAATAAAGCGTTGTGGAGATATAACCTCAAGTCTGATTTGGCTAGCTTTTCGTCAAAAGTACGCATGTGCTATAACATGTTTTAATTATTGATGATTCTCATTTTGTGTAGACCGGGGTGCCCAATCCTGTTCCTGGAGGTCTGTTTACCTCCAGAGTCCCATTCCAGCCCTGCTCCTGCAGTTCAGTTGCTCCTGAAGATCTCAATGAGCTGCTTCAGTTGTGTTTGATCAGGGCTAGAGCTGAGCTTTACAGGTAGGCAGATCTCCAGGAGCAGTGCTGGGTGGACATTGTTCCCTCTCTGAGAGTAAGACCTAGTTCACTTTTATATCCTAATCTGGGAAAATCACCAACAAACAAGGACATTTATCTCGTCCACTGCTCCTCAACACGCTGTTCCTCTCCTCCTAGTGACGGATGGTGAAGTCTCCAAGTCCAAGGGGGTCATCGAGGTCTTGGTGGCGAAGGGAAAGACCCAGAGAGAGTCTTGGGAACCTAAAGTTAATGTTGGTGTCATATTTCTGTAAATATAACCACTGACATATAATGACTCGAAAATAACTGCACTGTTATCAACAGTATCATAAAAAAAAAACTAGATAACTAGATAAGACAAACTTTAGGTTAGCTTGAGAAAGCCTGGCAAAAAAAAGTTTGTAGTTTCAACAGCTTTTAAGTTTTAATTTAGTACCATAAAATCCACTAAAAATACAAAATATTAAAGGATGGATGGATTAATGGGTAGATAAGTGTGTAGTAATTATGATTAAATATGTGTATGCGCTTGTCGGTAAGCTTCACCATTTTACAGTAAATCAATGTCAGATACAAAAAATAATATTAAAATGGTAAAATCTTTACCATTTGTCATTGCATTATCATTTCATAACAGTCAATCTGAACACTGTTGTCACATACTGTAAAACATTAACAATAAAGCTGAACCTTAAGATAATATAATGAAATGTAATTTAGCATCTTGAATAACTGAGTCTGTGGCTCTAATAAAGTATTAATTTTACTGACGAACAATACAACTGTTTATTGTAGAAAAATATCTTGTATTATAAGTTTCACATATTAGATGTGCTACACACTCTTTCATTGGCAGTTCCTTTCAGCACATCATTGGACAGCATGCATTTAAATATATATACTTCAAAAAGAATTCAACTTTGAATACAGCGACCTGATTTAATTATTATACTTGTATGTGTGAATTTCTATGCACTTCCAGCGTGTGAACAGGACTTTTATTTTGGTCTGCCCGTGTGACGTCATAAGGCGGCGCCGCGCTCCTGCTTCTGTTGTGATTCTGTTGAAGAAAGGTTTGTGTTTTTAAGCATTTAATATGTTAAAACATTTGTATAGTTTATACAGTAACCATAACAGATTATTATTATTATCAAGTGTAACATTGTAACGATTTATGCAGTATTTATGAGCGTTTGTGTGAGTAAAGGGCATCCGTACATGAGTAACAGAAAATGTGCGTCTCATTTCGCTCCTTATATCGTGAATCAGTTTATCATAAACACGAATTCAGTCACTGGCAAGTAGTGATTCAAACTCCGAATCAATTCAATAAAATGATTCGCCAAATGATTCACTTGAAGCGCTCAAATGACGACACCTGCTGGTCAAACAGTGTAAACGCAGCGAGAACACAAACTAATTAACTTTATCATGTGTGACTTTATGAACCAAGAGCTGATAGTGTTTTATGTCGTACTTGTGAGATCAGTATTGTTATTGACTGTTCATAACATGATAATGTGTAGATTTTGTGTTTTTCTTTCTGTTAATTATTCTCATCTCAAACACAGAAAAACTCCTGGTGAAGAGACAGAGATCCCACTATCACAAAGATGGAGTTTATTAAAGAGGAGAGTGAAGACCTGAGGATTGAAGAAGCATTTAATCATGAAGAAACTGAGGAACAAACAGGTTGGTTTCATTCTCGAAGCTGAACTCCAGATCTACAGAAATGAGTGATATTTTTTAAACTTGTCCTAAATAAAGTGGTTTTATTTGACATGGTTGCCTTGGTTCTCCTCATGTGGATAGACATGTTGAGATCACATGATCAGACAAATACTAGTGTTGCCTTCAAGTGAACCTGATAAAAACCTGCTTAATGTCTTATTCTACTGTTAAATGCTCGATTCTGGTTGGTTGACGCACATTCATTTCACTCTGTGTCCTCTGCTATTTTTCAAATGCGTTTTGTCTATAGAAATGGGTTATTAACTACTATAAAGTGACGTTACTGGCTGATGTTTCAGAGAACAGCGCGCAATGATCGATGATTAAACGATTATTTTCATTGTCGATAATAATCAGTTTTATCGATCAGTTGTTGCAAGTCTAATTCAAATTATACTGGAATGAGAACATGAGAAATGGCAAAAAAAAGAAGGTTTTTTTACACAGTATATTACCGTTTTAATGGAAAACAGTCAATTTTCACAGTGTGGGGTTAAAGGGATAGTTCACCCAAAAATGAAAATGTGATGTTTATCTGCTTACTCCCAGCGCATCCAAGATGTAGGTGACTTTGTTTCTTCAGTAGAACACAAATTATTATTTTTAACTCCAACCATTGCCGTCTGTCAGTCGTATAATGCGTGTCAATGGGAACTTCATCTATAAGAGTCAAAAAAAAAACATGCACAGACAAATCGAAATTAAACCCTGCGGCTCGTGACGACACATTGATGTCCTAAGACACGAAACGATTGGTTTGTGTGAGAAACTTTAAGTTGGCTTAAAAAGCTGGTCTAGAAAGTTTGAAGCAGTTTTAAAAATTTACAATTTTAAAGTTTCAGTTTTAGTGTAGTAGATAGATAGATAGATAGATAGACAGACAGACAGACAGACTGATAGATAGAGATGGATGAACAATAGATAGATAGATAGAGAGATGGATGAACAATAGATAGATAGAGATGGATGAACGATAGATAGATAGATAGATAGATAGATAGATAGATAGATAGATAGAGATGGATGAACAATAGATAGATAGATATAGATAGATAGATAGATAGATAGATAGATAGATAGATAGATAGATAGATAGATTTAGTTTGAGCTAAATAGATAGAGATGGATGAACAATAGATAGATAGACAGACAGACTGATAGAGATAGATAGATAGAGATGGATGAACAATAGATAGATAGATAGACAGATAGATAGAGATGGATGAACAATAGATAGATAGATAAATAAATGATAGATAGATAGATAGATAGATAAACAATAGATAGATAGACAGACAGACAGATAGATAGAGATGGATGAACAATAGATAGATAGATAGACAGATAGACATAGATAGATAGAGATGGATGAACAATAGATAGACAGATAGATAGTTAGATAGAGATGGATGAACAATAGATAGATAGACAGATACTCAAGTTGGGGTACTCAAGTTGGTTTCTAGGGTTTTGCTATGCGGTTGCTAGGGTTCTCGGGGTGGTTGCTAAGGTGTTGCTGTGCAGTTGCTAAGGTATTCTGGGTGGTTGCTAGGGTGTTGCTATGCGGTTGCTAGGGTACTCGTGGTGGTTGCTAAGGTGTTGCTAAGGTACTCGGGGTGGTTGTTATGATGGTTTGGTTGCTATGTGATTGTTAATTTGTGGGTGGTTGCTATGAGATAGATAGATAGATAGATAGATAGATAGATAGATAGATAGATAGATAGATAGATAGATAGATAGATAGATAGATAGATAGATAGATTTAGTTTGATAGATAGATAGTAGGGCTGGGCGATATATCGCATGCGATTGTCACGCGCATTTCGTCAGTAAAGCCGATTCCCTGATTGCCGCTAAATCGCCATCACCTGCTTTCAAATGGAGCGGCATTTAATAGACAGAGCTGTAGTTCACTGACAAGCTACGCAACATTGCGTTCATTATCTAAGGCGATTCATCACGAAATGCGCGACAATCGCATGCGATATATCGGTCAGCCCTAATAGATAGATAGATGTCTCGCGCTTTGCTTCAATGAGTGCTAGGCATCACTGCCGTTGTCAGAGCGTGATCAGACATCACTAAGCGAGTGCTGAACGCAGTTGGACATAGTGGTGTTTTAGAGGTAAAAAATGATATAAATACTGTTCAGTTTCTCACACAAACCGATTGTTTCGTGTCTTAGGACATTAATGTGTCGTCACGAGCCGCAGGGTTTAATTTGGATTTGTCTATGCAAGTTTTTTTACTCTTATAGATCGAGTTCCCATTGACACGCATTATAAGACTGACAGACTGCAACGGTTAAAAATCATCATTTGTGTTCGACTGAAGAAACAAAGTCACCTACATCTTGGATGCCCTGGGGGTAAGCAGATAAACATCAGATTTTCATTTTTGGGTGAACTATCCCTTTAACATGTACTTGTCTTTCTTCACTGTAGACCTGATGGCCCTGAAAGAGGAGAGTCAAGAACTGAATGAAATGGAAGAGAGGGATCTGTATCAGGAAGGTCACGTTTTCATAACTGGAAACAAAAAATCAACAAAGAGTTCCTCAAAAAGAGCCCAGAAGAAATCCTACAGGTTCAGCACCTGCCCCCAGTGTGGAAAGAGCTTCAGTTGGAAACGAAACCTCAAAGACCACCTGAGAATTCACGCGGGAGAGAAACCCTACACGTGTCCACACTGTGGGAAGAGCTTCACTCAGAAAGGCAACCTTAAAAACCACATGAGTATTCACACCGGAGAGAGGCCTTTCACCTGCCAACAGTGTGGAAACAGTTTCACTCAGAAAGTTCACCTTAAAAAACACATGGCGAGGCACACCGGAGAGAAGCCGTTCACATGTGATCGGTGTGGGAAGAGCTTCACACATAAAGACACGCTCAGCTCCCACATGAGAATCCACTCGGGAGAGAACGGCTGCATATGCTATCAGTGTGGGAAGAGCTTCAGTCATAAAGTAAGCTTCAAGACTCACATGAGACTTCACACGGGAGAGACGCCGTACACCTGCTCTGAGTGTGGACTGAGCTTCAGATATAAACCTTCCCTTGACGTCCACATGAGAGTTCACACCGGAGAGACGCCTCACACCTGCAGACTGTGTGGGAAGAGCTTCACTCAGAAAGGCTCTCTGAAGACTCACATGGACATTCACACGGGAGAGAAGCCCTTCACGTGTGTTCAGTGTGGAAAGAGTTTCAGACGTAAAGTAACCCTGAAGTACCACGTGAGGATTCACTTTAGGAGAGATCTGTTCTAGATGTCATCAGTGTGGAAGGAGTTTCACTGACAGGAATCACCTAAACCCTAAAGAGGGCATCAGAAAATTAAATTATTGCTATTTTTTGATTAGGACACACGTAACCCAATTTTTTTATTTTTTATTTTTTATTTTTTTTCAAAACAGGACTTTTATTTTTTATTTTAAGGGGAGACACTACAGGCAAAAACACTGTTTTTTCAGGCACCTGTCAATTTTGAGATTTTGCACTTTTTGGCTTTTCATAAAGTGTTTTTTCAGACTGGTGGAAAGAAAACGTCAAAAATACACTTTTAAGTGTAAATTTTATATCACTTTATCTATTTGCGTCTATAGATTTCAATTACAGTAAATATCTTTAAAGGCCGTTTTCTCAAAATGAGTTTTTTTCTCCACTTCAGCAGAACGTATATACACCAAACTTTACAGTTTTATTCCTATCTATATTCTGAAGGTTTTTACTGAGGGATTTGTTGATATATAATTTGCCTGATTTTATACAACATTTTATTCCAAAAAAAATGGTGAAAATAATATTTTTGCTGGCTATTGATGGTATTTTCTGATTTATGGAGTGATAAAAAGAGATATTCAAAATTCCCTCTGTAAAAACCTTTGAATTTAATATGTCCAAAAAATTAAACTAGAACTGTGAACCTGACGTCATCCCATATTCAGATTTTTGTTCTAGAAATGTATGCAAATTAGTGCATATTTAATTAGATAACGCCTCATTTGCATATTTAAACATTACATTTTAGAAAACTTGTAATACAAAAACTGTTTGCAATTTTTAATGTAATAAATCACCTGGGTGATATCTATTAGTTAATTTTTTTTTTACCCTATTCACCTGGGGTGTCTTGCCTTAAAGGGATACTTCACCCCAAAAAATAAAAATTTGCTGTTAATTTTCTCACCCTCAGGTCATCCAAGATTCATAAAATGTTAGTGTGTATTTTTACATAAATTTAACGTATATTTACTTATGTTTTCATACACACTGAAATGTACAATATTGACAGCATTAAAACACAAATTTGAACAACTTAACAGACGTACAAATGTGCACAAATGTTTATTTATGAATATTAAAATCATGGCATTAATGTTTTGATTCTATTGCATTCAGTTTGATATGAATGACGTTTTCAGTCACATTAAATACATTAAATTATGAACATTTTGCTCTGTTCGTGACTTCTGCTGCAAACATGTTAAACAAGATTACACTATAAAACCTTAAAATGAATAACATTTCTGTAATTGCTTAAAGGATTAGTTCACTTTCAAATAATTTTTTTTTTTGTTCTGAAAACAGTTTTCTACTTATATCCAGTGGTGTACTTTGTAATTTTAGTATATTTGTAGTTAAAGGATTAGTTCACTTTTAAATAAAATTGTCCTGATAATTTACTCAAAGCTCTTTGAAGCTGCACTGAAACTGTAATTTAGACCTTCAACCGTTTGGTGCCCATTGAAGTCCACTATATGGAGAAAAATCCTGGAATGTTTTCATCAAAAACCTTCATTTCTTTTCAACTGAAGAAAGAAAGACATGAACATCTTGGATGACATGGGGGTGAGTAAATTATCAGGAAATTTTATTTGAAAGTGGACTAATCCTTTAACCATTAACTTTCATGTAATACTTATTTTCTTTGACGTTGGTCAGAAAAGGTGTTTTCTCAGTCCAATGCTGTGACTGACAATAGAACCGTAAAATAATGCAACACAAATTCACAAAAGTCATCAGTTTTATTTGTTCGCTGTCATCCAAATCTTTAGAATAAGTACGATTGTGAGGAACAGATCCAAATTCAGCCTTTTGTCCAGCGATCTTCATCGTCAACAGCGTAAACGTCAATTCCTGCGCTTGTTACGAATTAAAAATTTTCACCTCAAGAAGAGTTAAAGCTGTGATCCGTGACTTTTTTGTGTTCAAAATTTACAAAAAATTATATAATGAGAATGTACAACATGAATTAATTTTCCAAACTGTGTTTTTGTCTTACCCTGAATCATTATAGTACACTTATAATAAGTGTTTATATTCTGACTATTTCAGACCGGTGTGGAGTATCACAGTAACCGTGTGACTCGCCATAGACATACACGAAGAAAAGTAGCTCTGGCTACAATGTTCTTCCATGAGACGCGTGCAGTTCTGTTTATTAACCGCTAGAGGGCCAAAAGTTACAGACTGCAGCTTTAAGACACGTTTTACATCAGTGATATCAAGCGTTCACTGGCTCTCGCCTGCTTCATCACAGATTGCGATGTGTCGTGTTAATGCTATAGTGTTAGTGCATAGCATTACCAACATTTTATCATGTGAGCTTTATGGTACACCTCAAACAAAGGAATTTATAGTGTTAATATTAATTAGCGAGTCCATGAATGGCTTGGGTGTGCAGAGCATTCGCAGCTTATATGGATCGCACTCCACTGTGACTGTTATATATCACAGAAACACATTATTCTTCCCATCCCTAATAAATAAGATCAAGTGATGTATTTCTGTTTAAACCATAAATCTCACTGACACAAAATTTGGTATACTCTTTACTCATGGGGAACGTAATTACAGTTGTTCAAAACAAAGCCATTCAGTTACTGATGATTAGGCTGCAATTCATAACATTATGTAGTCACTCTTTGGTATAGTTTTAAATTGTAAATTTTTATTGGAAGGACAGTGTAGTAAAGGGAAAGGAAATTACTGGGAGAGGCCGCACGTCCCACACAAACATCCCGGTGCAAAGTCTACACCACGACTCTGCTCTCTTCATTCACCTTTTTGTCACTGCGCTGTGAGGGGATTTCTGCAGACTGCTGAGGCATGGAGGAGTTGCTGATGACAAATATCTGACAGACAAACAAACAAATGGGGTCAGGGCAAGCTTCCTCGCTTATGAAACAAGACACTATACACTACATCAAAATATATGTCACAGATGCATAACACATGCTGACAGTTCCAGTATTATCACTACTGCAACTTTAAAGGTACTAAAAATGGAAAAGTTTTTTCTTTGTACAAATGACAATGTTATCAAAACCATCCACGTTTACACGGATACACGAAAATGACTTAAAACGCTGAATTACGCATGCCAGACAAGAAAGCTTATGTTTCTTTTTAGGAGCACTTGTGCTCATAATTGAAAACATTTAGGAGCACCTTCTGATCAATGACAGAAATTAACCTTCCCATTATGAGGTGATATTTGACTCCTTAAAATTACTTGCCAGGGAATTATTATTATTTTTATTTATTTTTTACCTTTGTAAGGGCATTTTTCTAACCTTATTAAATGTGTCATCTTTTAAGTCAAATTCATACATTTTTATTTATAAATTGAGTTAGAATAATAGGTAACACTTTACAATAGGGTTCATTTGGTAACATTAGTTAATGTATTAACTGACATGAACTAGTAACTCATTTGTTACAGTATTTATTAATCTTTGTTAATGTTATAAAACTACAGTTGTTCATTGTTCATGTTAGTTCACAGTGCATTAACTAATAATAATAATGTATCAGTAAATGTTGGAATTAACATTATCTAAGATTATTAAATGATGTAGAAGTATTGTTCATTGTTAATTCATGTTAACTAACGTAGTCAACTAATGAACCTCATTGTACAGTGTTAGTGAATAATAAGGCACAACCAGGAAGAATAAGTTACCAATCAAATGAAATCAGTATCAACGAAATTCATCTTTGCACTGCAGAGGTGGCAAAGAAGAACAAAAAGGTGAAATTTAGGTATATTTACAGACTGTTTAATGAGGCTCAGAAGTGGCATGAATGCATTAACATTCATGATAATGTTTTGAGATTAATGTTTTAATTACAATGTTTTGAATATATAAATATTAAATTATTTAAATAACTAAAATAATCCTTTAAAAATTAAACTAAAACCACCAGTAGGGGGCAGCAAGTCACTGTCTTTGTCACTGAATAATTCATTGAGTTCAAACGGCTGATTTATTCAGGAACATAGTAAGCAACTGTCTTTCGGTGTGTTCCAAATGGGATATATAACCTTCCGAAGGGCACTTCGGAGTGAGAACAATTATAGCCGCCATATTGAAGGGTCGTTCTAAACCGAAGTGCTCAAAACTGGCCATTTCAAAGGGTACAACTGATAGACACTTCCGGCCCCCATGATCCACAGGGAAGTTGTTTGACAGAATAGGTACAGGAGGTTAGGAGTTCGATTTTACCTATAAATGTATGTATCGCATTTTTCTATACTGTAATATTTATACGAGTTAGATTTGGTACATTATTATGGTCAAAACCACATTGTACTTAAGCAAAAATACTTTAAAACTCTCTTTATCAGTCCATTCAAATGTTTCAAATACATAGACGCAATATAGTGCGATAAACCAAAAGAAATAAAATAAAAATAAACTAACGTTAAACAAAAGCCACAGCTTGCACAATCTACTCATCGTTCAGAGCGTGTTTTTTTGGGGGTCAACTAGCGTACAAAATGTGCGATGAAGGCGCCTCCTTGATTGTCTCCAAAAAGAAGACCCCTACACCCTTCATCCCTTCGAAGCTCTCACTGTGGAGGGTAAACCCTTTGAAGGGATTAGGGCATAGGGACGAGCCCTTCCGAATGGAACGCAGGGTTTATGAATGTGTCATTGAATCATTGACTCAATAGATTTGTTTGAAATCGCAAACTCATTCGTAAACAAAACACCGCTGTGTTTACTCGGAGATGCGCAGTAGTTCAGCTGTGATGTTGTTTGGAACTATTTTCATTAAAGCTGCTGTCCGTGATTTTTGGCCCTCTAGTGTTTAATAAACAGAACTGCACGCATCTTGCTGAAGAACATTGTAGCCGGAGCTACTTTTCTCCGTGTATGTCTATGGCGAGTCACGCAGGTACTGTGATACTCTGCGGCGGACATGGTTTGGAAAATGGATCCATGTTGTACATTCTCATAATATAATTTTTGTAAATTTTGAACAAAAAAAAGTTACGAACAGCAGCTTTTAACAAAATAGAGCAAAATCTGACAATGCCGTTCCTAAAATGTAAGTAGTCACTTAATATTAACTTCATGTTAATTAAAATGTTGTATAAAATCAATATTACATTTGCAAACTCCCTTTATAATCTTTAAAAAAAGCTGTCACTCGTCTCAGTTCATCACGATATCACAAACTTCCATTATATTTAATGAAGCTGTCTACACTGCACAATGAATCTCTTACTTACATAGTGTCTGTACTCATAACTCAGCACTGAACAAACTACACTGTTTTGAGCAGTGTAACCATTGGCCACACAGTGGCCAATCAGAGGCGTTTAAGAAATCAAAGGATGCGCCAAACGCATATTCCTATCCACCTTATTTTTACAATTTACTGCACTTTGATATTCTTCTCCTTATTTCTCTATAGCGGCTAATAAATCGGAAGTCTCGTGCATTCACAGAAATACCTTCATTCTGTGTTGAAAAATAAGGTGGTTAGACTAAACACGTAATACACATGTGCATGCCGTCACCGTTTTCACAGATTCGCATTTTTGCAGTTTACATGGAGATGACAACAGTATCGTTTTCAAAAACTTCCACTTTGAAACCCATGTAAATGAACGGCCAAAATGCATGCAAAGTTTTCTGTTTTTAGTTGAAAACAGTGTCGTGTGAACAGCCCCTAAATGTAATAGGTGACAGGAAAAGAAATGTCCAGAAGCTTCATTTATATAGCGTGCATTCATTAGGCAGAGCTCTTAAACCATTCAGCTACACACAATTTCAAGATCATTTGTGATTTATAAATTTCACATCTGGAAGAGAGGCGTAAGCATTTTTTTGTGCGTTCATTTGTTCTCTGAATCACACATTTGAGAAATGATTGAAGATCAAATTGTGGAACAGTTTCTATATGCAACGAGGCCCCTGGTGTGGAAACCATATGGCATTTTCTAGAGACTTTTTTTCTCTATATCACTAATCATTTATACTATTTATTACCACACGACTCACCTGAGGGGTACAGCAGCCATTGGCTTTGCAGGTGATTGCTGACAGACAAATAGAGAGAATAAACTCCAGAATGGCGAATATCAACAATACGCCAGAGATGCCCTTGAAAAGTGTCTGAAAAAAGAAGATCCCAAACAAAAACAACTAAATAAAAATAATAATTACACTGGCTGCACAGTTTTCTAGCATGTACCATATACTAAGTCAATTTAAGATTAATGCATTTTTAACAGCAAATATGTTTTGTTTTTTGCAATCTTTGCAGAAACCAATGATTATATTTACAGCAGACAAAGATGTAGGAGCCCATTAAAACAACTTATTCTGAAATAGTGGAGAAAGACTGGACAGATAAGCTGGAAATAGTTGAAAATTTAATTGTAGCTTGTGGAGTGACTTCACAGTGATGTTCATTTAAAAAAAAAAAAAATTGAGTAAAGCAAGTGACATACATTACTACAATTGTCCTCAAATGATCCTAAATCCACATCCACTGAAAGGAAAACTATGGCAATCGTTGCAGTCACAGCACTGGTAATATTCATTCCATATGAAGCTCTTATCTAAAGACAGGTAATGAACTCTTTTACAAGTTTCCGTAAAGCAGACAATGAATATAAAACATGACCAAAAGTAGTATCATCCACCTACCAAACACGCACTTGATGTTGAATTAAGGTTGTTTTCTGCAGCAATGCACAGAGAGCCAGCAATGATGTACTTAAAGGCAAAAAAGAGGCTTCCATTAAAACATATGACACAACACAATTATACAACTGTGTAAATATACTTACGACGAGAGATCCCCAGAAATACACACCACTATAGATAGCAAATGATGATCCATGCGATGTTAAAACAATGCCAAGCAGTAAAGTCAGCAAACCTATCATTATATGGACAGTCTGTGGAGAACAAAACAAGAAGTCTTTTTATTGCAAAGGGAACATATCAGGAATATAAAATATTTTTGGGAGTGTTTTTACAAATTGCAGTCACCATAGTGAATTACAACTATCAGCTGCATAAAATGTATAAATTATGATCCTTACATATAATTTTTGACATAAAGTCTTATGTTGGTGTTATTCAAATTCTGTATGCATTGTTTAGATACACATTTAAAATCATTAGGGTTTTTGAAAAATGTCTCACCCCAATTGCTTTTGATTGGCTTTTCAGAAACCCCTGGAGTCGTACAGAATCTCCCAGCACCCGCTGTACATTTAAAGGGACAGATCCATTCGTTCCAGCTCCTGCTGGTGCTGCGTGGGACATTCTTGAGAGCAGTTATTGAGTTTGAATTGACCTGTACAAAGTCATATTTAAAGGATATATTATTATTAAAAAATTCTGTAGTCCTCATAAAGTTTAACACTATTATGTCTAGAAGTTATTAATGTTTAGAGTTCTGTTTGTCCACTGGATGTAACTAGAAGAACTCAAGACCTTGATAATACAGAATAGTCATACATCACATAATATATTATAAACAGCTCATGAGTCAGCTCAAGGCATTTAATGTATTCTTTTTTCCAGCGAGACTTACATGGATCCACTTGTTACCAATGAAAGAAAATCCCTTCATAAATAAAAGTTTAGACTAAAAAAAAAACCAAATGCAGATATAATGCAGAAGTACATAGAGGTACGAAGGTAGCCAGCAGTAACAGATAAAATATAATTGTTTTACCAAGAAAGCTTGCCCTCTTCAGTTGTTATTTGGTGCTCTGCTCTGTAGGTTTCAGTTCACTCTTCTGAGAAAGAGAAAGACAAGGCTTATAAGTGAAAATACTGATACTGTTATTAGAGTGAAAGGTGGAACAGGTGGAGGAGGGGTCACAATGCCTAACCACTGCTACCTGGAAATCAAGTCTGACACATCACATACACTGTTATATATGTGACCCACCCTTCAACAGCACACATACTCAGAATGTGGATGATTTTATAATAAATATGATTATTTATTTTCCTGCAAACAGAGCAGTGAGTTGATTATGATACAGCTCCATCCACAGCAATTCTCTCTAGCTCTGCTGCTCTCAATATAACAATAAACACATTGTACTTAACAACAAACAAAAATAAGACAAATTCTGAAATTTCTACAGGAAATTATGCAGACAGAAATTATTAACAATACAATATGGCTTTTCTTTTTTTTCTCTCTTTTTAAATTTAATGTTTTGTGAAACATTTTTTTGTAAAACGTGAAGAATGATATGAATAGACAGAGAAAGTATAATATATTGAATTTAAGATAATCATCATCCAATTTATGTTAAATGTAATATTAAATTAATGGAAATAATGTGCTCTACAAAACAGTTTGCAATAAACATTTACTAAAAACACAGTAAATTCTTAAATGCTTTAAGACAAAACAATTACCTGCAAACAATGCAGTGGAAAAGAGAGAGTAGTGAATAATGTTACAGCTCCATCTATTCAAAAAAAACATTTCACTTTGTTAGAAAGCACATGGGAAAATGGTAATGATGGCTGATTTCTAAACACTGAGCTCTGAAGCTTTATGAATCTTTTGTTTCGAATCAGTGATTCGGAGCGTGTATCATACTGTCAAAGTCACGTGATTTCAGTAAACTGGGCTTGTTATGTCATAATTGTTTTAAAACGTTTCAATTTCAATGGTTCGCCGGTAGAGGGCGATGATAAAGTTAGCCCATGAATCATGTAGATTCACTGAGAACTATTGAACAAGTGCCTATGGGCTACTCTATAATTTTACCAGTTTTATACATTTGTAGACGTTTTAATTAGACATTAGAATAATTAAAATGAATAATGGTGGTTATTAATCCCTGATTTGCCTGTTTAGCTTGAGCCATGGAACAGAGAAACAAGCCTTAAAAATTGATAAAAGAACACATATTATACAGGCACTCTATATTTAATCTTATCAGATAATTAATTAATTGCATTTAATAGATTTTACTTTCAATAAAACATTTGCAATAGATTTGTAAAAGGTGTTTTTAATGCATGTTTGGCCTGAGTTTTGTTGCATTTACTCTGTTTTGACCAGCAGGGTTCACCATGGAGACGGGTGTCAGATTGTTTCGAAGCCTCGACACATTACGGGACATTTGCTTCAACTGCTTCAGTTTTGTGAAGCCTTGATCTGCCCATCACTAGAAAATGGCGTACATGCAAAGATCGAGTTCATGAAAATTATCAAAATACCCAGAAATATGAACAGAAAACACACTCTAAAAATCAATTAGTGTCCACTCATATTTTTAACTTTTAAGCCTTAAATGCATACCTCCTCCTCATTCATTTTTTAAAGTTAGACATCAACCTTCTTGGTATTCCTCAATCAATTCATTATAAAGAATATAACAAGAAAAAAAATCATAAAATTATAAAAGAATGCTTATTTTTGTATTCGTTTTTTGTAAAAAATTATATAGGGTCGCTAACTGTGTATCACATTTTTCCAGTTATTTAACTGATTATGTCTGAAAAAAATAAGACTGAAAAAACGACCTTCTTCCTTAGAGGGATGATTGAGCATTAGTGATGAACACCTGCTGTTAACAAGCAGAATTACTGCAGATATACAAGAACATAAAAGAGAAACACAAGAACTACAACTGACTTCCAGCTACAGCCTTAGATGAAATCAAATGAAGATAAAAGACGACATGAAATCAGATCTCAGCAGCAGATGATTAAATAACTCCACAAACAACATTACCAGCTCTACTTATTACTTACCAGATTGACTTTATCTTGATGTATTTTTTCAATGAATCACTTAATTATTCAACTACCTTTTTGTCCTGTGAAAACAAAGCTTTTTAAAAACGCTTTCCCAAGTGGATAAATTTGAAAAACGTTGTTTTCGCATTTTAGTGTAGACTGTAAAAAATTGAGGTATTTGAAAATGATGACGCATGTTTAGTCATGTGACACATATTGAACCGATAGATATGTATGTTTTATACCACTATTGTGCCTGTTATGTTGTATTCACTTTCACACTGCTGCTAAAGATATGTACTTTGTTCACTATTTATATCGCAGTCTGCAAAGATGACAGAAAATTTACTGCAGCAGAACATGAGCAGTTGTGTTTAGACCAAACATATAATGGTGAGTGCGACCTGGAAGCATCAGTGAGATATTTTGCTAAATAAAATGATCCTGCCAGAAGAACAGCATGAGAACTTTATTGTGTCTGTTCCATCTGTATCAGTGAGCTTTTATGAGGTTTTCCGCATGCACAGTAAGGTGAATTTAATGTTTTTCCAAGTAAAATTCAATTAGGCATAACTGACTGACGTCTTAACCCACACCTATTTTTTTGTTCTCACTTACGATTCATTTTAAGAAATAGTGCTTATCTTTCTTATCTTTTGGATTTCACAAGAGAGCAATAATGTATACCATCACGTTTGTTTCGCCATAGACTGATAAAGTGTATTGTTACCTTGCAGAAAAGCATTGATTGCGACAGCAATATAATCTGTGGAAAAGAGAAAGTAAAACTACTTTTTTCATTATACTGCATATACTGTCATTATATTGCATATACAGTGGCAAGAAAAAAAGTATGTGAACCTTTTGGAATTTCTGAATAAATAAAATGTCATAAAATGTGATCTGATCTTCATCTAAGTCAAGGGTATTGACAAACATAATGTGTCTAAAAATAATTACACAAAAAAATTCTGATCTTTCATGTCTTTATTGAACACACTCATTCAACATTCAAAATGGCAGTGGAAAAAGTAAGTGAACCCTTAGATTTAATAACTAGTTGACCCCCCTTTGGCAGCAATAACCTCAACCAGGCACTTCTCGTAGCTGTGGATCAGACCTGCACATCGTTGAGGAATTTTAGCTCATTCTTCCTGGCAGAACTGCTTTAGCTCTATCATATTCTTTGGACTAAACTCAATTTTTATTTGTAAAGCACTTTCAAAACCATAAAAATGGACCAAAGTGCTGTCCATAAATAGTAGATTATAAAATTAATACAAACATAAAACAACCAAACATAACACCCAGAAGATCATGCCATCAGTCGCTCACAGTTGACCTAATCAAACTCTGAAAGCTCGATAAAATAAGAAGGTCTTCAAGTTCTTTTTAAAAATGTCCATGCTTGACGAGGATTTTATGGATAATGGAAGCGCATTCCAGAGTGCAGATTCTGTTGTGGACTTGCTTCGGTGTTTTGGGTCGTTGTCCTGTTGCATTACCCAACTTCTACAGTTTCAGTAGACATTCTCATTTTATCCTGAAGAATTGTCTGATATACTTGGGTATTCATCTTCCCCTCAATGATTGCAATCTGGCCAGGCCCTGATGCAGCAAAGCAGGCCCAAATCATGATGTTTCCACCACCATACTTTACAGTTGGGATGATGTTTTCATGATGATATGCCGTGCCCTTTCTACGCCAGATGTAGCGCTGTTTGTTTTTTCCAAATAGTTCAATCTTAGTTTCATCAGCCCTCAAAATATTTTGCCAATACCGCTGTGGCATGTCAGTGTGCTCTTTTGCAAACTTCAGGCGTGCAGCAATGTTCTTTTTAGTAAGCAGTGGCTTCCTTCATGGTGTCCTGCCATGGATACCCTGCTTGTTCAGTGTTTTACGTATTGTAGACTCATGAACAGAGATGTTAGCAAGTTCCATTGATACCTTCAAATCTTTGGCTGACATTCGGGGTTGTTTCTTTACCTCATTGAGGAGTTGTGCTCTTGGTGTCATTTTGACTGGGCGCCCACTTCTTGGTAGAGTAGCAACAGTCCCAAAGCATCTCATTTGTAGATTGTTTGCCAAAATGTAGACTGGTGAATTACTAAAGTCTTTGAAATAACTTTGTAACCCTTTCCAGCTTTATGTAAAGCAACAATTCTTGATCGTAGCTCCTCTGAAAGCTTTTTTTTGGCGAGGCATGGCTACACATTAGCATGTTCTTCTTGTGCAGAGCAAACTCCAAAAGTTTGAGGGGTTTTTATCAGTCAAAGTAGCTGTAGTCCACACCTCCAAACGTATTATCTTAACGAGACTCCAGGTGTGCTAAAACCTGACTCCAATTAGCTTTTTTGAGGTCATTAACTCGAGGGTCCACATATCTTTTCCACTGCCATTTTGAATGTTGAATGAGTGTGTTCAATAAAGACATAAAAAATAAGAATTTTTTTATGTAATTATTATTAGACACATTATGTTTGTTGTAAGGAACCAGATGGCCTGGGCGAAGGTTAACGCGTGTATGTCTTTTCAGCGCCCCTGTGAAGTTCACTTAATTTCACTCTTTTAATCTGACTCCAATTTCAAATGATTATTAGTCTTAGGTTGTGTTTCCAATTAGAAATTAATCATCACACACTAAAAACTCCTGGGTCAAAAATAACCCATAATGGGTTAAAATCCAAATTGTTTCAACCAAATCCTGGGTTAAAAAGGGACCAACTTATTTCTGGGTTATTTCAACCCAGAAAAATGGGTTATTCTTTTTGACCCAAATTCTGGGTTAAATACCTGACCCAAATGTTGGGTTAAATTAACCCAACATTGTAGTTAATATAACCCAACTTCTGAGTCAAAAGAACACCCCCAATATCTGGGTTGAAATAACCAGCCAGTATGCCTTATTTCAGAAAATAAAACTTCAGGCACTTACACACTTCAAGCACTTTTACATTTTTATTGCATTAAATTAAATAAAAAACTTTATATTAAAAACACACACTTGGACCTATTTATTTTAGGTCACACTGTAATAACATTAGACATTAGAAAAAATAGAAAAATAAACAACTCATTCTCTCAAACATTTGATAACATTCAATAACTGGATTGAACTTGAGGGACAAGATTTTTGATAGTGTCCTCATCTAAGAGAAGAAATGCCTCCTCATCTCTGTCTTCACCTGAAAGACAGAAAACAAGACAACATGAGTATTGTTAATAAGTCGAGACAATTGTGAACCACTCACCAGACACTCTTTGATTATCAAGCTAACAAGGTAGATGTGTGAGAGCAAGGCATTGTCCTATGCTATTTCTTTGAGATCTTCTCTCCAGATGAGTTTTATTACTTTATTGCAGGGCGCTTGATCTCAGTTTTTGTCTAGCAGGAAAATCAAGTCTTACATCGTCAATACCCTTGACTAAGATGAAGATCATATCACATTTTATGACAAATTTATTCAGAAAACCATGAAATTCCAAGGTTCACATACTTTTTCTTGCCACTGAATATGAATATATTATGCACAACTATGCACTTTGCATGTATAGATACTGAACAAAATATCTGAATCTAAAACTGAACATGATTTTAAATGTTTATTTTTTGTATAAAGTTGTACAACCTAAATCCAATAACATAAAAGTCATTATTTTTTTGGTTAAATCAGATGTTTTGTAGGGCCAAAACCTGAGATTAAGTGTCACATGCCTTTTACTCTAGATCTGTTCAAAAGTGTCTTGACACAAGTGATTACACAAGTGCTCAGAACTTTCATGCCCTTTATGTGTTATATACCATTTATGGAAGGTAGAACAATGGTCATAAAAGTATATGGCTTTACAAAGAACTTTGAAACACTTGTTAACTTCTTTCAGAAAAACACAAATCAGTGACATCTAAGAATGAAAGTTAAAAATACTGATCTCCTATGTGTCATGACATTTTGGAATTTGAGTTCATACATTATCAAAGGCCTGCTGTCACAGACCCGCCAGGCTCCACCATCAGCCAATCACAACGCACTCCCTCAAACCTGATTCTCATCATCACTCAATCACCACAGACACTTAAGTGTATCACTCACCTCAGTTCACTGTCCGGTCTCGTTCATACCAAGGACTTTTCATGTTATGCTCCGAGCCATCGTTGTTACCTACCTTCTCTACTCCAGTGTGTTTTCCCAGTCTTTGTGCCAGTGTATCTGTGTGTGAGTTCACCTACCGTCTCCGTGAGTCTACTTCACTCTGCTTCCGTCAACCTGCAGTACAAAGGACAGTACCAATATCCCAGTTTCACCATTGCAAAGTGAACAAAGACAGAGGTTGAGGATGAGGAGATGGTGAAGGGATGGAGGGAGGAGGAACAAAAAAAGTCCAAGTTGGTGATGGAGGTGGAGGGAGCAGGGGATGCTGGATGTTTATCCCGTAAGGCCAGCCCAATCTGCCCAAAGAGGGTTCCCATAGGGCTGGGAAGTTCTTGCAAGTTCGGTCTTTTCAGCGTGGCAAAGTAGTTTAATTCCAATTAAACTTTTATCTGACTCCATTTGATTATGACCAAATTTAGGTTAGAATGCTAATTGATTATTGACCATTTATATGATAATTTATTTAGTCATTTGATTATTCTATTTAACTCTTTACTCTTATTGTACTCGTTCACTGGGAATCTATGTTGCATAGAGAGCCTTGTGACAGCCATTTAACGCAGGTCTCACGATCACAAACTCGCCAGACCGATAATTTGTCGGAGGTTATGGCTAAAGCAATTTAACAATGTCGCCCATGTTTGAATTAACTGCACAATTACTAGTAATGTGTACCTTGGCTATTATACAATTTGTATACATACAAAATTTGTGGAAAAAGATATATATAAAAAAATTCCAAGACATTTCCAACTCTGACCCTGCACCAATTCTGTAGAATGGCCCATATACAGCAGACTTACTGCCAATCCCACCGAACACTGTGGCCCTGGAACCCCCTCCTGTGACTAACAATATCAAAGGAAGATCCTTGCAGGTGCGGATATAGATTTATCTTTGCTACTATCTTTGCAAATCACCAATTCGATTGTGGCTATTTTACTATTAAAATTAATTTATTGCTATTTTCCATCTTATTAGGACATAAATAACACAATTTCATGAATTTTTTTTTTTTCTTTCAAAACAGGACTTTTATTTTTTATTTTATAGGGATAGTTCACCCCAAAAAATTTAATTTTGATGTTAATTTTCTCACCCTCAGGTCATCCAAGATGTAGGTGACTTTTTTTCCCCTTTTCCAATAGAACAGTAAAGATTTTTGCTGAAACCTTGGTGATTCATTTAATGCAAGTCAACTACTACTAAAGAGACAAAATTGGACAATCACAAGAATATGTGTGTATTTTTACCACATACCACTACCAAGCACACTACCATTTACTTATGTTTTCATACACACTGAAACATACAATATTGACAGCATTAAAATATAAATTTACACAACAGATTTACAAATGTGCACAAATGTTTATGAATATTAAAATCATGCCATTAAAGTTTTGATTCTAGTGTATTCAGTTTGTAATATGAATGACATTTTCAGTTGTATTATTAAATGCAGTTTACTCTTCTAATTATGAAATGATAACATTTCGCTCTGTGAGTTCTTCTGCAAACTCCTTTCAAAGGATTACATAATGTTAAACAAGACTACACTTTAAAACATTACAATGAATAACATTTCTGTAATCACTTTTAATCACCATCACTGTAATCACCATAAATTTTTTGTAATATTGGCCTTGGTCAGAAAAGGTATTTTCTCAGTATATTCCTATGCTGTGACTGACAATAAACTATAAAATAATGCAACACAAATTGACAAAAGTCATCAATTTTATTTTATTCATCCGCTATCATCAAAATCTTTAGAATAAGTACGAATGTGAGGAGCTGATCCAAATTCAGCCTTTTGTCCAGCGAATTTTATCTTCATTGTCAACAGCGACTGTAAACATCAAATCCCGCACTAGTTATGAATTAAAATATGTTAACCTCAAGAAGCGTTAAAGCTGCGATCCGTGACTTTTTTGTGTTCAAAATTTATAAAAATTATATAATGAGAATGTACAACATGAATCCATTTTCCAAACCGTGTTTTTGTCTTACCCTGAATCATTATGGTACACTTATAATAAGTGTTTATTTTCAGACTATTTCAGACCGGACAGGTCAGCACTGCTGTGAAGTAGCACAGTACCTGCATGAATCGCCATAGACATAAACAGAGAGAAGTAGCTCCAGCTACAATGTTCTTCCGCAAGACGCATGCGGTTCTGTTTATTAACCGTTAGAACGCCAAAGGTTACAGACTGCAGACACATTTTTAGTAAAGGTTGGGGATTCTGAATGGTGTGCAGCAATCCCTATAGGAAGAACTGATTAAAATTAAAAAAAAAAATACTTTTTGAGAGTCACAAATATCATATATGTTATGGGTCATATTGGAAGTAGGTGCAGATATTTCTCACCTGTCTATTTCTACCCAGTGGTAATTGGCCTTCTCCAGCCCTGCATCCTTGTACCTATTTGCTAACCCCTTGTACATGGGTTCAAGGGACTTATCTCTCTCAGACTGCACCATCATCCAGGAGGCAATCATCCAATTCTCATTCATAACTGCATAGCTTGACATGGTGCCAGATAACAAAGGTTTGCCATATCTGTTGGTGACTTGCCAGTGCGCCTCAGCTCATCCATCACAGATTTGCAGATGGCCTTCTTGTAGGTCAGGAAGGCAGGCAGAAGGTTGGTAAACCACTTGGGCAACTTCTCAAGCCATCGTGGATTGTCAGCAAACCAGTTCCTCCGACAGGCCTTGCAGCAGAGTCATGAGGACAAGATGTAATACTGACCACTGGTGCCAACAATCACCCGGGGCCTGCCCACACCTGCAGAGACTACCTGTGGATGAGGACATCCATGTAGACATGGCAGGAGGTAATTGTTCCTCAACCTGACTATGATGTGACTCTTGGGCTTCCAGATGAAAAATGGGTGGAGCTGGAAGAAGCTAGGGGATGGGAGCTCAGCCACCATATTGACAAGCTCAGGTTGTGGAGGAAGACACCACAGTGAAATTGTGTTCCCTGGGTTTCGCACTGAACGAGACCCAGGCCACAGCCCGAGATCTATCCTCATCCAGAACTTCTGGTGTTGAGAGCAGCTCCATTTACTCATGTCGTGGTCGTGCCCTGGCAGGAGAACGGGAACAGGAGCAGGTGGCTGAGCTGAGGGAACTAGAATTTAAAGGTGCAGTATGTAATAATTTTGTCCGCTAGAGGTTGCTAGAAGCCTATTCAAAACAAAGGCGTAGCTTGATGACGCTAAAGCTGGGTGCACACTGTGCACTTTTATAACAGGATTGTTGCTTGTCAGACTGTACAAACATGATCCTCATGTCACACTGTGGGATCTCAGCTGTTATTTATGTCAGACTGTACGACAGTCAAGACACGTTAAAAACGGACGCGCACATGAAAACTTGACTGGAGTTTTATATCATCAACCCACACACGTTCAGTGACTGTGAGCTGCATTGAAATGGTGACTAACAAAGACATCTCTATCATTAATTTTGATCACGGCTTGACTTGAAAAACGAAGACAATTTGACATTTGTCGTAGGAGAAGTCACACTGGAGGATTGTGCGCCAAATCTTCTGACACTGCCAGAATTTCATTTGAGGTAAAATTTGATTGCAATGGTCATTAACCGGCTGTCTGTGAACATGTCAAACTAGCGATCAAAGACTACAGATTTTAGGCTAGGATTATAGGAATCTTTTAGGATTTGCCAAATTTGTCTCAGACGACCAAATCGTGGCCAAAATCGCACAGTGTGAACCAGCCTTAAGTTTGAAGAGCAGAATCTTGGGACATGTGGTCTCCACCTCAACGGATGGTGCAAAAGAATAGGGATAGGACTCGGGAAGAAATCATGTTCATGGATGCGATCATTAACATTACTGTAGTATGAAGCAGAGCAGGAGCGAGTGTTGCGGGAGCTGAACGAGGAGCTGGAGCGATTGCACAACACACGCCTCACGAGCAGCGGGACTTTTATTATGCCACAGTCGCTGTTTCCGCTTTTCCAGTCATGAGTATGAGGTAATGCAGCTCTGTTTAACACATTTCAGAGTGTTGAAAATTATGTTAATATATTAACATATTAAATGCTGGATGGCTTGTGTTGATAAATGGCATGCAATTCATTTTAAAATATATTGCATGATAGAGAAAATGCTGTATTACTGTTACTAAAAATAAAGCTGCATCTGATTATGCTATGTTAGCGACTTCACAAAATAGTGTTTTTCTCTGAGGCATGGTAAAGCATGGTACTCGCAAAAAATCAAGCAAATTAGATTTAAACAATAAGACTAAACGTGTTGAGCTACATAACAAATAGTTTTCTATCTATAAATATATCAAAACAGATGTTCGCTTGTCTACTAAAACATGTAATATTTTAAAGAGTCTTTGGTGTTTCCATGGTTTCTACAGAATTAAACCGGAAACCGAGGGTAACACGGGTATGACCCCATTGACAGGCGACTCCTCACACGTCCCGAAGCCCTGGATAAAATTGCAATTTTCTCACGATTTACAAATAGTTGGAAACATTTGGGATATTGTAAGTACTCAAGTGAACAAAATATATAACACTGGCCTAGTGGTTTTTTAATATTTTACCGCAAAATATTACATATTGTACCTTTAAACATTATACTGCCCTAATAATTATTATAGATTGCATAGTGTGAAAAACAAAATGATTAAAGCAGAATTAAGACAACATCTTAGCGTCAGGAGTTCACAAAATGGAGGGGTTGTCTACATGCAGTTCATTCTTACCTTTTTCACCACTGTCCTTAAAGGCAAGAGCTTTGCGTGCAGAGGTGCCAGCTGTCATGATCATTACTGGGACTGCCCTTGTCTGCCTCTAGAGGGCACTCCAACCTGGACTGTTCCTCACCCCAGTTGTGAACTGCATTTCCCATAACCCACTTCCCGGACTCATTATCCCTTCATTGCACCAGCTGTTTTGTTCGACATGAGGAACAGTCTGGGTTGGAGTGCCCTCTAGAGGCTGACAAGGGCACTCCCAGTAATGATCATGACACCAGCAGCACTTGTGTGGAGTTCTGAAATGAAGTGCAGTCTTAATGTTTTGCATTTGTACAGGCTATTAGCCAGCCCCTCCAGAAAAACGCGATTATGCGATCGCCTGATTTCATGCATAATCAGCCAAAGTCCGCATATTTATGCGGGGGTCGCATTTTTTCAAATACGCTGCACTTTCGCCGCATAAATTGCCGATTTCAGCAAGCAAAATATATGCGGGGCCCTGCATTTTCGTTGCAAAAAAGTCACATATATCTTAGCAGAAAGTTGAAAAATGTTGTGTTTACTTCACACTAGTAAAGCGCCATTATTTTCCCCCTATTGCCATGGGAACCTTGTGAAGTGACGTAATTACGCGATGTGAATGTCATCTGCAAACCATGAAACCATGATGAAGCACACAAATCATTCTCATTTGCCAATAAAAATAAGCGCAAAAGACCGCACGAAGCAGTTTCCCAGTGTGTTACATGACAGTGGGGGCAAAGTATTTTGCACTCCGTGCAACTGCGTGTTGACGCTGGAAAACCACTTTCACTTTGCCACCGCCAAGGATGGTTAAAGCAGCAGCGGAAGCAGGCAGGAAGAAGCACACATTTTTAAAAATATTTTATTTATTCATTTTTATAGAAGTTGTTGGATATTAATAATAATACGTTTATTTTATATAGCGCCTTTCTACCTTTTGTAAAGCTACAGAACTTGTTTGACTCAATGTTTTGTAAGTTTGAGCCATGTGTTAATTAAGGTCTGAAATAAAACAGAATGAGAACTTAAATATTCTGTGATTTAGTATGCTTGCTTATCATAGGAAGTAATAGGAAATTACTCTTTACATTAAAGTAGTAGCCTAGTGAGAACAGGGTGTTGGGGGAATCACCTTTTATTTTTTTCTGTTTTTCATCAAACCGCAGTTTTTGCAAGTTCCCCCAATTTCATCGCATAAAATTGCAAAAATATCCCGCATATTCCATCGCATTTTTTAAGAAAACGTGCCGCAAAATCAAGCATTTTAGCCCGCAACAATCACAAAAAAAATCCGCGTTTTTCTGGAGGGACTGATTAGCATCATGATATGATGACAAATTTTGGTTGTGTTTATGAAATGATTCTGAGTTAAATCTGCTATGCATTAAGCAGATGTGTAATTGAGCAACAGCCCTACACTAAAATGGAAACATATCTAGAGCTGACTCAGGCCTCTCTGCTGTTGTCTCCTTCACTAGGAACGTCAGCTCTGCTGGAAGGGCCACAGGTGTCTTCCTCTTCAGGCCTGGAGAAACTGGAGTTACACTAATGTAAATGGACTATTTTTATGTAACCAAAATTAACTCAACATTTGATTACATGATCTTGATTACAGTGTTTTTACCATCATCTGGTGATACCTGCAGTTCAGCAGTTGTATAATGAGTTGGTTTGGACAGTGCCGCAGATGGAACTATAACAGGCAAAATCATCAGTCATTTCAGAATTCACAATATATGCAAGTGTTGGTGTTAGTAGGAACTCAAACAGCCATACGTTTCCTCCACCTGCTTATTATTTTCCAAATGCTTATGCTACATTGACATACTGTGTGCCAACCTATGGACCTGTAATATTAATGTATGCCATTATTGACATTGCTGTATTCTTCTTCTCTACCTACGTCTGTAATGGTAACCTTATGAGCACACTTAAAGCTATGTTCTTTATATCTGCAACTAACGATTATTTTGATAATTGATTAGTTGGCCAATTATTTTTTTGATTAATCAGATAAAAATGTTATTTTTTTATTGACAAAAAACACACTATTGTACATTCTACCAATGTACTTCAAATAAATGTGTCAATTTAATGCTATGAAAACATACAGTGCTTAAAAAATAAAATAAAAAAGAGAACACAAATATTTTTAAATCTATTAAAAACTTGTTTAAAACTAAAAATGTTATTGCCATTTATTATGCAAATAACAAACTGAAACAACTAAATAGTCATTATTCACACATAATATCCAAAAAATCTTAACAGTCTCTGTTGTTATTGACAGTAAATGGGCATCTAAAAAACAACAACTATAAAGTGCTTTACTTTTTTTCCCTGCCTTTTTTGTAAAAGATTAAAACAGAAAATTCATGGATTACAACAATAATTATATTGTAACTAATGAACTTACACATACTGGTGGATTAACCATTACAGAAACATGAAAAGTGATTTTAGTAATCACCAATACTGATAGTTTAGGACAGTTGTGGCACAAACCTTACATTGGGTGGCAGAGGTCTAATCAATTTGTTAAGCACTGTAGGCTATATAGTGAATATAGTGTAAATTTCTAAATTAAAAATTAAGATAGTAATAAAGATAATAAAGAAAATCACAAACAACACACAAGATAAATGTTCTGCAGGAACACTCTCTGGACACAGTTTGAAGTTTATCACAGACTGTCAGGACAAACCTTTATGCAAAGTGGAAATGCTCAAGTGTATTTGCGTTAAGGATATAGCCATAGAATGAACGTTTTGCGCTGAGGACGCACACGCATCTGTCAAAGTTGAGAGGGCAAGCCATTACGCTAATGCATTAGCTTGAAGCTTAAAATAAAGAATTCTCATGTTTTGGGTAGCTTGGATCCCGTACCTTTCCTGCAGCAGCTCACTCTGCTTCCTCCGCTATTTTTAGATGCATTTTGTCCAAAACAATGCGTTATTCAGTGCTGTAATTTGACGCGACTTGGCAGAAGTGGGCAGACCCGACTAATTGATAATTAATGACAATCATTGTCAATGATTTTCATTATCGATTTTTATCGATTTTATTTTTTTTTATCAAATAGTTGTTGCAGACCTAGTGTTCTTTGGAATCATAGAAATATTATAAATATATATTTTTATTAACAAACTTAAATGAATTCTCACAGAACAAATACCAAACAGTCGCGAATAGCTGTAATGAAGTGCCGACCAATCAAACTGAAGCATTTCAACTGCTGGTCAAAGAGAGGAAATTATGTCACAGCCAATCAGGTTTGTTCACATATTTATTATTTCACACAGCTTTAAACAAAATTATACAATTCAACAATGCAGTACAGCTGCAAAGTATTTTAAATGTATTTTTTCTCTTTTGGTGTCACAGACACGCCAGGCTCCACCTCACCACAGTACCCACGCACCCAATCACCAGCATACTAATCACCGCCACCTGCAACTCATTCACTCTGCAATCACCAGCACTTCAAAACCACCACACTCACACACACTCACTGTCCGGTCTCGTTTGCACTACGCCATGTATATGCTTACCTTAAGGACTCCCCTTCAACATACTTACCTGCTCCAGCGATCTCCTTCATCTCCTTCGTCTCCTGGTCCCTTCGTGTGCTTACCCTTCTGTGTGTGTGAGTGTCTCCAACGTCTCCCTCCATCTCAGCTCAACGCCTGGATCCACAAACCACACAAGGACAGTATTACTTTATATTCATCTCTCAAGAACCTGATAACAGCCATTATCACTCTGTGTTCCACATATTGTTCCAATAAACTCACCTGGATTGCTTTTATCTCTGCCTCCGTGTCTATATCATAACAGAAGACCGGACCATAACAACTAACGGCATGAGTACAAACGATCCATTCCAGGAACTCGTGGACGTGCTGCGTCGAGCACTCACACCACAGCCCTCAACATCGTCATCCCACAACACGGCTGTCTCCGCACCCACCAGCACCACTCCTTCACCTGCATTCACCGCCAGTCCCATGGCCAAACCGGCGCCCTACTCTGGATCGGCGGAGGAATGCAGCGGATTTCTTCTCCAATGTGAGCTGGTCCTGGAGATGCAGCCGCACCTCTACACCACAGACACGGCTAAAATAGCGTTCATTATTTCACAACTGCAAGGGAAGGCTCTGCAATGGGCAGATTCGTTATGGACCCAGAAAGGCCCAGTCGTCCAATCCTATTCGGCGTTCGTCTCCCACTTCCGGGAAGTATTCGGGAAACCTCTGACTGATTCCTCGACTGGTGAGAAACTTTATAATCTAAAGCAAAGAAACCTATCTGTTAACGAATATGCCTTGCAGTTTCGAACGCTAGCCGCCACCAGCGGATGGAACGAGCAAGCCCTCATCACCACGTTCCGTCAGGGGCTGGAACCCTCCGTGCGGCTGCATCTCGCTGCATACGAGGACTCCATGGGATTAGAACGCTTCATCCAACTCGCCATTCGCGTGGGGTCCCGTATGCAGTCGTGCATTCAAGAACACCAGGGCCAGTCATCCACCACCAACCTCCTCCGTCAGTCCGAACCCGTCAGCTCCCCAGAACCAGCCAACGAACCCATGCAAATTGATCACTCTCGTCTCACCCCAAACGAAAGACAAAGAAGGCTGGCCCTGAATCTCTGTCTCTATTGCGGAACAATGGGGCATAATCTCTCCACATGCCCAATCCGTCCTCCTCGACCCGTGGTGAGTGCAATATTTCCCTCCATTCAGAAAATGAAACCACTCACTACAACTGTAACCCTTACTGCTGCTAACATCTCTGTTCCAGTGGTGGCGCTCCTTGATTCAGGGTCAGCCGGAAACTTCATCTCAGGCACCCTCTGTAGACAACTCAACCTTAAGATCTCTCCTTCACCGACGAGCTATCAAATCCACTCCATCACGGGCAAACCCCTAAGCCGCAGACACATCCGTCACTGCGTGGGTCCACTTCAACTCAGCATCGGTATCCTGCACACTGAACACATCCATTTGCTGGTTCTGGAGGAATCCACCGCTGACGTGGTTCTAGGGCGCCCGTGGCTGGAACAACACAACCCCAACATCTCCTGGCGCACGGGCGAAGTCCTGAAGTGGGGCGATCACTGCTTCCCAGACTGCTTCCCAGCGCTTCCTGTTCCAAAACCTCCACTCTCCAAGTCTCTTCTCGTGAATGCCACATCCATCGAGAGCCCTGTTGAGAAGCGCTCCGTGGATGTTCCCCCTGACTACGCCCCCTTCAGCGACGTCTTCTGCCCGCAACGCGCCTCCAAGCTTCCTCCACACCGGCCATGGGACTGCGCCATCGATCTGCTGCCGGGTGAACCAGTGCCCAGGGGACGCATATACCCCCTGTCCATACCGGAGGAGAAGGCCATGGAGGAATACATCAAGGAGGCACTCGAACAAGGTTACATCCGCCCGTCTACTTCCCCTGCTGCTTCAAGCTTCTTCTTCGTGGCAAAGAAGGACGGAGGCTTGAGGCCTTGCATCGATTACCGTGCACTCAACAAGATCACCATCAAGTTCCGCTATCCACTTCCCCTCGTCCCAGCGGCCCTGGAACATCCCCGCGGTGCCACTGTGTTCACAGCGCGTATAACCTCATCCGGATACGTGAGGGGGACGAGTGGAAGACCGCCTTCGTCACGCCCACTGGACACTACGAGTACCTCGTGATGCCGTATGGCCTGGTCAACGCCCCCTCCGTATTCCAGGATTTCATCCACGAGGTGCTCCGGGAGTTTCTCCATAAGTCCGTTCTGGTTTATATAGATGACATCCTCATCTACTCCCGGAGCTTGGCCGAACATCGCCACCACGTTGCGGAGGTCCTCCAGCGCTTACGGCAGTTCCATCTCTTCCTCAAGGCTGAAAAATGCTCATTCCACCAACCCTCCGTCCAGTTCCTGGGGTACGTGATTGATCACAGTGGCATCCGGATGGACGAGGGGAAGGTCTCCGCCATACAGTCCTGGCCCACTCCTACCACCATCAAAGAACTCCAAAGATTCCTAGGTTTCTCCAATTTCTATCGCCGGTTCATCAAAAACTACAGCACAATCGTCAGTCCACTCACCAACCTCCTCCGTCACCAGCCCAAGTCTCTGTCCTGGTCTCCATCAGCCACCGACGCCTTTGAGACCCTGAAGAAAGCCTTCACCACCGCTCCCCTCCTCGTCCACCCTAACCCGGACCTCCCGTTCATAGTAGAGGTGGACGCATCTACCACCGGAGTGGGAGCGGTCCTTTCACAGCAGCAGGGGACACCAAGTAGACTCCATCCATGCGCCTTCTTCTCCCGCAAGCTCAACCCGGCGGAGGTCAACTACGACATCGGTGACCGCGAACTCCTGGCCGTCAAGCTTGCCCTTGAGGAGTGGAGGCATTGGTTGGAGGGAGCTACTCACCCATTTCAAGTCCTCACTGATCACAAGAACCTCGAATATCTGAAGGCCGCCAAGAGACTCAACCCTCGCCAAGCTCGCTGGGCTATGTTCTTCTCTAGATTCAACTTCTCCATCTCCTACCGTCCTGGTTCTAAGAATACGAAGGCTGATGCCTTATCTCGCCTCTATGCTCCTGAGGAAAAGCCCGAAAAACCTGATACTATTCTGCCGGAGTCCATCTTCGTGAGCCCTATCCAGTGGTCCGAAGAAACCATTCCCTCCGCCAATGCCTCCACACGCACTCCGCCGGGTTGCCCACCGGGCTTGCAATACATCACACGGGCACGTCGCACTCCACTCCTGCACAACGTTCACTCTTCACTTGGCACTGGTCACCCGGGGGTCAAGGAGACCCTCTCGTTGCTTAAACAACGCTTCTGGTGGCCCAACATGGCCAACGACGTCAGGAGGTACGTGCAGGGCTGCAGGGAGTGCGCCATCTCCAAGAGCCCACGCCATCTTCCCACCGGCAAGCTCTTTCCTCTGCCCGTTCCTGAGAGACCCTGGTCCCACCTGGGAGTGGACTTCGTCACCGACCTCCCCGAGTCTGACGGTCACACGTGCATCCTGGTGGTAGTAGACCGCTTCTCAAAGTCCTGCCGATTAATACCCCTGGAGGGTCTACCTACCGCCATGGCCACCGCAGAACTAATGTTTAATCATGTCTTTCGCTATTATGGATTACCTGAAGACATCGTCTCCGACAGAGGACCCCAGTTTATCTCCCATGTCTGGAAAGCCTTCTTCTCCCTCCTGGGTGTGACCGTCAGCCTATCGTCTGGATACCATCCTCAGTCGAACGGGCAGACGGAACGGAAGATCCAGGAGATCGGCCGCTTCCTGCGTACCTTCTGTCACGGCCACCAGAACTCCTGGAACCAGTACCTGGGTTGGGCCGAGTACGCACAGAACTCCCTCCGCCAAGCCTCAACTGGACTAACACCCTTCCAGTGCGTACTCGGCTACCAACCCCCGATGTTCCCCTGGGACGGGGAACCCTCCGACGTTCCGGTAGTCGACTACTGGTTCCGGGAGAGCGAGAGGGTGTGGGACTCAGCTCACCACCAGCTGCAGAGAGCCCTGCGCAGACGCAAGATGGCAGCCGACCTTCGTCGCTCCGAGGCCCCTGACTACCAGCCGGGGCAGAAGGTCTGGCTGTCCACCCGGGACATCAGGATGCGTCTGCCCTGCAAGAAGCTGAGTCCCCGCTTCATTGGCCCATTCACCATCCTTCGGCAGATCAACCCCGTCACCTATCGTCTCCAACTCCCGGCACAGTATAGCAGAATTCACCCTACATTTCACGTGTCCCTACTCAAACCTTACCACCCTTCTGTTGTTCCCTCCACAGAGCCTGACGTGGCAGCAGCCGAGCCCCCCCTTCCACTTCTCCTAGAAGACGGCACAGCCTACGTGGTCCACGAGATCCTGGATTCCCGGCGCCGTGGTGGTAAACTCGAATACCTCGTGGACTGGGAGGACTATGGTCCCGAGGAACGCTCATGGATTCCCAGGAACGATATCCTTGATCCTCTTCTGTTACAGAACTTCCATACCAACCATCCAGACAGACCTGCCCCACGACCCAGGGGAAGACCACCACGACGTCGGGGTCCGCGGCCCTCAGGAGCGGGCCGTGGGAGGGGGGGTACTGTCACAGACACGCCAGGCTCCACCTCACCACAGTACCCACGCACCCAATCACCAGCATACTAATCACCGCCACCTGCATCTCATTCACTCTGCAATCACCAGCACTTCAAAACCACCACACTCACACACACTCACTGTCCGGTCTCGTTTGCACTACTTCATGTATATGCTTACCTTAAGGACTCCCCTTCAACATACTTACCTGCTCCAGCGATCTCCTTCATCTCCTTCGTCTCCTGGTCCCTTCGTGTGCTTACCCTTCTGTGTGTGTGAGTGTCTCCAACGTCTCCCTCCATCTCAGCTCAACGCCTGGATCCACAAACCACACAAGGACAGTATTACTTTATATTCATCTCTCAAGAACCTGATAACAGCCATTATCACTCTGTGTTCCACATATTGTTCCAATAAACTCACCTGGATTGCTTTTATCTCTGCCTCCGTGTCTATATCATAACATTTGGATTATGGGCAATGTGCTGAATAAATTATTAATATTAAAATATCTACAGTGAAATAATAGTAAATGCATATACAGGTCTTTAAGATTTATGCATTTACAGTATGTATTTAATTAATAGTAAAAGTCCCATGAAATTAAATTCAATAATCCCTAATTTTTATTGAATAACATTTTTATTAAATTATATTGATATATTGATTATTCAATTCAATATGATAGAATTTTACTATTAATTAAAATCTTTAAAAAAGAAAAGAAAATTGAGCATTAAAGTTATGTTAGTTTCATTTTTTAAAAAATGTTTTGTTAATTTTTTTTTTTTGCAATGTAAATAAGAGACATTTAAACTTAACTCAGTAATATTCAGGTAGTGAATGAAGTTTTAGTTTAAGTCACAATTAAGTTATGTGATCAATTAAATGTTTCCAAAACCATAGAAACTGTAAAATGAACAGGAACACACAGAACTTAAAGAGATTTTCAGTTGTTTTTATTAAATGCTTTAATCACTTTTTAAAAATAGTAAATATCAACACAAAATAATATAGAGAGAAATGTATAGACTGAACTCTGACAGTATATACATATTGCAATCTCATACTGAATAATAAAATCAAAACATAAATACCAATGTTAAATATTACTTAGGGGCAAAAGATCTGGAAATATCATTCATTTCTGTTTTTCTGCCACCCATCTCGTAAAACGTAGACTCTCTAAACTCTTTCCATGTCATCTCTTTCTGCATGCCCTGAGGTTGGTAAACAGAAAATATTTTAGAAGGACAATAAACATATTTCCCTGGTACTCCAGGAAAGCCTGTGTGTATGTGAAGACAGTTTGGACCCTTTACAAAATCTGCACAAGCAACTGATGTGTCAAGTTTAAGGCCTTTGGTGTTTTTGCTGTCCTCTCTCCTCAACCCTTGTCTTTGTTACCCCTGCCACACTAGTTGTTTCACTACCCTCTGTCAAGAAGTACCAGAGTTGCTGTCTTTCAAAGAGTTTCTCTGGATTTGTTTAATGAAGAACTGGAGTTTGGCCAGGTGTTTGACATACTTTGAAATGTACAGTCTTGTGGTCGGATGGAGCATGCTGCTGGGATCAGTACAGGAGCTGTGGACCATTGCTGCATGCTCCTGTTCCACAAGCTTAAAGGGTTAGTTCACTCCAAAATTAAAATTATGTCATTAATTACTCATTCCAAACCTGTGAGACTTTAGTTAATTTTTGAAACAGAAATGAAAATATTTTTGATAAACTGCAATGTTATTTCCATATTCAAGGACCAGAAAGGTAGTAAAGACTAGTGGTGTGTCTGAAGCTGAATACCTTGTTCGATTTGAAGCCATTATCCATGCCTTTCCGAATAACGAAAAATTCTGCCGAATAACCATTTAGTGAAGTGGTAAATAATAACACTTTTGCCTAATGAAAATGTGCTCCTTTCATTCAATCATGTTCAACAATTATGATCACTAAACGTTTGCCATGAAATAACTCTGGTTGTAAGATAAATTACATTTTTAATTTTATATTTTAGAAAACTGAAGAGGAGAAATAGTCAAATATTTTTCCATACTCCCATTTTCTTTTTCCCATACATTTCCAGACCTGGGAATTACTTAAAGATGCTAAAGAGGATGTTTTGTTTTATACATTTTTGCAATATTACTTGAAACTGTCTTCACTAACTGATAAAAGACTATTTATTAGGTGCACTGAAAGGAATAATATTAATATACATCATCTGTGCACGAGGTAGGGCCTTAAAAACATCAGCCAATCGTTTAGGTGCTCATCGCGTAAACGATTGGCCCTCTAGCTTGTCAATCACTGCCATGACGTTCCTTGTGAGAGACGTGCGCGGCTGCGCGCTCCAGTAACTTTCCACACTCCACAGGCGCCGCATGCAATGTTTTTGTCAGGAGACAGGAGTAACAACTGCAGATTATGAGTTACCTGCGGTGAGTCCGACATAATGAATCCACTAACACACACAGTGAATGCCGGTGGTAAACACTTGTTTTCCAATACGAGTGTTTACGAGTTTTGGGAGGCGTTCCTTTGAAGTGAGCTGTGAAGGAGGGGGGGCTGTTCTTACGCATGCGCTCATTTCAAAAACTCACTAACAGTCTTTGGATTCTCAGTCGACGAAAAAATCCTTTCTATCACCTTTAAATCAATTTCCATACTTTTCCAAACTACGTAGGAACTAGTGTTATAGTCAAGACCACCTAAACCGAGACCTAGTCATGACCAAGACCAGTGTGTGTCGAGACCAAGACTTTGTGGGGTGTATTAATTTGTATTTGTATTAATTTTGGTGACATTTTTGACACAATGCCTTGTTGATTTCTGACCCACCACAACAGTAACAAAATAAATGAAATTAGAAATAAGTTATTGATTGCATTTGAAGCAGAAAGTTTTACATCCAATCAAATGAATGATGTTAACAAATAAATCAGACAATCCAAAGGCAATTCAGCAATATCCCTGCAGTTGTGGTCTTGACCAGTCTTGAAATAAAATAACGAATCCTTTTAGTCTGAGACCAAGACAAGACCGAAATCTTCAAAAAATTGTCTCAAGACCGGTCATGAGTACTATAACACTAGTTGAAACCCTTACTCTTTTAATTTGGCAATATTTTAATATTTATGTGCTTAAGTATATTTAAAAGTGCCCTAGAATGCTTTTTCACAAGATGTAATATAAGTCTAAGGTGTCCCCTGAATGTGTCTGTGAAGTTTCAGCTCAAAATACCCCATAGATTTGTTTTAATTCATTTTTTTAACTGCCTATTTTGGGGCATCATTAACTCTACACTGATTTTTTCAGCACGCCGCCCCTTTAAATGCTCATGCTTCGCCCCCAAGCTCACAACTCTGTAATACATTGCATAAACAAAGTTCACACAGCTAATATAACCCTCAAAATGGATCTTTATGATCTTATGAATTATACAGACTGCAAGTGTTTAATAATGAAAATAACGACAGTCTTGTCTCCGTGAATACAGTAATAAACGATGGTAACTTTAACCACATTTAACAGTACATTAGCAACATGCTAACAAAACATTTAGAAAGACAATTTACAAATATCACTAAAAATATCATGTTATCATGGATCATGTCAGTTATTATTGCTCCATCTGCCATTTTTTGCTATTGTCCTTGCTTGCTTACCTAGTCTGTTGATTCAGCTGTGCACAGATCCAGATGTTAATACTGGCTGCCCTTGTCTAATGCCTTGAACATGGGCTGGCATATGCAAATATTAGGGGCGTACATATTAATGATCCTGACTGTTACGTAACAGTCGGTGTTATGTTGAGATTCGCCTGTTCTTCGGAGGTCTTTTAAACAAATGAGATTTATATAAGAAGGAGGAAACAATGGAGTTTGAGACTCACTGTATGTCATTTCCATGTACTGAACTCTTGTTATTCAACTATGCCAAGATAAATTCAATTTTTGATTCTAGGGCACCTTTAAATTGAATGAACGCAACATTTAAGCAAGATGCAGCTGTTGCAGTGTGAGGTAGAACTGATTAGACAAGGTTGCAGCAAAAAAAACAACGTTTATTAACACAGGGAAAAGGGACAATACAAGAGAAACGTGAAACTCAAAGTAAAAAAAAAGAGAAAAAGAAACGAGGGACATTATAGAAATTTTATTCATTTTAAGATTTTAAAACACATCATGAGCAAAACAAACAAAAAACCAGCTACAGCATCATTTAGACCACCAGGGATGGGCAAACTCGGTCCTGGAGGGCCACTGTCCTTGCAGAAGCTGTGTCTCATTTCAAAGGCTGTGTCCTCCGGAGGTCGCATTCGAAGGTTGCATACGTCATTGAGGCTGTATCATTTCAGAAAAATAAGTAGGACTCTCCGAACGTGACCTTCAAATGTGTCCTTCTTTCACAGGAATTCGGAGGATGCATAAGGCTCACAATCCTTTGCGTCGCTGTTAACAACCATCATTTATTTGGAAAAAAAAAAAAAGAATGGCGGCAAATGACTTCCTAATGTTCTTCCTAATATCCTCCTCCTTTGTCTCTGTAACAGATATCTGTTGTACATAAGCCAGCTCCTCAAGCATTAACCAAAATAAAATAAGTAAATACATTTTCTTTTCAAATTACATACAAATGTATACTGAGAGCGCAACGAGGCTGCCGTGAACGTGTTGGCATAGCAATGATATACTTCCTGTTTCCTTTCCTGCCTGTGTGTCCTACAAAGGACGTCCCATTTAATTCTGGCTAAGGACACTCCATATACTGCATCCTTCACAGGATTCTCCTCTTGAGGATGCAGCCTTCGAAATTAAATTAAATGAGACACAGCTAGAGTTTAGCTCCAATCCTAATCAAACACACCTGAACCAGCTAATCAGTGCCTTCAGGATTACACACAGGTGATTTTTATCAGGTTTGGAGCTAAACTATGCAGTGGCCCTCCAGGACTGAGTTTGCCCATCCCTGGTGTATAGTGTAGGGAAGGACGATAGTAAATTAAGTCAACATTTAGTCTCATATAAAAGATTTTGTTCTTGTGAGGTCCAAGTAAAGGACCCCACAAATTCAAAGAATGTGGATGGGAACCACTGATCTGGACAGTTATTGTGGCTACCGTCCTGTTGATGATGCTTTGCGCCACAAGAGGGAGTGGGTTTGTTTTTTGTATTAGTGGACTTACAAAACAAGACACACCTTAACCAGGAAGAAAATAAAATAAAAGAGGAAGAAAAGAAAAGAGGAAGAAAAGAAAATAAAAGAGAAAGAAAAAGGAGAGACGCCATTCCGAGGCTTCAAACCTGTTGACATTGGGAGTTTAAACAGCCACATATTTAGTGGTAAGTTTAAAGCTTATTCCTCATGTAAATATGTAGACATATACAAATGAGCTGTTATTTACATTTATGCTCTTCTTTACATGGGCTTTGAAACATTTCGAATAACCAAAACCAAGTAGCCAATATGGAGGAAACGTTGATGATTAATGTGTTTAAATAAATTAGCAATACTTTTGATTTCTTTGTTTTATATAATAGCTACCGTTAAAAGAATTTATTTATATATGAATATTTCTAGATTATGTACATAAAATGAGTCATTCTGAGATTGAATTTATGCTCAAGAGCATTATTGTACATTTGATGATCACATTAGTAGTTTTAAAATTAATATAATAAAGTAATATTATTTTTTTCATTTATGATCACATGAGAAACCAATTTAAAGAGTCAGCGATTGTTGATTCTTGCACACATGCAAATAAGACCAATTATATCCAGCTGCTGCCCTGCAGCACCACAAGTTTCAGGAGGAACACAAGCCAGGCCAGGCCACACGTCTCAGGCCGGAAGTGAAGATGAACCATATATGGTTTAGAGCAGGTCTACAGCTGTTTTAGTGTCATTTTCTATGTAATACGAGCTATTTTCATGTGGATTTGATAGGATTTATTTATGTACAATATTTTTCATTATTAAAAATACATAATCTGATTATAGATATTCAATTTGATCAATAACTAATGCAACAGTATTTTCCATTTGACTGTTTGCTATTAAGAGATAATATTCACTTCATGTTCATTTAGGGGTAACAAATAGGGGTGGGCGATATCGATACCAAGTAAATAAAGGGCCAGTAATGGCGATAACAATACCGCTACTTTTTACTTTTAAAAGCATGCACTTGAACTTACAAGTACTTTCCTTCAGGGGAAAGCAGTGTGTCATGATTCATGAGGTGAATGCATTATTGATATGTTAAATCTGAATACATTTTCATAACCACTAAAAGATTTTGTGATTTGTGCTCTCCTGTAATTAGTGTGTATGATTAGCTATAGCTGCTGTTCCCGCTTTGCGTTGTACCGCACAGCATTTTGACTCCTTGTCCCGCACGTTGCATATTGAGAAAATGTCCCGCATTTTCATCAGTTTGTTGGTTTTTAATTAAAATATTTAGAAAACACGTGCTTGCGTTTTGACTTTTTAAGAAAGCATTAAATTTATTATTTTTGCTGCGTAGTTTTTCACCTACCAGCACTTCGACAGAAGTAACATCCCAACAGCCATTTTTTAAATTCTATCCAATGGATGAAAAGAAAGGAGTAAACACGGTCACTAGTAGGTTGTGACGCTGTCAATCCAAATGTGGAGCGGAGTTGGACTTGGTCAGAACTGTTTCAAAAATATGGTGACCAGACCGGTTTTTGATGTTCTGTCCAAGCGGCAACCTCCCCCAGTTTCTCGTGAAGCCAATAAGGAAGTAACTTAAACTGCGATTCATCGACTGGCCGCTAGGGACAGGCTGCAAAAGGGAGCAGAATCTCATTGACCATAATGTTAAAACAGCCAAGTTTACAGCAGAAAAAAACATGTTTACACTCTGGTTCAAATTGTGTTTTGGTCTATACTGCTAATTTTGCCCTTCATGACAACTCTGAGGGGGGTGAATTTTTTTATAACTCATCCGTTTAAATTATATTAAGCCTTAAAGTTCTGCATAATTAAGGGCGTGGTCACTTGAGTGACAGGTGGATTGGCGCTGCTGTCTGTGAGCCGGCATGTTACCTCAGCTAATTCCAGCCGCTGAATTTGGCATCTCAGCCGTATTTGTGTTTTTTTCTGGATTATTTTATACAGTATATGGCTCACTGCATACTCGAGACAGATGTCAGTCTGTGTACATGTGCTCGCATGCAGAACACACGTTGTTGGATCGTCGTGGCATTGGCTAAAAGTTTTGTTCCTGAGATTTACTACAATGACAATACCAGGAAGATATACAACTCCGACAGCACTGCTTGGATATTATAACTAAAACTGCTGCACTATTTTGAAAAATTATACTTAGTTTGAGAGAACATTTGAGAGTTATACAGATATCTGGTATATATGTACGTATAGAGCAGTGTTGTTTTTGGCAGCCCTTTTAGTTTTAGTCTTAGTCTTAGTCTTTTGGACGAAAATGCTTTTTAGTTTTAGTCACATTTTAGTCACTTATAAACTTGATAGTTTTAGTCAAGTTTTAGTCGACGAAAACACAAAAAGGTTTTAGTCAAGTTTTAGTCGACGAAAACGCAAAAAGGTTTTAGTCAAGTTTTAGTCAATTTTAGTAAAAAACAAAAATGTAGTCTTTAACAAATTAATTTAGGTTAAAAAGTATTGGAAATGGGCTTAGGTTTGACAGGTTGTAGCAAGTGTTGCAATTCATAAAACAACAGTTAACCTTAAAACCTTTGCATAATAAACTAGACTTTCTCATTGATGGAGATGCAGTGCTGCCAAGCTGTACTTCATTGTCGCATTGGGCAGAAACCTTTTATCCACATATTTCAAGTTATATTTTTTCCATGAATTGATGCTCTTCTAAAATTTCAGCACATTGCCTATTTTCACCATTAATCACAGTAATAAAGGAATGGTTTAAAGTTTAAACAGCAAAAAACTTTGAGCTACTACAACATTACACACAGATAAAGTGGTAACAGTGGAATCACTGTTTTACTCCAAAAAAGCCAGGAATAAAAACATTCTTACTTTGGCAATTGTTGCTTTATTTAAGAAATTGCTAAAGTGCAATGAACAACATGCCCAAAATATAAGCTATTGAGGAACACATACTTATGCTCTACAACTTGTGCTTCAACTTGTCTGCCAGTGCAACAACAAGATGCATATTATTTGTAAACACAAACATCATACAACCCTGTCTATCTTTAACTTGTACAAACTCCAAAGTTGCAAACATTCTGAAACAAAATAATACAATAAATAAATAATACTGAGGTGCATTGAGCATAGGTTCTTAGGAATGCATACTTGAATTTAAAGTATGAAACAAACATGACACTTGAAGTGTGTTGAACATAAAAATGAATACGACAATCCCTGAATACTGTAAACACAGTATTTGGTCTTTAAAGAAAGCAAACTAATTTACTAAATAAATAAAAACAACGTTGGTTTAACACAATGAATTAGAGGAGGGCCCTACCTCTAGTGCAGTCTCACAGCAAGCCAAAACAGAATATCACAGTAATCTGTAAAAAAAAAATTTAAAATTAAATGCTCGTTAAATTAGCCTACTGACCTCGATTCAGTTTCAGGAAAGCACTTCTTTCTAAAATGACTCTTGCTCTATTACGACGGCCACGACTGAGGTCACCTGTAATGCTAAAGACTCTCTCAGCAAATGCTTGAGATGCTGGCATGGCCAGAAGGTCTAAGGCAATAGGTTTTAGGCTCGGATAAACATAATCTCCCTGTGCAGCCCAAAATTCTAGGGCAGTCTCTTGGTTTGTAGGCTGTGACAACTGCTCCTTGAATTTCTTGATTTCCTCCTTGACACACGGCTTTGAGATGGTAGACTTGGAAGGCCGGCTTGGTTTGGACAAGAATCTGAATCTGGGCCGCTTGTTATGAGGCTGCTCTTCTTTGGATTCTTCTCCCTCCGCTGGCTCCTCATCTTCAGCCTCCTCCTCCCGTACAACTGGTGGCACCAATTGAGCAAGATAATCTTCTGATCTTCTCAGAAGTGCCTCTATTTGCTCATCATCATTTTCAAGGAGTGCTTCAGGTGCAACTGTCGGGTCAAGGAAGCATGCAGCAGCAGCGAGAGGTGAAAACTTGGAGTCAGTGTGATCAAGAAAGCAGCTGAACCTCTTGTCCATGTTTGCCTTCATCTTAATTGCCAGGGAAGCGAGGTCCTTAAAGCTAGATCCCTGGGCATGGGGGAACTCAGACAGGTGACCCTGCAGGTCCAGAATGGCAGGCACCACAAGGGATAATGACTGTGTGTCACTCTGGAGCAACTGGGTATGCTCAGCGAAGGGGATGAGTAAATCTCTGAGAGCGGACAGCTTATGCCACTCACTTGACAGTAAATAGTCCCAGCTCATCCCATCCGCAACCTGAACTACTGAGTCCTTGATTTGGAGAAGCCGTGATATCATCTGATATGTGCTGGACCATCTAGTAGGGCAGTCTTTGATCAGGGTTAGTTGACACATCTGCAGCAGTCGCTCAGTTGCCACAGATGACTTGCGGAAGAGCTTAACAAGACCTCTAACTTTGCTCAGCAGTCGGTTGACACTAGTGTCTTTCTGGATCATGTTCACCACAAGTTGTAGAGTGTGTACAACGCAGGGGGTCCTACTCATATCTATGGCTCCAAACCTAGAAGAGACAAAAATACAGAGAAAAATAAATAGTTTTAAGGACATTCAATAAAATTGCCATGAACAATTGCTAAAAAAAAGTGACTATAACATACAAGCATAACTCAAGAGTGACTAACATACTGAAAATTAACAGCAAACTGAAGTAATTTACCTCTGGCGTTCTCTAACAGCCACCTCAGAATCTTCAGGGTCACTCGCCTCGATGGATTCAGTAGGAGTAGGAGCTAGTGGGCTCATCTGGTTCATTAGACTTGAATGCTGCAATCATGTTGCTTCCATTGTCAGTTATGACTGTTAGAATTTTGTGTTGTGGTATTCCCCAGTCCTCTATGCATCGGTCAATACAATGTTTTATACACTCTGCTGTGTGTGGGTGTGCGATCTGATCAAGTCTCAACAATATGTGCTGTGCTTTGTTGACCACAGTGCAAAAAAAACATGCACTAATTGCCAGAAATGAAGCTGTAAGTCCTTTTTTGGTCCATATGTCCAGCCCAATTGCTATTTTACGTGCTCTGGCAAGCCGCTCTTTGTACTTTAGTTTTTCGTCATCATAAATCTTGTCAACTAAGTTGTTTATTTTTGTTCTTTTGGGTATGGTCATCCTTTTATCAAAGGTCTCCATCATGTGGATGAAATCTTCATCCTCGACTGTGCAAGCAGGTAGACCAGTGCGTCCAATCCAAAGAGCGAGCGCTTGTTCTTTGACATGTTGTTCCACAGAGTTTGACTTGTACTTAGATCCTGCGGCGAAGGCTGTTTCGATAGATGTCTGTGCCCCGTCGTTATTTGGACAACCAGATTTCTGTATAGGAGTTCTGGTCACTGGGATCTGGATGAGGAGAAAACAAAGACAATTACTCTCTATACAAAGTACATCTGTAAAAGTCATGTCATGTGAATACAAAACAATTAAATGTGTATGTGTGTATACTGTATATTGCAATAGTAATAATAGTATATATATTATGCAGATCATCATGTTTCAACACATTACGTTTAGAAAACAAAAAGGTATTTTCTTTGACGCTTTGTTCAAGAAGCTTTTCGATTTGGGAAACATGGGGAACAGCAACCGGTCTGAAATGCTAATTTTCCCTCCACATTTTAGACTGTCACTGAAATCAAATATGGTTTAACATAATGACGATCAACACTTCCTACCCGGCCAAAATCCCTGCATGTTCAACAAATAAAAGTGACACAAACATTCAGGGATGCAAACACATGTATGGTCAAAAAAGAGAGAGTTATCGAAGCCCTCACCCCGCAGCAAATATCACAATTTTATATTTATATATGAATGTCAAGAGCTAAGAAGTGTATATTTATATAGCCTACACTACAAAGAAATAATATACAATTAAATTATGCTTATTTTAAATGTATTGAGCAGGCTAGGTATAAAAAATATAGGCTTTTAATAATCTTTCAGTGCGCAAAACCATGATAATATGAAACGCTTCAAAACAGAGCGCACAAAGCGCGTATGCGCATCGCGGGTGCAGAATGATGTGCTCAAAGCAACATGGAGTCACAGTGTGCAGCGCTGCACAAGTGCGCATTTAAAAGTTCACGGCACAAAGCGAAGAAATGTCGAGCGCACAAATCCTAGTGTCTATCTGTCCAACAGTTTATTGATCATTTGTTTCACAGTTTTAAATTCCAGTTATTGTGCGTTTGATGCCGATTCATAGTCCTTGTGATGTGTGTGATCTAACAAGCACACGGTAGCGAGTCGTTTAAAAACAGCAACAAACATAAAATACAAATACACAAAAACTTTAATTTAATGATGTAAATAAACTTCTGTACCTCACATTAAGCTATGAAATGGCTTCAGATGACTTTGTGAAATTATAATCAGACCCAAGTCACCCAAACTGACGTGAAAAAAGCGTGAGGTGCTGATAAGCGCGCTGTTTGCATCCCTGAGTTAGTGCAACCAAGCTAACGTTAATATTAGCCTGAAGTTAGCAGCAAATTTGCGCCAGTAGATATATGCACAACCTTAAGCTTACCATGAAATGTGTCACAAGCCGATTGTCGAGTAAAATTGAATGTATATGATATGTTAAAAGCGTGACTTGTTAGTTAACTACCTTCGAAAAAATATCAGCGTGATGAGCCTTCAGGTGCCGCTTGAGGTTGGTGGTATTCTTCCCACCTAGTTTGTGGTCACATTTACCGTCGTCTCCCAATACTATGCATTCCGTTTTTCTTTCTGATGAATTATACTGAAAGTATGTCCATAAATCATCTCGTCGTTTCCGACCACCAAGCCTGTTTATTGGCATCGCCGCCATGGTCCTTCAAAGATGTGTGGCGAGTGACCAGCCGCAGGTGTGTTGTCGTGTGGAATCTGGTGCGCGGCATAACGGCAGCCGGGTGGTGGGCGTACCCAAAACAAGGATAGGAAGCGGCAGATTTCACGCAAAATAGGCAGAAATGACATGCATTGTGAACGTCAGACTTATAATCATTTTCGTTCCGTCTCGTCTCGTCAACGAAAACTCGAAAACGTCTCGTCATGTTTTAGTCACCTTAGAGCCATTTTTAGCTAGTCATCGTCGCGTTATCGTCATAAAAAAAAGGTGCGTCAACGAAATCATTTCGTTATCGTCATCGTTGACGAAAACAACATTGGTATAGAGTTTTACATTATAAACGATGCTCAGATTGCATCCTTTCTTGAAGAACGATGATGGAGAGCAAATCAACTTGGGTAAAGTTGGTTTTATATTCGCACATTCGGACTTCTGATAAATTCAGACTTTACAATAAATGTGCAATAAATTAATGTTTGCGAATTTTAAGCAGCGACATGATATTGACAACCAGCGATTGTCAACTTACAACATTTTTCACAGTCGATCAAAATAGGCAAGTATTGTTTTAATGGCATATTTACTTGTGAATGTCCACTGAATGTCCAATGTAGTGTGATTAACAAGGCTATTGAATACGGATGTCCGAATGTGCGAATATAAAACCAACTTTACCCAAGTAGCAAATCATTCCGAAGATATAATGCAAACGATGGATAATATATAAAGATTTCATGGATTTAACGCTTTCATGAACAAAAAGTAGTTTTTTTATGTTTTGAAATGGACATTTTACCCAAGTGCAGCGGATTGGATTCATCTCGCGATCTCTTTTTCATTAAAGGTATGAAGTCCCAGTTGATTTTTGTGTTATTTGCACACCACACACAAATTAATTAGCCTACTGGTGTTAGAGCATCTATAACGTCATCTTAAAAATCACCGTAGATTGACAGTAAACCTTTAGTACTTTCTAATGATATTGCTATCTTTATTAATATTTTAGATAGTATCTAAGATAGATATGCTAGGCGGGCGTGGTTTCAGCAACCAGTCGCATGGGCTCCAACTACGTCCCGCCTCTTTGCCCATTTTCAGTTATCCGGGAGTGATGTGCGGTGACGCGCAGCTAAGATGGCCGCGGCCTCATTTTCACGTCAAAACTGCTGTTCAGTGCCCGGTTGCATAAAGCACCTTAAGTTTTTCCCTTAAGTATGACACTTAAGGGGTGATTTCTCCTTACCTAAGGGAATAATTTAAGGGTGTTGCATATAATCCCTTAAACGGTTCCCTTAGGTAAGGGAAAACGCTAAGTGTTTAACGACAGCGACCTATGTTTTGCCGTTATAAAATTCTATTGTTGCCATGGACACGCTACTGTATACTTTAACATTAGCAGCCATTACAGAAAACAATGAATACAACCGAAAAAGAAATGGATAAGGAAAACAAAAAGAGAAAGCCAAATTGGACAGAGGAGGAGAAGTGTTTACTTCTCGACGAATATGGGAAAAGGAAAGCGATTTTAAAAAGCAAACTTAATCCCAATGTAACTGCTACCAAAAAATATAAACAGTGGGAGGAAATAACCGATACAATTAACGCACGTAATCTAGGTGTAAAAAGGACTGTTCAGGAAATAATTAAGAAATACGAAAACATCTCTGTGATGGCAAAAAAATAATTAAGCGTTCACAAGAGGGAGTCCAATAAAACTGGTAAGAGTTTTACCGCACCGTAGTGCGTTTTTTTTTTTTTTTTTTTTTTTTGCCGTATAACAACTGTTACAAAACTGATAAACAGGTGGAGGACCACCGCCCCCTGAATTGTCAGACTCTACTAAAATGGTCCAAGACATCATTGGGGCGGACTCACCTGTCCTGGCTGGCATCACAGGAGGTTTAGAGAGTGAAGCTGAACCAGAGGAACAGCATAACACGGAGTGAGAGAGCATTATTGTCTCATATCAGCATACAATCTTATCAAACTTATCACTGCTGTGAGAATGAACAATTTTAAAGGTTATGACAGGCATAATATATATTACAACAAAACAATATGATAATTGGTATTTGTTTCACGCGTTAGACTTTCCCAGCAATCCCAAACGCAGCTCCAACACCGACAAAGCGCCAGTACGCCAAACCAGGCAGCAGCCAAGTAAGATTTTATTGGTTTTTGTTAATAATAATTAGTAATAGACTAATATAAAACCTAATTCGGCTTTAAATAGCCTGCATATTATTTTAAACTATTATTTTCCAAAACACAAACACTTGTGAATTGCAGAAAAACGCTTGCTACCAGAGAAGAAGTGCTGGAACTGCAGAAGGAAGTCCTGCAACTACAGAAAAACAAATTGCAGCTGGAGATCGAAAAAATAAAAAAGAAGGAAAATCAAGATCTGTACAACTTTATTCTCAACAATAAACTTCTACAGCTACAGAGCGAAGGAAAAGTAACAATCACGTCAGTTGACGAATAAATACATTTTATGTTGTATATCTGTTGTATTTTATTTATGAAATTATAAATTACAAATAATAATAACAATAGGCCTATCTATTACATTCACATAAAATATTGCTAGCAATAGGCTACTAATAAATAAGACTACACTACTATACTAATAGCCTAAAATAATATATATTATTACTAATATTTGTACTAAGGCCCCTTTTTTTTGCTACAACTTAGCCTACTAATTAAAGAACGCATTCACAATAGCGAGTGGTTGCGCTGAGTGACACGGTCAAGGTCGTCTTCCAGCTTGTTTGCGATCTCATAGACTGCGCGACGATCAAATCTATATTCTCGTAACAGTTTTTCGTCGTTAAGATGGTCCAGCGGGTTCTCCCTATCATGAAATATTCGCCTCGGCACATCAATATCTTCAGCAAGATCCATAAACTCAGCCATGTCATCTAATTTATGTTCGTGAAACTCTTAAGGTAAAGTTTGCCCAACCTTAGAGTATACTTAAGAAAATGACAGTTAAGGGGCTTTATGCAACACTTAACGGTTTTTAAGGGATTACTTAAGTGAAAAATAGACACATAAGGGAAATTCTAAGGGTTTATGACGTTTCACTTAAAGAAACCCTTAAGTGACGGTTAAGGGTTATTTTTTGCAACACCCTTAAGTTTAAGGGAAACTTAAGGGCGAACTTAAGGGAAAATTACACTTAAGGTGCTTTATGCAACCGGGCACAGAACTCTATGGGTGACGTCACGGACACTACGTCCATATTGTTTTTACAGTCTATGGTTCTGTCACCTGAAATGTCCCCGTTTTACAGCTCGTTCAAACCAACCCGCATGATTGCAAAAAGACCGACGAGCATACAGCAGCCTGCTGGAGATATTGTGTAGTGACCATGTTCTCCAACAGAGGGGGCTGTGCAGCTACACTTGGTTGCGCGCGCGCCGCTACTTCATGAGGAACGTAATCTGGATCCGGAACAGAGCAAAGCGCTATTATCATCAAATATCATAATAAACATCGTTATCAGTTTCAAGGTTAGTAACATACTAACTATTCATACTGTTTGTATGTTTTATAACAGGGCCTCAACAGGGTGCGAGATTGTTTTGCACAATTTTAAACGTCCACATAAGTTCCGCAGTCATAACTCAGCGATTTCCACACACACGTCTTAACTACGTGGTGAGGTACACTCAGATATGAATAAATATAAAATAAAATAATACACGTACTTTGTGCTTAAAATGAGTCTAAAATGCAGAATAATAGTTAAAAATAGTTAAAACAGTTGTAATTACTGTATACAGCTAAAACAGCTTGTGAAAATTAAAATATTAAATAATGTTAAAAATTTTTGTTAAATGCTGTAAAATATTTATCTTATATTTATGTTTTATTTTTGTAATGTGCTTTTTTAAAGTCACACTAATGTTATAACAGGCATATTGTTTTGAACTGCTTTTACAGTGGTTACTATTACTAGTATCGTGTAAAAGTTTTTTTGGTGAATTGTATTTAAACAAGAGCAAAAATACTAATAATAAAACTAAATCATAATTATTAATGTAATAATAGCCTATAAGGAACCCACAACAATTAAAAACAAAAACATTAAAAAATGTATTGTCCCTGTTTTTTAAATAGACAATAACAAATGAGATTTTGGTGATATTTTGACCACTCGAATAGGAAATGTCCTCAGTTTCTATTTCAGAAATCTGGTCACCTTATTAAAACTAGTGATGCCTGCTGCCTTTAGGGTCAGTGATGTTTAATTTAAATTACATGTAAAATAAAGACATGTTATATTGTGATGTAATGGTGTTTTCTGGAAGGGACTAAAGAACAAAGTATTTTTATCAGCTGAAAGGTAGAATACAAATGTTGCTAACCAAGTTAGATAGACATTATATAACAGCTTCAGGTTGTGTTTTAGTGTTGGTAATATGTCCCACATTGTCCCACACAAACGTACTAATCATCCCACATTTGGTTTGTTTGTTGGTGGTCACCCTAGCTGCTGTAGTAAAGCCATTGTTAATTTTTGTAAAGGGCTACCAGTGACAAGCTGTTGTACCCCAAAAGGTAAAACTTTTGCAAATTTTTTTCTGACAGATGAATAAAAAACAACAATTACAGAACTTAACACAATCCATTGGAACTTTTAACTTTCAATATAAATACATTTACTTGCACAAACTAGCCTTATTATAATAAATGTTATCTGTACACTATACTGTTGAAAAGTTTGGGGTCAGTAAGATTTTTAATGTTTTTGAAAGAATTCTCTTCTGCTCACCAAGGCTGCATTTATTTGATCGAAAAAACAGGGTAACACTTTACAATAAGATTCATTTGTTAAACATTAATTTATTAACTAACATGAAGTAACCGTGAGCAATACATTCTTCATTAACGTTAGTTAAAGCAGAACTAAGCAAGATTTGCGAAGCTCCCCCTACAGGTTCCTTCAGTGAATCACACTGTCGTAAATACTCCAAGCGCAGCTCTGGACTACAACGCTCACCAGCGCAGTACACTGTCAATAGTATGTAAATCTTTCAAAAGGAAATGAATACTCAATTTGGACAACGGTCTGGAGCAACGCATGCCTTGGCATTAGCTTTGAAATCTTGCATTGGTCTAAAGTGAAGCCAGTCGCTGACGCAATGTAAACAATATTCTGGGAATTTACTATACTATTGAAACTACCGGTTGAACTGCAGTTGTCTCACATAAAGCCCATACATGACAAATAGAGAAACACTCATCAATCCCACCACATAGTAACATAGCGGGCGAATTAGCATGCTTGCTTCTCTGCGAGCCGATAAGCTAAATACATGCCACATAACAGTGGCTATATCTCGATGGACATGAAATAACAATAGATCTAATGGAAATAGTAAGAAAATAAAGTTGTTTGGCAAGGTTACTTACAAGTTCAACAACATTAAAGCCAAGTCGGAATCGGTTTGAAGTCCTTCGCTCTGTTTCAGTTGACGCAATTCTGTAAAAGCTGGTCCAAGGTTGACTCGAGAATGAGCTCTCTCGGTCTAGTTGACGTTTTCTCTTCCTAGAATCTTCGGACAATGGTTTCCTCTGTTTTTTTAGTGGCTTCGCTATGACTGATGATGACATAAATGTCGTTTTGGTATGATCGAAGTGAGATCATACTGTGTGAGGTCACTAGGGCTGCATTCCACTCCAGTTTTAGACACGCACTCGCGAACTTCCCTAAACACTTCCCCTTGGGGGAATCCCTGCCACCATTTTGAAGTGCGTTCCACTTCGTGAAGTGGACGAGGGAAGTTTATATGGACAGACCCTCGCTCCCTCGATTTTAACCGAGGGAACGAGTCTACTTCACATGTACACTTCAGGCAGCTCCATAACCCACAATGCAACACGTTTATGACGTCACGGCATATCACGTTTAATTTACCCCACCACAAACAACTCTATGATATATTAATTATTTTTTAAACATTTAAAACACACATATATACATATAGAATGCTGTATTAAACAATTTTGTAAGGGGAAAAAATAAATAATAAATCAGCTCCATTGCAGATTCCAAGTGATCAAGGGCTTAGGACGTTCCAGTTCAGCCCATACAAAGGTTCCGCCAGAAGTGGGCACTCATGCAACATAAGCAATGACGTACATCCGAGTCAACAAGACCGAGGGAAATTAGCGAGGGAAGGGCATTTAGAAAACGAACTGGAAAGCAGCCCCAGTGTATGACTGTTTCTCAAAATGCGTTCTTTAGCGATCTTGCGTCCTTGTGTTCTTGCTCTACGTCATCATCAACCGTCGAAGTTCGTTCCAATACTCAAGAATGCAAGAACAGAGGACGCATGAAAATATCCAGATGTGTTCTTGATATCGAGGATGCATCGAATGCATACTTGAGAGAATCGAACCGTTAAAAAATCCCAGAAGACGCTGCAGGCGGTCGACGTACGGAAGCCTGTAAGCTCTGGTTCTCACTTTTGAGATTCCCGCTACAAGCTTGCAAATATGTGATGGCTCGTGAAAGTAAAACGTTTGTTTTGCTTAATTTTAATAAAGTGATAACCTGAAGAAAGCCTGCAGTATGTTTATTGGAATATAAAAAATAATCTTAACATTGACAAAGCATGTAACACAAAGGCTACTCATTGTCATAAATAAACACGGTGAAATAAAAAGATAAAATTATGTGAAAACAATGTCTAATAATATGAAATAAATCTTTTAAATAGGTTATGACAATTGTTTGTGATGTTATGTTGTATTTATTGTGAATTAGCCACTTATAATGCTGGGACGGTCAGTTGAGCAACAAGATCGCAGCACATCTCAATTCTCAAATGATGCGTTCTGTGTCCTCGCGTCCTTCCGAGGTCGTTCTTTCAAGGTCGCCTGGCAAGTCCGTTCTCTGCGTTCTTGGAATTGAAAAAACAGCCTATATTGAATTGCCGTAAAGCATTTTGTCACTCTAGCGTGAACGTGAACATGAGGCAAGATTGTGTCGGGTCGCCGCAGCTCAAGTTGCAAGTGCTGTATTCTGGCGTAGACGTGCCAGAGGGGGTTAGTGCTCGCTTCAAACACACCACTACAAGTCAATTAACCAGTTACTTAGTTCTGCTTTAATGAAAACACAGTTGTTGTTCATTGTTTGTTCATGTTAATGTTGATAAATGAACCTTACTGGAAAGTGTTACCAAATGTTGTTTTCTACTTTAATATATTTTTAACTGTAATTTATTCCTGTGTTTAAAAGCTGAATTTTCAGCATCTTTACTACAGTCTTCAGTGTCCTTCAGAAATTATTTTAGTATGCTGATTTTATGCTCAGAAAACATTTCTGATTAATATCAATGTTGAAAATGGTTGTGCTGCTTCATAATTTTGTGGAAACCATACATTATATTCAGATTTGATTAACAAAGTTAAAATTTGTGTTTGTTTTTTTATAACAATGTAAAAGCATTTACTGTCACTTTTGATTAATTTAATGCATCCTTGCAGAAAAAAATTATTAATTTCAAAAAATCTTATGATGCCACCATTTTGAAATATTGTGAAATAACTCCTGCTTGTTTCTCAGTCATCTGATGAGCATTGTTCAGGGTTCCATTTCCCAAACGCATTGTGAGCCTTATCGAATGCTTATTAGGAAACGCAGCCCTATTTGATCAAGCACTGTGTGCAAAGTTTCTACACAGTTGTTCTCTAAAATAGTTTATTTTATACCCTTATGGGCTTATTTTATGAATTTCGTGCTAAATAAATAAAAATTAATGATAAAAAAACACCTCGATCGATATTTTTATGTGAGGATCGATCCCTTTCGATATGACATCAGTATCAAAAGTATTGATATTTTAGGATTGATTCACCCACCCCTAGTAACAAATACTTAACGACACGGATAACACGGATATTTAATTTCAAATATACTTTTTATTTATTTACTATTTATTTTTATTTTACTTTTTAATTCAAAATAAGCATTAAATAAAAAATGTGCAACATGTGAGTGATTGGATAACATTTTAAATCTCAAAAAAGTGCATCCATCAATCATAAAACATACTCCTGAACTGCAAGTTTAATTAACTAAATTTGTCAAGTTGAAAATACTTAATTTTAAATGTACTTTTTTTGAGTATAAACCCTAAATTTAGGGTAAAAGGCAGAGATAATCCCTGGTTTACAGAGTTAATTTCTTCTCGTATCAAAGAGTGTGATGCTGCATGGGTTAAAGCAACAAATAACCATCTGGACTGGGTACATTACAGGACACTAAGAAATAATTGTACAAAAATGGTATTTAAAAAAAAAGATCTTATGTGATTATTATTAAAATACGATAAATGAAAATTTTAATGATCCTACGAAATTTTGGAAGTTGATCAAATCAGTTTCTGGTCTAAAACCCTCTACGAGTTTACCTGATTATTTAAAAGTAAAGGTCATTTAAAGTAGGGATGCACCGATACCGATACCGGTATCTGGTATCGGCCTCGATACCACATTTTCTAAAGTACTCGTACTCGTTAAAAGTCCCCCGATACCGGGGACCGATACCACGGTCTGAGAAATGTCTATGTTTGAGCGGCGTGTAAGGGGTTAATCAAAGGCGCCAAGTGCCCGCCCCCAGGCCCCACCCCGGCTGCAGCTCAGAGCGGGGAGAAGGCGAGGCGAGACAACATGTCAGCCGTGTGGAACTATTTCAAAGTGAATGAAGACGACAAAACAAAGGCGGACTGCAAATTGTGCTCAGCGAAATTGTCCAGAGGAGGCTCAAAAGGTAGCGCATTTAACACAAGTAATTTAATCAAGCACCTAAAATCCCAACATGACAATGAGTACAAAGAGTTTACCCACGCTTCTAAACCAACACAACCCACGCTGCAGCAAACTCTTGCAAGACGAGAGAAAATGTCCAGAGACAATCCACGTGCTGTGAAAATAACACAGGCAATTATCGAGTACATTGCATTGAGTGACCAGCCACTCTCGGAGGTAGAAAATGTGGGATTCCTGCGTCTCCTCCATGTTTTGGAGCCCAGATATGATGTCCCAAGCCGCCGCTACATGACTGACACAGAGCTGCCTAAACTACACGACTCCGTGAAAAAACATATCCACAGCCTACTGCAAGCCTCCTCTGCGTTTAGTTTCACCACGGATATTTGGACAAGCAGTGTTAGCCCCGTGTCGCTAATTAGCCTAACCTCCCAGTGGATAGACGAGAGTTTCACGCCGCAACGAGCCATATTACATGCGAAACAATTCCGCGGCTCGCACACCAGCCAGGCTATAGCGCATGTGTTTGAGGAAATGCTTCAGACATGGGGTATACCTAAAACATCAGTACATGTTGTGCTTCGTGACAATGCCAAAAACATGATTAAAGCCATGAATGACGCAGGGCTCCCAAGTCTGCCGTGTGTCGCGCACACGCTCCAACTGGCTGTTCACGAGGGCTTATTAGCACAGAGGAGCATAGCTGATGCTATATCAGTGGGGCGGAAAATAGTTGGGCATTTTAAACATTCTGCCTTAGCCTACTCCCGCCTCAAGGACATTCAGGGACAGCTCAACCAGCCAATAAAGAGACTGCAGCAGGACGTACAGACACGCTGGAACAGCACGTATTACATGCTCCAGTCCCTCATTGAGCAAAAGCGAGTGCTGGGGGTGTATGTGTCCGAGCATGAACTCCCTGGCTATCTCACCACTCACCAATGGGCTCTTATGGAGAAGACAGTTCCTCAAAGGGGGCGAGGATGGCAACAAACTAAAAAAGTGAGCAGCTACGACGCACTAGCCTCTGATGTCATCCCAGCTGTGACTGTGCTAGTGAGACTTCTAAACAGAGAAACAGACGAGGACCACGGCGTCAAGACAATGAAAGCAACCTTACTGGAAGCTGTCAAGAAGCGCTTCAGTGACGTCGAGACCAATCCACTGTACTTCATCTCCACCATACTTGACCCAAGGTAAAGTCTGTGTGCTATTATGATAAACTACAGTACTAAATGTAAGATTAATTTCCATCTGAAATATTATATTATATTTTTGTACTAAATACACAATACAAAAAAAATACAACTAAAATACACAAATACAAATGTATGCAATATATATAATATGAAATATGAAATATATTTCCCTTATTACTACCAGAAAGCCAAATGGCTGGCATTTATGACAGTGGTTTAGGGGAAACTAAAATCTGTCCTATTTTTCCACATATTAATACATTCATGAATTTTGTTCAGGTATAAAGATCGCTTCTTCTCCAACAACACTGCTCCGGAGGCCAAGCTGCAACTGAAGCAGGAGCTGCAGATGATGTCCAGAGCTGAGGCAGAGGAGAGTCGGGCAGAAGCTGCAGAACCTCCTGCTAAACTGTTCAAGGCCCAGGCCAGCACTAGCAGCAGTCTGGACACTGTATTTGAAGAAATCGCTAAGGAGCAGCCCCAGGCAGCACAGCCGCTGGCAGCAGGTGCTGCCATTGAGCTCGACACATACCTCGGAGAGGCCCCAAGCCCTCGTGAAGACAGTCCTCTGAAGTACTGGGGTGTCAACAAAATTAGGTTCCCCACTTTGGCTAAAATGGCCCAGAAATACCTCTCAGCCCCATGTAGCAGTGTGGAAAGTGAAAGGCTTTTTAGCTCAGTGTCACACATTATAGATGAAAACAGAAACAGGCTGACTGCTGATAATGCAGAAAAGCTACTTTTCTTAAAAAAAAACCTGCCACTCACTTTTTCTAAATAGGCTCCATCAAGTGAGTCGTCTTAGACTTGATGTTAATACCTACCTCAGTTGCACTAGCTGCCGCAGTTCTATGTTGGTGGATGTTGTTAGTTTATTCAAATATTGTGCACTAAATAGCAAAGATGTTTATTAATGCCCCTTGTGTTGTCCAAAGCGGCAGAGTTTACAACAAACTGAAAAAAATACTTGAGTTGCACTGTCACTTTTTAATTTTTTTTTTTATAATTATTTATTCTGTAATATTTTGCATACAACATGCTTTTCATTTTAAATAAATGTTCTTAATTCCAAACTAGTCCCTTGTTTTTTTGTTAAATTTATATGACTAAAGCTGTTACCTGTAAATTGAAATCATGTTTTTTTTATTAAGTACTCGGTATCGGTATCGGCGAGTACTGAAATGCAAGTACTCGTACTCGTACTCGTACTCCAAAAAAGTGGTATCGGTGCATCCCTAATTTAAAGGAATGTAAGAGAAAAGGGAGTGTTTAAGCAGATGCATGTCGCTCCACTCAGCTTTTAACATTTACTCCTTTTTTAGTAGCACAAGTTCATAAAGCCCTATTAAATTTAGATTGTAAAAAATCAGCAGGCCCTGATAATATAGAGCTTTATTTTTTAAAAATTGCAGATCTCATAGCAGAACCTAAGAAAATCACGTGTCTTCTTTGATCTTCTGAGGGTTGTGGTCTGGCGCCGGCTTCCGCTTGCTGCTTGCTTGTAAGCTCTTTCTCTCTTCAACAGATCTTCTACACACACCAGAGAGCTCCTGTTTTTATATTCACTTTTGACGCACATGCTGCTTCTACTTACGTTTGCATATTACCTGCATGTGTAAATTGCTGTGTTATACTTGCGTCAATGCATTTACTTTTTGCCTCAATGGTTTTAGCAATACACACATTTTTATTATTGTGCATTTTTTTTTTATCAGATTTCTACCTTGCTAGACATTTATTTCATAACTGTCTTCATTTTTGCCAGTTACACACAACGTTTCTATGCCCCAGAACCCATGTTCACCCAGACACATAATGCGTCATCTTTCATCTTTACAGGATGTGGTATACACTTACACTTGAGCACACAGCATGTGTATGTTTTCATGTCACGTTCAAGAAAACTTCATAGACCCCAGAGATTTTCCAAGTTCAACAATTTTCTGCGTTTTGTTATATCTTTTCTTAAAATTAAAATCTTTATCAAATTGTTTGGAAGAGAACACTCCATTTCTCTTGACACCCCTTGAAGCTAAAAAGAGATTCATCCAAAGTTGTTTTCTCTCTGTGCTGGACTATGGTGATGTGATCTATGCTAATCTGTCTTCACTAAAAAAAAAAATTGATTGTATATATCATGCTGCAATGTTTTGTGACTAATGCTCCTACACATACCCATCATTGTACCTTGTTTAAACTGGTTGGCTGGCCCTCCTTGTATCAGAGGAGGAAAATGCATACAGGTGCTGGTCATATAATTAGAATATCATCAAAAAGTTGATTTATTTCACTAATTCCATTCAAAAAGTGAAACCTGTATATTATATTCATTCATTACACACAGACTGATATATTTCAAATGTTTATTTCTTTTAATTTTGATGATTATATCTGACAACTAAGAAAAATCCCGAATTCAGTATCTCAGAAAATTAGAATATTACTGAAGACCAATACAAAGAAAGGATTTTTAGAAATCTTGGCCAACTGAAAAGTATGAACATGAAAAGTATGAGCATGTACAGCACTCAATACTTAGTTGGGGCTCCTTTTGCCTGAATTACTGCAGCAATGCGGCGTGGCATGGAGTCCATCAGTCTGTGGCACTGCTCAGGTGTTATGAGAGCCCAGGTTGCTCTGATAGTGGCCTTCAGCTCTTCTGCATTGTTGGGTCTGGCATATCACATCTTCCTCTTCACAATACCCCAAAGATTTTCTATGGGGTTAAGGTCAGGCGAGTTTGCTGGCCAATTAAGAACAGGGATACCATGGTCCTTAAACCAGTTACTGGTAGCTTTGGCACTGTGTGCAGGTGCCAAGTCCTGTTGGAAAATGAAATCTGCATCTCCATAAAGTTGGTCAGCAGCAGGAAGCATCAAGTGCTCTAAAACTTCCTGGTATACGGCTGCGTTGACCTTGGACCTCAGAAAACACAGTGGACCAACACCAGCAGATGACATGGCACCCCAAACCATCACTGACTGTGGAAACTTTACACTGGACCTCAAGCAACGTGGATTGTGTGCCTCTCCTCTCTTCCTCCAGACTCTGGGACCCTGATTTCCAAAGGAAATGCAAAATTTACTTTCATCAGAGAACATAACTTTGGACCACTCAGCAGCAGTCCAGTCCTTTTTGTCTTTAGCCCAGGCGAGACGCTTCTGACGCTGTCTGTTGTTCAAGAGTGGCTTGACACGAGGAATGCGACAGCTGAAACCCATGTCTTGCATACGTCTGTGCGTAGTGGTTCTTGAAGCACTGACTCCAGTTGCAGTCCACTCTTTGTGAATCTCCCCCACATTTTTGAATGGGTTTTGTTTCACAATCCTCTCCAGGGTGCAGTTATCCCTATTGCTTGTACACTTTTTTTTCTACAACATCTTTTCCTTCCCTTCGCCTCTCTATTAATGTGCTTGGACACAGAGCTCTGTGAACAGCCAGCCTCTTTTGCAATGTGTCTTGCCCTCCTTGTGCAAGGTGTCAATGGTTGTCTTTTGGACAGCTGTCAAGTCAGCAGTCTTCCCCATGATTGTGTAGCCTACAGAACTAGACTGAGAGACCATTTAAAGGCCTTTGCAGGTGTTTTGAGTTAATTAGCTGATTAGAGTGTGGCACCAGGTGTCTTCAATATTGAACCTTTTCACAATATTCTAATTTTCTGAGATACTGAATTTGGGATTTTTCTTAGTTGTCAGTTATAATCATCAAAATTAAAAGAAATAAACATTTGAAATATATCAGTCTGTGTGTAATGAATGAATATAATATACAAGTTTCACTTTTTGAATGGAATTAGTGAAATAAATCAACTTTTTGATGATATTCTAATTATATGACCAGCACCTGTATATTGCCGTTTACTGCTGAGGCTCTATTAGGTAAACTGCCTTCTTACATCTGCCGTCTTTTATCATACTGTTCTGGTAGTTATAAAACTAGATCATCCTCTAAATTACTTTTAACTATGCCTAGATTGTATTCTGAGTTTAACAAAACTGCCTTTTCCTCTTATGCTCTTATTCCTATCCAATGAAATGCAGAGTATTTTGATGCTAGAAGTGCTCCATCTTTAAATATTCTTAGAAACCTTTTGGAGTCTTATTTGAAAGAATTATGTTCATGTTTTACTTAACATATATATACCTTATTATTTTGGCCAGGACTCCCCATCTCAATGGGATTATTCCTGGTTAAATAAAGGATAAATAAATAAATAAAAATAGTCAGGGGTTCAACCACATTCCCCAGCACTGTACATTGTGCATGTCTCCTTAATCAAACACACCTGACTCAAGTCACCAGCTTATTAGTAGACTCCAAGACATGGGGAAACAAAACTTAAATAAGTGGAAATCAGTACCTTAAAAAGTTGTGAACAATTTTTTTTTTTTTTTTTTTACAGGGAATGTTAGTACTGAAAACTTAAAGTAAACTTACTTTTTTCATAAAGTTAATCCAACTAAACTTTGTTCAAACAACATTCCATTTGTCAAAAAAGTTAAGTTGAGTGAATTATTTAATATTTAATAGTAGGTTCAGGAGATTGATAATCAGTTTTAGCTGGAACTGAACTCAATTGACCCGTGTTGTTGGAAAATCTTTGACTGGAAACGGTTTGTCTATTCTTGATGTGTTGCTCTGATGCTTTAGAATGCTGCGGTGAAACAAATCATCATGATTTTGAGCCACCAAGACAAATAAAAGACACCTCAGAAAAGCACGAGGAACTAAGATTATCTTGTGTCATGTCTGTAAGATCCTAATGTGATGTGCACTATTTACCAGATAAAAAAAAAGAGCATAAAGGTTTCACTTCAGCTGCAAAAGACTCTTGACTTATGTTACTGTGTTGTACTTCAAAATAATAACACATAAGTGATTTATTTATTTAGCTTCTACAGAAGTAATACCAAAGCAGTGAGAAAATGAGTGACACGGGTAAGTAGATTTAGAAATATCTAACATGGAAATCATTAGATATAATCAGTAAATTATATATTTTAAAATATCAATAAAAACATTTTGTTTGTATCTTCACAGAACCTCTCATTTCATCAGAAGATGACGAGTCACCTGGTAAGATCTATTCATTCATTTCACTTCTGTGTCCTCAGATATTTTCATTGTGTGTACAATATGTGTATAATTGTACAGTCCCATACAGAATGTAAATATATTTACATAAATTAATAATTACATATAAATGTTGTGAAAGCATGCTTTAAGAAACTGAATGTTGCTGAATGACAAGAAGACAAAATAAAACAAGGTCAGAAATAAATCTGGAATTATGTGCTATAAGACTCTTAGGCTGCATTTACACTGCAAGTCTTAGTGCACTGATCCGATCTTTTGACCATATCTGATTTTTTGGTCAGTGTGTTTACGTTCACTTTAGATGCGACTGGTATCCGATATCTGTGTTTATATTACTTCCTGTCCCAAAATGATTGTCATTGATAGTTTTGCTGCACATGGTAGACCCTCAGGTTTTGAACAGCTATTGAAATTATAAATTTCACATCAGGTGGTCATGATTAGCTGTCAGAATGGATAATTCAGACACATACAGACACATCTTCTTCATAATACAACATTAAAGCTACCTTTTATTAAGCAAACGTGTCGCTTGCAATTCCAATGGTAATCGGATATGCGTGTTTAGACGTAGGTCGCATGTCCAGAGATCGGTTATTTATCTGATTTAAAACCACATTTGGGCTGCGTTTACACTTGGCATTAACATGTGACCTGTATCTGGATGTTGTCCACATACGCATTGAAAAGACGTGTAAACGCGTTTGTGATCAGAATGTTATCGATCAACGTGTCCTGGTTCGGAGGTAGTCAAGGACGCATTGCGATTGGATCTCAGTGTAATGTAAACGCGATCCAGCCATCGTATCTACATTCAGAGGGCGACGTCATTTAAATCCCCGCCCAGTCTCTCCGTGTGGCTGTCAGAAAATAATGGACAGGCGCAGTTTTGATAAGAAATTAAACTTCTTTGAACTTTACAATAAACGTCTATCTTTAAAACAGTTTATTTAGACTTAGATGATACCTTGTGTGTCATTTTTCATTTTAATTGTGCAACATTATCTAAACGAGGCGATTGCGTATGTTTTTATTGTTTCAGTTTATTTCCAATAGCCTATTACACGCTTAACATTAAACCTGGATGACGTGACTTGTTTAACATGCTCAACTTATTTTTCAACTCTGGAAGTATTTTTTCATTTAAAAAAAAATTAATTTGATCAAAGACTGGAGATTGCATCAGAAAGTAAAGTAGTGAGTGAAAGCAATGACATTTAATTTGTCTCGTCTTTACTCTTATCTGATGTCATATAGCCTACACTTGTTTTTCTAATTAAAGCTCTTTAATATGATGTGCGTTCTTTTATTTCTTTAATACAAAGTATTCGGATTCTGCCATTACATATTACACAAACAATACAAATGCTTGCGCGCTCCTTTCAATCATGAAATCCATCGAAAAAATTTTTCACCATACAAGATTAAAATTGGAAAACTTAAATTGGTAGATTAAGCTCTCTATTTGTGATCGATTGTACTTTTGTGGAATAAATCACAAAAAATCCGTGCTGTTTGCATTGCATTGATAGAGGCTAAAGTGAAAGTTTTTTTATATGAGGCCAGTTGAAGCTTCTGCCTTTCGAATGCGCCTAATTTAAATATTGTGCGGGAAACAGAAATCCGATCAGTTATCCAGATACACAGGCCACTTAATGTGATCATATATAAACACGCTGTGTCCTGATTAGCTAATGATCTGATCTGCTTGATCGGATCACAGTGATCACATATTAATGCCAAGTGTAAACAGCCTTGGAAGTGGCTCAGATCGGATGCGGAAAAATTGGACCTCGTGCGGATTTTTGTTTACACATGTGTAACTAATTCCAATCTGTGTCAGATGTGAGCAAAAGTAGCCTTTATTCCACACAGTAAATTTCCCCAGTGTTAAACACTGCTCTGAGTTCATATGGGAACCACCAGCAGGGTGTTAAAAGTAACAATGAAGCAGTGTTACAGTCAATTAGATAATTAAGTGATTAATCAAGTGATGATTGACCATTAGTGGTGCCACCTGATGTTAATAAGCAGAATCACTGAAGGAAAGAGAAACAACAAGAACAGAAATAGAGAGATCCACAACTACAACTGACTTCCAGCCATTACACATTATTTTACTCACTACTAACCAGTTACATCAACAAAAGTTCTTATTGAGAATTAACAGAGATTTAGATGTTAAAGGGTTAGTTCACCCAAAAACAAAATTTCTGTCATTTATTACTCACCCTCATGCCGTTTCACACCCGTAAGACCTTCGTTAATCTTCAGAACACAAATTAAGATATTTTAGTTGAAATCTGATGGCTCAGTGAGGCCTTCATAGGGAGCAATGGACACTTCCTCTCTCAAGATCCATTAATGTACTAAAAACACATTTAGATCAGTTCTGTCAGGATAAATGACTTGAGATTCAGTTGCAAGTGTACCAATATTTATTAAGGAAGATAACGTGAACAACAGCAGTGAAACAAGGGAGGTCGTGGGTGCTGATGGTGTCCTCGGTAGCGCAGGGACTACAACGGGCAGCTGAATGAAATCCGAGACAGA